>NC_037092.1:43015732-43325107 GCF_002994745.2 Rosa chinensis
AAGATGTGATCCAGGATTCTCTAACGAAGAGGAAGGTTTTTTGAGCTAATGATGCCAACACCTCTTGACATAAAATCTGTTGACTAATGGGTCTTCATTAGAAAGCGTGATAAGACAAAGAGATGGTAATCTCACCTTACAGCGCAAGGCTTCTTACAAAACGCCCTATAATCGACTACGATGAGACATATTCTCTCGTAATGGATGTCATTACACTCCACTACCCAGTCAGTTTGGTAGTTTCAGAATAACTGAACATGCAGCATACAAATGTGGTCACTACGTATATCAACAGGGATATAGATACGGAATGTAAATGAAGGTTCATGGTGAACTTCATTTACCCAAGTCAAGTGGCTCTAGACCATAGAGCGCGTTTACAGTAATGTTGAAATG
This sequence comes from Rosa chinensis, assembly GCF_002994745.2. Classification (NCBI taxonomy): domain Eukaryota; kingdom Viridiplantae; phylum Streptophyta; class Magnoliopsida; order Rosales; family Rosaceae; genus Rosa; species Rosa chinensis. The sequence goes on from NC_037092.1 coordinate 43,016,129, forward strand.
CTCACTAAAGTGACTACTTGATTGTGAAGGGATATGCCCACGCGTTTCCATAACAAGTTTCGGATTCCATCGCGGTTTATGTTGGACATGATCTTCATTGGAAGCCTTTACAGGGTTAAGGGAAACCGCTGAACACTTGAAATCTGAGTTTCAGATGAAGGATTTTGGGAGAACACGATTATGTCTTGGTTTGGAACTTGAGCATCATGTTGATAGATGCTTTGGCATTTTGACAAGGTCAAGCTTCAAACACCCCCATGATCGTCCGTAGTCTTGATCCTGAAAAGGATCCTCTTCGTCCAAAGGATGATGACGCCTTGGATCCTTGAATCAACGACACTCAAAATCTGTCTCATTAGAATCTTCTGGATTATGGTTATCGTTGGGGGACGCCTCAACATCAGAACCTATTCCTGAGAATATAGAGCTCTTTAAAAATGACACTAGTGTACATGAGATGTGGGATAGAAACTCCATCATAATTGATGATGTAATTGTGCATGAGTTTGTTGAGTCAGATGATATCGAACCACACTCCGTTGATGATTGAATGCCAATGTAGAGAAATTGGCCTAAATGGAAAGATGTGATCCAGGATTCTCTAACGAAGAGGAAGGTTTTTTGAGCTAATGATGCCAACACCTCCTGACATAAAATCTGTTGACTAATGGGTCTTCATTAGAAAGCGTGATAAGACAAAGAGATGGTAATCTCACCTTACAGCGCAAGGCTTCTTACAAAACGCCCTATAATCGACTACGATGAGACATATTCTCTCGTAATGGATGTCATTACACTCCACTACCCAATCAGTTTGGTAGTTTCAGAATAACTGAACATGCAGCATACAAATGTGGTCACTACGTATATCAACAGGGATATAGATACGGAATGTAAATGAAGGTTCATGGTGAACTTCATTTACCCAAGTCAAGTGGCTCTAGACCATGGAGCGCGTTTACAGTAATGTTGAAATGCTCACTAAAGTGACTACTTGATTGTGAAGGGATATGCCCACGCGTTTCCATAACAAGTTTCGGATTCCATCGCGGTTTATGTTGGACATGATCTTCATTGGAAGCCTTTAAAGGGTTAAGGGAAACCGCTGAACACTTGAAATCTGAGTTTCAGATGAAGGATTTTGGGAGAACACGATTATGTCTTGGTTTGGAACTTGAGCATCATGTTGATAGATGCTTTGGCATTTTGACAAGGTCAAGCTTCAAGCACCCCCATGATCATCCGTAGTCTTGATCCTGAAAAGGATCCTCTTCGTCCAAAGGATGATGACGAAGATGTGCTAGAGGCAGAAGTGCCTTACTTAAGTACAATAGGCGCATTATTGTATTTAGCTCAATGCACAAGACCAGACATCTCATTTGCAGTGAACTTGTTAGCTACGATATAGCTCTGTGACAACGCGATACCATTAGATTGGTGTAAAAGATATCTTTCGGTACTTGAGATGTACGATTGATATGAACTTGTTCTATCCCTACAGAGAACGATGGATTTGGACCCATCACACACTAGGAACGCCGCCAACACTAGCCTGTGTCCTCTATCCCCATCCCAAAACAACATGTATTTTGGAAGGTTTTGCTAATGTTAGGTATCTCTCTGACCCACACAAAGGTCATTCCCAAATAGGTTAAGTGTTCACCATGTGTAAGACCACGATATCTTAGAGGTCTACAGAACAGACCATAGTCGCTATATCTTCGAACAATCTGGGGATTATTGCTCTTCACGAAGCAGTTCATGAATGTATATGGATTGGATCCATAATTACGCATGTTCGAACAATTGTGGTTTGAAGTCTACCACAGATGAGCCTACGAGTATTTAGGATAATGCTGCTTGTTTTCAACAAATGAAGCAAGGCTACATCAAAAGCGACAACACCAAGCATAATCAACAACAATAGACTCTCCTCAAGATCAAAGTGAATCAGGTTCGATCTGAGGATAGTGTGGCAGACTTTCTCACTAAGTCATTGCCTATATTCCACTTTTGAGAAACATGTTGGTAGCATCGTTTGCGGAGTTATCCGAACTCCCATGACCGTAGTCATCAGGGGGAGATGCAGACATCAGGGGGAGATGTCTACATGTATGGTCTCGAAACGTGAAGGGTGTGTTGTGCTCTTTTCCCCCTTCGACCGAGGTTATTTTTGTCCCACAGGGTTTTTGTTACTCAGCAAGGTTTTTAATGAGGCAACAAGAGGAGCATCACGTTTGGGCGACACAATGGGGAGTCTTTAAGTAAATCCAAAATATGTGTCTGGCCCAAACTCTAGGTTACTTGACTTAGTTGTAATAGGGTTTTGAATTAGAGATATTCTCGGAGGTATTCATAGATATCCGATTAATTGTACGATTATATTTCCTTGTATAACTCTGATTCTATGCCTTGTAATCCTCTAAATAAAGAGGCCCCTATTATCAATGAAAGTACGACTCAATTCTCTCCCAATTTCAGTTTTCCTTAAATAGTTCTTACCTCCCCTAATATAACATTCAATTTTTTTCTTTGGACAATCGCATTAACATTCAATTTTTTTGGAATTTCCTTATATTACCTATATCACTTTACAATTTACCTAAAACAATTAAGCAAAAATAATAAATTTCTATAGATGACCCCATTATTTAATAAAAAAAGTAAATTCAAAGCAATTTGATTTGAAAATTTCCTAAACTAAATTTATTGAAAATTTTAGTGTAGTTATTACTAATTAAGATCCCAGGTAAACGTAAACCCTAAGGCACCGCCACCTCCTCCGTGCGCTGCCACCGAAACTGTTGCACCTCCGTCAGCAACCAAGCTCTAACTATGCTTCAAGGCAACATATTGCTTTGGAACTGCAGGGGAATAGTAAATAATGAGACACAACGATTCTTGATATCGTACTTGCAAAGAAACCTACCCTAATCTTCCTCTTTGAAACCCTAGCACAAAAAAGCACCATTGAGTCGATCACACGCAAATTGGGCTTCGAAGATTGTTTTTCCCTTCAACATGAACAGGACTCCCAAGGACTGGCCATTATTTGGACAGAGGATACCCATGTCAATGTGCGAAGTCACTCTCCAAACCATATTGATACAGAGATTGGTAAACCGGGCACTGATCTGTGGAGGTTCAGGGGTATTTATGGGATTGCTGCAAGGGGAGGAAGAGATCATACTTGGCACTTAATCAAAACCCTAGTGGCTCAAAACATTCCCCTACCATGGCTGATGGATGGGGATTTCAACGAAGTTTTGAATCGAAAGGTGGTGCGGCTGAAATAGCCTCACAATTTAACCCTGCAAAATGTAGTTGTCAGTATAGGATAAGCAGGGATCGTTCAGTCAGGGGATTGTAGGGTACACCTACACAAAAAGGTCAATTAACAAATAAAAGAATAAAATAGGGGGTTTTGAAATTTGGTTCCTAATCTACTTAAAATAAAAACAAAACAAAACAAATAAACCTATATAAAATGATCGACTTCCCTAACCTAGACCAATACTACTCGGAAATTACTAAGTGTAAAAACAGAAAATCCATTTCAACATACTACAAAAATGTGCCCATCTTTAATGCCTAGATAAGAGCCCAAATGAAAAGCCTCAGCGGATCAATCCATTTATCTGATTCATTCTAATGTAGGCTTGGATCAGAAAAGTCCTTACCAAGCCTAATACTAGTAATTTTCGAAAACACTCAGCGTAATTCTCTTAACTACTAGTATTATCTAACCCTCGAATCAACTCACACGTGCAAATTAACCATTACACATAGAATTTAACACGTAATTTCCAGAATCATTTAACCATTGAACATAGTTTTTACCACTTTTTAGAACTAATTGCTACTTGTTTAACTTAGTGCCTTAACAAATAACAATTACTCTTGGAAAATTAAGAAAACACACAAGAACTCTCACCGTTATTCTAGCATGCAAACTTATTAACCTAACTCTGAAAATTACCTAAACACGTAAAAGGGCACAAGATTGTAACATGCATCATAAAAGAATTCTCGAAATTAACTCAATAATAAATTGAAAATCTCAAAAATATTAATAAAAATATTCTGAAAATTTCATGTCTCCAATTACACAACTCGCAAATTGAAACACACAAAACCGAAACAAAAATTATAAGTAGAGTCATAGTTACACTTTGAAGCTTTCCTCAGCGGCTTAGCAACACGATGATAAACTCGTCTCTGCTATGGTGGTGGAGCATCCTTGACTCAGTGCCTTAGAGCTTTGTAGGTTGATGGATGGATGGTGTCACGGTCTTGTAGGTGATGGAAGTTTAAGGAGTGAATTGGGCAGAGTCTCGGAAAAGTTTTTGGCCAGGAAGTGATGGCAAGGAAGTGATCGACTAGGAAGCAATCTTGGCTGGGAAGTGATCTTGGCTGGGAAGTGATACTAATTCTGTTATGGACATTCCCTATTTATAGGGGAGCATTGGTTGGCTTTTGTCGATCATACCCTTCATCATTGGACGGATGAGATTGCATCATAATTCCTTTAATTTTCCAACTGAAACATCTCCTTTAAGGCTTTAACTCCTCTCATAATGGGGCAATTCCTTTAATTTCCAAACTAAAACATCTTTCTCTTATTTATTTTCTAGTTGAAACATCTTTCTCTTTTATTCCTCAACTGAAAACGTCTTTCTCCTTTATTCCCCAACTGAAAACGTCTTTCTCCTTTATTTCCCTTCTTCATTGCTTGGTCAAATATCTTAATATTTTATTTTATGACTCCATCATTGCTGTTTCCAAGAGTTCCACCAAGCAATGTTTCCTACAACAAGCAGGAGAATATCAAAATTTTCTAGAGAAAATAAAGGGAATTAAAATGTAAAGACTGCAAAAACAGTCAACAGTGAGGAATCCTGATCCAGCTAGGATTTTTCATGAATTTTACTTTTTCCACCTATTTCACTCCAAACACTCTACAAGACTCTGAAAACGACTCAATGACTCAAAACACTAAACTAAGGGAGAAACAAGGCTAAAATGGGGCACATATTCAATAATATCGTCACACTTTTTGCTCCTATCAACTACCCCACACTTAGCTTTTGCTAGTCCCTTAGCAAAACAAAAATACAAAACAAAACAAAGACTCAACAAAAAAAAACAAGTAAATGACTCTACTTCCCCTAACTGTTGTCTTAGAGACTCCAAACTCATGGCTTTCACGTTAAACACTTAATCAAAATCGCATAGATAATTCCATGGTTAATAAACATATGACATTCATATGACTAAGCAAGATATGGAGAACTTAAGTTATACAGTGAATGATAGCATGTTTCGAACAAGTCCAATCCAAACTCACAGGGCATACTCTCGATTTTTCTCTCAGAATTGGCTATGCTTAAAAGCTTCACACTCAAGTATATGCAAGAGAACAAATTGTAAGGCAACAAACAGCTTGCATATTTCATCAATAAACGCATTTTGTGAAGAATTTTTAAAGACCTCATGCAATGACTAAGTGCACAAATGGACCTAAACCATAAGCTCGACTGTGTAACTGACTCCACTAACCAAAGACTGCCCATCTCAAGGATCAAGTAAGCACTTAAATCAGGTTGTAATGGGGCTAAGTTAGGGTTTTCGAAATGAAGATTAAGGATACAAAATTCCTAAGGACCTAGCAGAGCATATATGGACTACCTTATGTCACCATTTTTGTGGGCCAATTATCATTGATTTGGGCCCAACATTCACTCTAACGAACATGGAAAGGAACAAAGGCCTAATTTTCAACTTTGAGCCTTCTACAAATTTGAAAGTCCAAAACCACACTTCAACAATTTCCCAAGAGTTTTCTTTTCAATTTTTCTTCTCTTTTGCCGTTTTTCTTTCCTTCTTTCTTTCTTTTTTTTCATTTCTTTCATTCATTTTTCACGGAAATCTTCTTTCTTTTTCTTGGTTTTTCCCTACCCCACACTTGACTTTCATCGTCACCCCTACACACTATGTTATGCTCTACTAAGTCCCTAAGACAAGGGTAGAGATATCCTGTACTAAGCTCATGGTAGGGTAGTGAGGGTGATGAAACAAAGGTTTTCAACGTAGGCTCAAAGGGGTTCATTCTAAGGAGTCCCACGACCGGCACAATTGGGGACACATGCTTGTTTGGCTATGGTGGTTACCCTAATGCCTTCTATCCTATCCAGGATCAGGGTATATTATGGCATACAAGTTTTGATAGTCACAATAGTCGAGTTCTAGTACTCTCTAGTCCATTAAAATCTATGGCACATGATCATTGGATTTTCAAAGAATGATGAGGTTTTGCAAATACAGCCACGAAATTCTGGAATTATCAATAAGCACTCGAAAAAAAAGTATTTTAGCTCAACAGCTCACTTAGGGTCAAATGAATTAGACTTAATCCCAGCATGCTTAATGAACCAAGTTACAATCCTATCTCAAATCTTCATACAAGCATCACAATGTCGATTAACCACATAATTCAATTAAGTCCTATTTCGATTGTGAAAACCTTCAGCCATGAATTCAGAGCCATGTTCATCCTAGACGTTAGGAGCTTCCTAAGACTCAAACAAACAAAAAGACTATAAAACCAATTTTTTTTTCTAAACTAAAATAATGGTGTAAACTAAAATAAACTAAACTAAACTAAAAGTGTAAACCCACCCCACACTTAGAATCTACATTGTCCTCAATGTAGGCAAGAAATATGGTATATAGACCCTAAATATTGGGGTGGGGTGGGGGGGGGGGGGATTACGAAAATAAGGGAAGGGTAAAATAAACAAACAATAAACAAAGACACAAGTACAATTCAACCTAAGCAAGTGAAGGGATAGAAATGTCAAACTCTCGTTGATGGATCCTTCACAGCTTCGGTTGAAATGGGTTGCCTCCCATGCAGCGCTTAATATTTATAGTCCTTCAGCCTGGACTTTTCTCCTTGTTCACACGTGCTCATTCCTTGGGTTAGGCACCGTGTTACTTGGTAGCTTCCCTGTTTCAGCAATCCGACCCATGAAATCCACCACTTGGCCCATTTGATTCTTGAGCTCCGTAATATCCTTTGAATGGGTCGCCTGTCCTTCAATCAAAGCTTGAGTAGTCGTGTTAAGTTGTTGTTGCCCCACAGCAAGGGACTTCAACAGTTCATCATAATTAGGGGCACTCAAAGTATTAGAAACAGGAGGTGGAGGGACAGAATTGGGAATACCAAAAGTTTGAGGTACCTGAGGCATCAAAAACAAACCTGGTGGACGCTGGGAATTCTGACCTGGACCTTGAGGTGGTCTCAAGGTGTTATCATTGTTAGCCCAACGAAAGTTGGGGTGGTCTCTGAGCCCCGGATTGTACGTATTAGAGTAAGGGTTGTACCTCGGGCCTCCTTGATACCCTAAGGTGTTAACAGATTCCCATCCTTCTGGGGAGGCAAGCTGGGGACATCTATCTGTGGGGTGCCTTTGAGTCGAGCACATCCCACACACTTGAGCCATTGCTCCTCCTCCATTAACATTTAAGACTTGAGATAGCAGAGTAGACATCTTGTTGACCTTGTCTTCAAGAGCAGAGTTAGTGGACACCTCATGTACCCTCCGTTGACTGGAAAGCACCCCCTCATATTGCTGATAGTTTAGTGCACGATTAGTAAGTAGCTCCTTGGCATTAGCAGGTGTCTTATCCATAAAGGATCCTCCAGCAGTAGCATCTAACAGACCACGCTCATTAGCGGTGAGTCCTTCATAAAAATAGGTAAGGAGGGACCCCTCACTCATCCCATGGTTAGGGCATAATGCTACAAGGCTCTTAAACCTGTCCCAATAATTGCAAAAATTCTCCTCATGTCCTTGCGTGATTCCACTAATCTGCTTCCTCAAAACAGTGACCTTTGAGGCAGGAAAGTATTTCGTAAGGAACTCGCCCTTCATCCTATCCCAAGTGTTGATAGTCCCAGCAGTCAGCTCAAATAGCCAAGTCTTGGCCTTGTCCTCCAAAGTAAAGGGAAATGCCTTCATCTTCAAGATATTGATATCAGCTCCTTTAGGGCACATACTCTCACAGACAAACTCGAACTCCTTGAAATGCTTGTTGGTGTCTTCACTACTCATCCCATGGAACTTGGATAGGTGATGCAGAAACCCACTCTTTAACTCAAAATCATCATTAAGCCCCCCTCCTGGTTCTGGATAGGCAATGCATAAGGGCGCAACACCCCCACCTATAGGATTAGACAGTTGCCTAATAGTCTTAGCCATTGGTGCCTGTACTTGCTCAACACGAGCGTGCTCTTCCTCTTCTGTGTCCGCAACGTCCTCTTCAGTGACCTCCTCTTCTTCCTCTTCAAAGACTTGTTCTTCTCCTTCTTCAGAATGGTCAGGTTTGTTGATCTCCTCGGTTGATCTAGTTGAGGAGTTATAACCTAAATAGCTAGAGTCCTGAGAATCCCTCCTTTCTAGAGGAGGGCGATCTGAAAAAGTGAGTTCTGCCCTTTGCCTAGCACTTTCCAATTTTTCAAAGAGCTCCTTAGTCTTATCAGAGATAGTGGACATTCATGGACTTTTAAGACCAAATCAAGTGTTAGTTACATATACAAGGTTCGAAATACAAACATTATGCCTTTCCTTAACTTTCTAAGTTACTTTTACATTTACATACTTAGGTACTGGAACAGAGGACCTCGATGTGCAATGGGACTATAGAACAACTACCCTCGACAAGGTCATGTTTAATCCAATATACCTTAAGCCGGTCACACTTCATTTTTTTTTTTTTTTTTATTATAAACATAGTTAATATCTCAATTGATTCCAAGTTGTAAGTCGAGCCCAATAGAAACCACTACTATTGGTGAGATACGATATAGGGATAGTCGCCCAGACATAAGTCTCTTTCCTTTGTTTCAGAAGGCTGGATGGCCAGATTAAGAGGTAAGTGAGAGGGAGGACTCATTTTGGTGAAACTAAGGAGGCTACTCCCTCATTGAGGTTTAGGCCCCTATCGGCTACTCTACATAGTGGTTTTGGCTCATTCTATAGTATCTCTGAGATCCAATTGAACCCATCACCCAGGGTCTCAACCTAAGACACCATCCGTATGCCCCTTACTCAGCTGGGAAATTAACTTATGTGTTAGACCGTTCTCCAAGTGCTAATAAAGGCCGCCCTCAACCTCAAGAGACCTCAGCAAGGTACTAATGAAGGGTTTAGGCCAATATTAAAAAAAGGGCCCTTGTCTACTCATACGATTTTACACACTTACAACAATTAAGTATTTAGCTAAATTCATAACCTAAGTATATTAATCTAAGTGAAACACAAACAATTTACAACATGCTAAAAAAAAACTCATTCTACAATTTACAATATACAATTTACAACATGCTGAAAAAAAAATCAAAGTGAAACACATTCAATTTACAATATGGTTAAAAAAACAACTTCTACAAATTGTACAACAATGATAAAAGACGTGCTTAATTTCATAACACTCATAAAACTTAAACTAAATCACAATTAAAGCTTGGCCTTACCGAAATAGTAATTTTTCACCATTCCACAAGTGTAGTACAAAAATTATCATGCATTCTTTTTTTTTTTTTTTGAGAATAAGATCCTTTATTAAAATGAAACGAAGTTACATAACACGGGAATGACCGGTGGTGGACAAGAATTCCCCACTCTCCTCCCTAAAACCTAAACCAGTTACGGGTCCGTCACCATAAATGACTTCCATGAGCTGAAAGAGCCCAACCCCTAACCACCAATACCGCCCAACGACTCGGGCTACCGAGAATCCCGAGAATATCGATTCCACCTCATAGACAACCGCTAAAACAACCAACGCCCTTTTCCACACCGTGTCCCAAAAATGCCAGACCACGTGCAAGGATCGCTCGTCAGCACATTGACCATAAGACAAAACCAACAATAAACCAATTCGTCCCCAGGAAAAACACCACATCCATGGCACCTCTATTTGACCCAACCCTAGCTCAACAGAGTAGGGACATGCTAAAAACCAGAAAAACCTAACCAAACCCCTAATTGAAATCTTGACCAAGAAAACTACTTTAAACAAAATCAAAAACCAGCCGCCGCGACCATCTTCCTCCTCTTCAGATGACCCGCCTGCAGACCACCCCCATAAATCCTTCCCGTCGAACTCGCACCGCCGGAAAAACTCCAACCACGCAGCAAGCCACACCAACCTCAACTTTTGTCGGCCAGATCCAGGCGTAAAGCCAGATCTCGATGAGCCCACACCGAGAATCAGAGAGAAACTCGCCGTGCCTTGTCGCCCGGCTTCGTCCTTCCGCCTGAAAGTTCGACACCCTTGTACTCTCCTCCGATCGACCAACCCCGGAGATATAGTCAGCGCTGTACGATCCATGGAAAACCGCCGCCACGATCCAGCCTCTGACCACTTGCTCCAAGCCTGCGTCGATCGCCAACCATCCATCCTGCCCGCCTGCACCGCCGCCTGAGAGGGACGAAAAATCATACACGACCAAGAAGGTCGAACCGGATACCAAAAATTGGAACCCCAAGCCCCCACAATCCCGTCCGGCAACATCCTCCACTCATCGATGAGGCCTGGACCTATGGTCGATGCTGGGACGCCGCCGGACAGGCAACAGTCGCTTCTGTGCGTTTCCAAAACCCTAATTTTCGTCCCTCTATTCTCGGAGCTCTAAGATACGCCACAAATAAACAATTATCATGCATTCTGTATACAACAAAATCGATGACAATTTAAGTGCAAGAGATTTTAACAATCCCCGGCAACGGCGCCAAAAATTGGTGCGGCTGAAATAGCCTCACAATTTAACCTTGCAAAATGTAGTTGTCAGTATAGGATAAGCAGGGATCGTTCAGTCCGGGGATTGTAGGGTACACCCACAAAAAAAGGTCAATTAACAAATAAAAGAATAAAATGGGGGGTTTTGAAATTTGGTTCCTAATCTACTTAAAATAAAAACAAAACAAATAAACCTATATACAATGATCGACTTCCCTAACCTAGACCAATACTACTCGGAAATTACTAAGTGTAAAAACAGAAAATCCATTTCAACATGCTACAAAAATGTGCCCATCTTTAATGCCTAGATAAGAGCCCAAATGAAAAGCCTCAGCGGATCAATCCATTTATCTGATTCATTCTAATGTAAGCGTGGATCGGAAAATTCCTTACCAAGCCTAATACTACTAATTTTCGAAAACACTCAGCGTAATTCTCTTAACTAGTAGTATTATCTAACCCTCGAATCAACTCACACGTGCAAATTAACCATTACACATAGAATTTAACACGTCATTTCCAGAATCATTTAACCATTGAACATAGTTTTTACCACTTTTTAGAACTAAGTGCTACTTGTTTAACTCAGCGCCTTAACAAATAACAATTACTCTTGGCAAATTAAGAAAACACACAAGAACTCTCACCGTTATTCTAGCATGCAAACTTATTAACCTAACTCTGAAAATTACCTAAATACGTAAAAGGGCACAAGATTGTAACATGCATCATAAAAGAATTCTCGAAATTAACTCAATAATAAACTGAAAATCTCAAAAATATTAATAAAAATATTCTGAAAATTTCATGTCTCCAATTACACAACTCGCAAATTGAAACACACAAAACCGAAACAAAAATTATAAGTAGAGTCATAGTTACACTTTGAAGCTTTCCTCAGCGGCTTAGCAACACGGTGATGAACTCGTCTCTGCTATGGTGGTGGAGCGTGCTTGACTCACCGCCTTAGAGCTTTGTAGATTGATGGATGGATGGTGTCACGATCTTGTAGGTGATGGAAGTTTAAGGAGTGAATTGGGCAGAGTCTCGGAAAAGTTTTTGGCCAGGAAGTGATGGCAAGGAAGTGATCGACCAGGAAGCGATCTTTGCTGGGAAGTGATACTATTCTGTTCTGGACGTTGCCTATTTATAGGGGAGCATTGGTTGGCTTTTGTCGATCATACCATTCATCATTGGACGGATGAGATTGCATCATAATTCCTTTAATTTTCCAACTGAAACATCTCCTTTAAGGCCTTAACTCCTCTCATAATGGGGCAATTCCTTTAATTTCCAAGCTGAAACATCTTTCTCTTATTTATTTTCCAGTTGAAACATCTTTCTCTTTTATTCCTCAACTGAAAACGTCTTTCTCCTTTATTCCCCAACTGAAAACGTCTTTCTCCTTTATTTCCCTTCTTCATTGCTTGGTCAAATATCTTAATGCTTTATTTTATGACTCCATCATTGCTGTTTCCAAGAGTTCCACCAAGCAATGTTTCCTACAACAAGCAGGAGAATGTCAGAATTTTCTAGAGAAAATAAAGGGAATTAAAATCTAAAGACCGCAAAAATAGTCAACAGTGAGGAATCCTGATCCAGCTAGGATTTTTCATGAATTTTACTTTTTCCGCCTATTTCACTCCAAACACTCTACAAGACTCTGAAAATGACTCAATGACTCAAAACACTAAACTAAGGGAGAAACAAGGCTAAAATGGGGCACATATTCAATAATATCGTCACACTTTTTGCTCCTATCAAAAGGATAAGTCTAGAGGGCCTCCTCGAGCCCTATCGGCAATGACAAAGTTTAGGAGAACTATGACCTCTTGTGGACTCATTGACATGCATGGGTTTTGTAGGTAGTAGATTCACGTGGTCAAACAGGTTTACCAAGGAAGGGTTGGATCAAGGTTTCCAAAATGTTCAATGGAACAGTAGATTTCCTCATAGCCGAATCATCACACTCAGCCCCTCTTAGTCTGATCATAGCCCTTTACACATTGAAGCCTATTATGAAAAACAAATTCGAAGGAAAATCAACCGGTCTTTTCATTTTGGGGAGTGTTGGTTTGGTCGAGAAGAATGCATGAAAATCAGGAACATTGGGCGGCACCTACAACGGGTAACGCGCTGCAACAAATTGGTAACAAAATAAAAGTTCTGGGTGACAGTTTGAGTCGTTGGCATCAAATAGACTTTAATCAACAGCAAACGGAGATGAGGGTAATTCAGGAGAAGCTTAATGATCTAATGAAACAACCTCACTCCTCACAACTCTATGAGGAGAAAAGGAAACTTCATGTTCGGTACAGTCAGTTGTTATCACTACAGGAGAAATATTGGTGACAAAGATCTCATGCCTTGTGGTTGAAGGATGGAGATAAAAATACGGCATACTTTCATAGGAAGGCCAGCAACAGAAGAAGTTGTAACCTCATAAAAGGGCTTTTGGATGAACAGGGTGTATGGCAGAATGAATCGCAAGAAATACAAAGGCTTCTAATGAATTACTTTCAAAACATTTTCTCAGTTGAGCAAGTGGATGAGGTGGCAATTGAAACTGTTGTCGCTGCAACTCCAAACCGAGTCACACAATGAATGAATGAAGCACTTTTGTCTCAATATACAAATGAGGAAATAAAGAAATCTCTCTTCCAAATGCATCATTCGAAAATTCCTGGACCTGATCGTATGTCTCCCTTCTTTTACCAGAAATATTGGAATATTGTTTGTGAAGACGTTTGCTTGGCAGTTTGAAACTTGCTTGAAAATGGTGATATGTGGCTGGACTCAAACTATACCTATCTATGCTTAAACCAAAGATCCAAGATCCCAAAGAAGCAATGCACTTTTGACCTATAGCCCTATGCAATGTCATCTGTAGAATTAGTTCTAAAGTTGTGGCAAACAGACTCAAACGTTGGCTTCCTGAGATTGTCTCTCCTCTACAAAGTGCATACATCCCAGGTCAACTGATTTCAGACAATACTCTAGTGGCAAATGAAGCAGCACACTTCATGCACAAGCTCAGACATCAGGAAGCAGGTTTCTTCTCTTTAAAGCTTACTGTTAGTAAAGCCTATGACAGACTTGATTGGTCTTTTATTTCTGCTATCTTGACAAAGCTAGGTTTTGATTCTCGTTGGATTCGAATCATTATGAATTGTGTAACATCTGTTGCTTAGTCCATTTTATTGTTTGGTGAGCTGTCTACTTTAATAACACCTACTAGAGGTATCAGACAGGGTGATCCACTTTCACCCTACCTGTTTATCTTATGTAGTGAAGGCTTGTCGGCGCTAATCTTAAAAGTAGTGCAGCAACAAACCATTCAAGGACTCAAAATGTGCCCTCAAGCCCGTACACTGCACCACTTGTTCATTGCTGATGATAGTATACTCTTTGGTTCTACTACAGATGAAGAATGTGAGCAGTATAAAATGATCCTAGATACATATGAAAAAGCCTCGGGGCAAAAAGTGAATTTTCAAAAAAGTAGTGTCGTATTCAGTAACAATGTCAATAAAGATAGACAACAAGAGCTAGCAGCTATCTTGGGAGTGCATTGTGTCAAAGAGCATGATAAATACCTGGGATTACCTATGAAAGTAGGAAGATCCAAGTCTGCCATTTTTGCCTACATTAAGGAGAAGCTAACAAAGAAACTGGTTAATTGGAAAGCAAAAATTCTAAGTGCAGCAGGAAAAGAGATCCTAATCAAAGCAATAGCCAAAACCATGCCTTTATATGCGAAGAATTGCTACTAGCTACCAAAAATTTATTGTGATGACATCCACCAATTATGTGCTTTATTCTTTTGAGGAGACATTGATGACAAGAAGAATATTCATTGGCAAAGTTTGGAAAAATTTTGTCTCACAAAAGATGAGGGTGTAATGGGTTTTAAGAACATCTTTGCTTACAACCTTGCCATGCTAGCTAAACAATGGTGGAGGTTGATTACCAACCCAAACTCCTTAATTGCAAGACTTTACAAAGCCAGGTATTATCCCAATCACTTTTTCTGGGATGCAGATTTGGGTGACTCACCATCCTTCTCTTGGAGAAGCATACTCCAGGGAAGGCCAATATTGAAAGCTGGTGTTCAATGGTGCATTGGCAATGGAGAACAAGTCAACATTTGGAAGGATAGATGGATACCAAACTATCAACAGTACTTAATCTAGAAACCACTTGAGTGTGTGTCTGAGTAGGTGTCAGACCTAATTGATTCTAGTACAAGGCAATGGATTCATACTGCCATCCATGCCATTTTCCCACCGGCTACTGCTCAACAGGTACTATGCATACCTCTTAGTCGTCGAACTATAGTTGACAAGCTTTGTTGGAGCCCTGAAAAGAAGAGTTTCTATTCGGTCAAATCCGCATATTGGATAGCTAGGACAAAGGTGTTCAAAAACACTCTTGCTTCCACTTCTCAGGGTAACCCTTATTAAGCATTGTGGAAACGCATTTGGAACGCAAATGTACCTGGAAAAGTAAGGATCTGCATCTGGAGAGCTTCCTCAAACTTGTTACCTACAAGAGCCAAACTCTACACTGAAGGTTATAGAGGTGACCTGCATTGCCTCCTCTGTTCCCATTCCTATGAAGATATTGCTCATGTCTTCAGAAAATGTTCCACGGCCATACAAGCCCTAACGACAACAACTCTTCATCTTAGGAGAAGTCTGCTGCCTAATATTGACTTTAGAGAATGGCTGCTTGATCATGCTTTGCACCTTAAGCAGGAGTTGTTTGAACAACTCATGATGGTCTTATGGGCATTATGGAAGAACATAAACCATATGATATGGGAAGGCAAATGTCAGTCTGCAAAGGACTTGTCTCTAGCCTCATTAACATGGCTGGAAGAATTTGGTCGAGCTAGCAAAACTGAAAAATTGACTGAACCGAAGAGAAAGAAGCATTGGCAGCCAGCAACCCAGGGTCATTGGAAACTCAATGTAGATGGGAGTTTCCTGCTCCAAATCACTCTTGGTGGAGTTGGAGGCATATTGAGAGATGAGGCAGGAAACTTTCAAGTTGCATTTGCAGCCCCTGTTCACTCAGTTGCCTTGGCTAAACAAGTGGAGTTATGTGCTATTACGGAGGGGCTCCAGCTTTTGAAACTTTTGCGGGTAAGCAATATTGTCATTCAGACAGACTGCTCAGAGGTTTTACAAGTAATTGCAGAACAAGAGTACACTCATGTACAGACTGAAGGAATCATCGCTGATATTCGAACTGAGCTGCGATTGCTGCCTTATGTCACTTTGCAGCATACACCTAGACTTTGTAATAAAGTAGCGCATTGTTTGGCTAACTTTCCCTATGAAGCTTGTACTAGCTCCACTTGACTTGATCATCCTCCAAACTTTATTCGGGATTTGATCGAGTTTGATTGTAAGCATATGGGATAATTATCCCTCCAATTAATATATTTTACTTGATTCAAAAAAAAAATAAATTAAGATCCCAGGTAAACTCTTTTTAATTAGATTAATTGATCGATATTATTTATTTGAGAATCAAAGTCTTTTCTAGAACCATCCATATTGCAAAAAAAAAAAAAAAAAAACTATAACCTGTTTTAACAGGAAAAATCTTTATAATTGTCTACTTGTTTGCCTCCAACTTTTTGGTTTCATTACTGAAAGTACACCAAAAAATGTAGGCAGCTCACTCATAAAATTCTTTGTGGTTGAATTGATAGAGAAAAAAAAAACAAATTATTGAAGATACAAATTTAATTATTCAAGAGTGTTTTGGTAAAATTATAGAGGTGTACTTGGTTTTTCAAGTATTCAAAAAAGTGAATTGGAGGTTTAATAAGTAGGAGGTCCAACTAGAATCACCCAAAACAAAACAGGCCCCGGTGGAAGAAAAGAAAAGAAAAAGGCCTTGGTGGGAATCTAGCTTGGTTATTTCCAAGGCCACTTAGGCACTTACCACTACAACTGAACCATTCATATTAAAAAAATTGACACGAAATAATTGAAAATATGAAGCCCCTTGAATTAAAGGCTTTGGGCCTGGGCCTAGCCAGCCTAGGCCCAAGGCCTAGCTAGACCCAATGCCAACCCTGACATGTAGAAGCACCGTATTAGATTGCATGTTTTATTTATTAAATGATGTGGCTATTCCATAGGCTACCACATAATGTGACATCTAAATGATATGTAAAAAGGTGATTCACATAGCATTACTCTAGACACTAAATAACCAACATAATCGATGCTTGTAATATGATGGTTTAACAAGGATATTGTGAAGATTTCAAGCTTAATTTCTAATACATCTTCTCCCTCTATGAGTAGCATTCCCCTTTTGAATAATAAAAGCAAATTATTGTAAGATGAGAATAGGATGCTCCCCTTTGACTGAGCTATGAAGTATTGTGTTCTAATTAAGGTCAAGACAAGGCCCCTTTCTGCTAATCCTTCTGAGAAAGTACCCCATGGATAGCTTCTTTGTTTCACGCAACGAAGGGTAAGGTCTCCTGGGCCGGGCTAGAGCCGGCCCTACCCTAAATTTTAGGGCTTAGGGTCGGGCCGAGCGGGGCCTAGTCAAAATCAACAAAATTTAGGGCCGGGTAGGGTAGGGCCGGGGCTTAATTATGATAACTCTTACTTGCCCGAAAGGTCCAAGCCATTAGGGCTGAAAGGGTCGGCCTTCCGAATAGGCAAATAGGGCCGAAATGGGCCAGAAATGGCCTTATTTTGTTTAACAAAAAGAAATACATTATTTTTTTTTCTTTCTCAAAATGTGGCTCAATGATTACATAGTTAATACAAGGCTCATTATTTTTGTTGATCATATTTAATACACACACGTATATATATATATTGGAATTAATTTATAACATTTATAAATATTAGTTAAGGTGGTCATATTCAATTAACTATGTCTCTAAATCTCCCAAAATTAATTGTTATTTAACAATGGAAACAAAAATTAAAGAAAATAAAACTTCAGAAATCAATTACAAAGAAAAAGATAAGTTGTATGTTATAAAAAAAAAAAAAAAAAGAGAAACATATTTAAAAAATAGAAAAAATAGAAAATTATTAGGCTTAAAGGGCCGGCCCGGGCTAGGCCCTAATGGGCTCAAACAGGTCGGGTCGAAGGGCCGGGTCGGGCTTCATTTGCATGGCCCACCCTACCCTATTTGAGAAAGGGTCAGGCCGGCCGGCCCTAATGCAAGGGTCGGGTCGGGCTTCGGCCCTACGGGCCGGGCGGGTTTAGTGCCAAAGGATGACCCCTAGGTCTCCCCTTTGTGTGTAGGCCTCTAGGAAGAGAAGATAAGATGAAGAAGAGGGGCTTCTCTCTTCAGAGAGTCATAGCCTATTTTCTTCTCTTTGGATCTGGATCAAGGGACACTTTTTTTTACACAAATTTTGACATGCCTTGTGAGCCATTAGATTTTAAAATGTTCAATGGAACAGATTTATTATTGGAATGATGTCAACATACAACAAGGTGACGTGGCAAATGACATGGCATTACATATTTCTAATCTAAAATTAAACTTTACTTCATTAAAAGAAAAAGCAAAATTAAAAGTTGAAGAATCAAAATCAACAAAAACTAAAAAGAAATAAAAGAGGAAGAAGAATAAGGAGTACTATTCTTATCAATACTGTACACGATCAAAAGAAGAAGAAAAAATAACAGAAGGTCATGTCATTGAATCTCTTGACGCTCTTTAAAATTACCGAGGTCATATTCTTTCCACGATGCACGTACCTTCAAAATTGCCCAACTTTCCATCACCATGAAGCTTGAGTGACAGTTGTTTGCCATCATAACTTGGATTTTGTTATTAGGTCAATATACTTTGAATTGGTAGGGCACAATAGAATACCTTGCTTGTTGATCTTTGGGCTAAATACAGATTACTTCCCTGTAGTTTGGGTTCAAAATCAATTCAGTCCCTAAACTTCTAGTTTCATCAAAAACACCCCTACACTTTTAGTTTTGATATAATAGGTCCAATTTGTTAGTTTTCCTACAATTGAGTTATTTAACTTGTTAACGTGGCTCATATATGACCTATGTTTTATGATGTGGTGTTGAGGTGACCTACATAGTCAATTTAGGAGTGAGTCCTACTATTAAAAATAAATAGTTTTTCAACAAATAATCCAACTATAACTTGAACCCATAACAAAATATTAACGAATTGGACCTATTAGATCAAAATTGAAAAATGCAGGGGTGTTTTTGATGAAATTAGAAGTTCATGGATTGAATTGATTTTGGACCTAAACCATAGGGTAGTAACCAGTATTTAGCCCTCGATCTTTCCAACACGAACATAGACAAGTGGAATGCAGAAGCACCTCGCTAGCATTCCAATTTCCACCGTCTCAAAATGATATTCATAAAAAACTACTCTCCTATTTCGATCAATGTTCAAAAAACCTAACCCAACAAATTCAACAATCCATGCAGCAATCACGTTAGTCTAATTACTACATACAATTTCAAATACATGCATTAATTTCTATAATTCAATTCTCTTGGATTATGGTTTATAGCATATACCTGAGTTAACTGAGCCAGCAACCAACCCTCTAC
This sequence comes from Rosa chinensis, assembly GCF_002994745.2. Classification (NCBI taxonomy): domain Eukaryota; kingdom Viridiplantae; phylum Streptophyta; class Magnoliopsida; order Rosales; family Rosaceae; genus Rosa; species Rosa chinensis. The sequence continues at coordinate 43,035,527 of NC_037092.1, forward strand.
GGCATTATTCAAGGCATTCATCTTCAACAAAGGCTTCAACCTCTTATCGACACTCAAGGTTGGTAATGGAAAGCTGGGCAATTTTGAAGGTGCATCGGGGAAAGAATATGACCTGGGCAATTTTGAAGGTGTGTCAAGACGTTCAAAGGCATGATCTTCTGCTATTCTTCTTCTTCTTTTATTTCTTTTTAGTTTTTCTTTTTAGTTTTTGTTCATTTTGATTCTTTAAATTTTATTTTATTTTTTTTTAATGAAGAAAAGTTTAATTTTAGATTAGAAATATGTAATGCCATGTCATTTACCACATCACCTTATTGTATATTGGCATCATTCAAACATAAATCTGAACCATTGAATATTTTAAACTCTAATGGCTCACAAGGTGTGTCAAAATTTGTGTATAAAAAAAAAGTGTCCCTTGATCTATACCCTTTTTCTTTTTGTCCACTTCAAGCCATTCTTCATGGTTACTTTATTGGACATTTGAAAATTACTAGTCCCCCCCCTATACTTTTTGGGATTCGACAGTTCAGTCCTTGCTATTTCAATTTTAACAGATAACTCTCCAAACATTCAAATTTCACACAATTGAGTCCAAAATGACCATTTTACCCCTCACTTATTCTTTTCTTCTTCTTTTTTATTCTTCTCTCTCCTTTTTATATATATGTATATATGTGTGTGTGTGTGTGTATTTTTTATTCTTCTCTCTCTTTATATATATACATATATATATATATATATGTGTGTGTGTGAGTATCTATGTATGTATGTATGTATATGTGTGTGTGTGTGTGTGTATATTTTTAGGGGAAATGATCATTTACCCAATTTCAGCTTAAAAATTGCCCACTTGCTCCACCAACTATTTTTTAACCCCATTTACCCAAAACACTCTAAGGGATTATTTCCCTAATACCCAATTAATTAATTTTTTTTTTTTTTGAGAATTTTTTGCCCTATCCTTCTTTTTCACTTAGAGGGAGAAGTCATCATTCACCTTGCCGGCCTCCGGTGACCAGTGGTCGGGCGCCGACTCCAGTGACCGGTGACCGATGACTGGAATCCGGCGACGGGTGACCGGAATCTGGCAACCGGACTGGTGTTCGGATTCCGGCGTCTGAATTTATTGCCCCCTAATAATACCTAGTAACCATATTATTACCCCCCAGTTATCATATTATTGCCTCCCAATAATCATATTATTGCCTCCCAAATTCATATTATTTCCGTCCAGTGAATTGTATAAACTCTCAAAACCAAAATAAATACACTAAAGGTCACAATTGATCATATTATTGCCCCCCAATACTCATATTATTGCCTCCTAATAATCCTATTATTGCCTCAATAATCATATTATTACCCTCCAATAATCATATTATTTCTCTCAAGTGAACCAAAATGAATACATTACAGATACAAAAAATAATAATAATAATAATAAAAAAATCTCAGGATACCTTAAAAAAAAAAAAGTGCTCTGGGCACCCACGTCTAAAGCTGATCATGATTTCTCGCCGGTGCTGGTGTAAGAGAGAGATAGGTGATTGTGCTTGGTTGTATTGGAACTCGATTGTGTACGAGAGAAGCATGGGGTTGATATCGTCATTGTCGGGGTGAGAGACGGAGATGATGGTGGTGGTGGGCAACTCCTCGAAAATCCTCGAGGGCTAGAACAACGAGTGCGGGAACGATAACAGCTACAATGGTGAGGCCGCGGAGGTTCGGGATCGCCAATCAATCGAACGGCGACGAGAACGTTGGAGTGGCTGGAGCTTCGACTGGAGCTTCTTCGTAGTCTTCAGGTTTGGATTGCATCTCCGGCGCGGCGATCGGAGAGAGAGAGACAGACCAGAGGTGGAGATCTTGGGGAGAGAGAGAGAGGTTTGGACTACATCTCCAGCGCGGCGATCGGAGAGAGAGAGAGAGAGAGAGAGAGAGAGAGAGAGAGAGAGAGAGAGAGAGAGAGAGAGACAGACCGGAGGTGGAGATCATGGGGGGAGAGAGAGAGTTTGGGAAGGAGAGAGACTGAGAGGAGAGGGATGAGTTTTAATCTTAGGGAAAATGATCATTTACCCAATTTTAGCTTAAAAATTGCCCATTTGCTCCACCAACTGTTTTTTAACCCCATTTATCCAAAACACTCTAAGGGATTATTTCCATAATACCCAATTAATTCTTTTTTATTCTTTTTTGGGACTTTTTTGTCCTCTCCTTCTTTTTCACTTAGAGGGAGAAGTCATCCTCCACCTTGCTGGCCTCCAGTGGCCAGTGGCCGGGTGCCGACTCCGGTGACCGGAATCCGGCGACCGATGACGGAAATCCGGCAACCGATCACCGGAATCAGGAATCTGGCTACCGAACTGGTGTCCGGATTCCAGCGTCTGAATTTATTGCCCCCTAATAATACCTAGTAACCATATTATTGCCCCCCAATAATCATATTATTGCCCCGCAATACTCATATTATTGCCTCCCAATAATCATATTATTGCCTCCCAAATTCATATTATTTTCGTTCAGTGAATTGTATAAACTCCCAAAACCAAAATGAATACACTACAGGGCACAATTGATCATATTATTGCCCCCCAGTAATCATATTATTGCCCCCAATACTCATATTATTGCCTCCTAATAATCCTATTATTGCCTCAATAATCATATTATTACCCTCCAATAATCATATTATTGCTCTCAAGTGAGCCAAAATGAATACATTACAGATACAAAAAAAATTAAAAAAAATCTCAGGATACCCAAAAAAAAAAAAAAAAGTGCTCTGGGCACCCACATCTAAAGCTGATCGTGATTTCTCGCTGGTGCTGGTGTAAGAGAGAGATAGGTGATTGTGCTTGGTTGTATTGGAACTCGATTGTGTACTAGAGAAGCATGGGGTTGATATCGTCATTGTCGGGGCGAGAGACAGAGATGATGGTGATGGTGGGCAACTCCTCGAAAATCCTCGGGGGCTGGAACAACAAGTGCCGGAACGATAACAGCTACAATGGTGAGGCCGTGGAGGTTCGGGATCGCCGATCAATCGAACGGCGACGAGAACGTTGGAGTGGCTGGAGCTCCTACTGGAGCTTCTTCGTCATCTTCAGGTTTGGACTGCATCTTCGGCGCTGCGATCGCAGAGAGAGAGAGACAGACCGGAGGTGGAGATCATGGGGAGAGAGAGGGAGAGAGAGAGGGAGGGAGGGAGAGAGAGAGAGAAAGAGAGAGAGAGAGAGAGAGAGAGAGAGAGAGTGGGGGGGGGGGGCGGAGATCGGGGGGAGAGCGAGAGAGTTTGGGAAGGAGAGAGAGACTGATAGGAGAGGGATGGGTTTTAATTTAATTAATAGGGGCTAAAATGTCAATAGATGTTAGTTTGGGTAAATGGGGTTAATAAACTCTTATTGGAGTAAGTGGGCAATTTTTAGTCTAAAATCGGGTAAGTGGTCACGACCCCATATTTTTATTCTTCTCTCTCTTTTTATATATATTTATATGTATATATGTGTGTGTGTACATATACATATATATATATATATAAATATATATATATATATATATTGTTGTAGAGAAACTGAATTTGAGAGGAATTTGCTGTGTATTCTCATTGATAATAGGGGCCTCTTTATATAGAGGATTACAATGCATAGAGTCTGAATCATACAAGGAAAGGTAATCATACAATGAATGGATATCTCTAAGATATTCTCCGAGATTCTCTCTAATTAAAACTCTATTACCACTAGGTCAAGTAACCTAGAGTTTGGGCTAAACACAAATAGAGATATCCTTAAACACTCCCCCTTGTGTTGTCCAAACGCAGTGCTTCTCTCATTGCCTCGTTAAAAACCTTGCCGAGTAACAAAAACTCAGTGGGACAAAAATAACCTCGGTCAAAGGGGAAAAAGAGCACAACCCACCCTTCACGTTTCGAGACCATACATGTAGACATCTCCCCCTGACGTCTGCATCTCCCCTTGATGACTACAATCATGGGAGTTCGGATAACTTCGGTAAATAATGCTACCAACATGTTTCTCAAAAGTGTAATTTAGGCAATGACTTAGTGAGCAAGCTTGCCCCACTGTCCTCAGATTGAACCTAGTTCACTTTGATCTTTGAGGAGAGTTTTTTGTTGCTGATTATGCTTGGTGTTGCCACTTTTGATGTAGCCTTACTTCATTTGTTCAAAACAAGCAGCATTATCCTAAATGCTCGTAGGCTCATCTATGGTAGACTTCAAACTACAATTGTTCGAACATGCGTAATTATGGATCCAATCCATATATATTCACGAACCATTTCTTGAATAGCAATGATCTCTGCATTGTTCGAAGATATAGCGACTAAGGTCTATTCTGTAGACCTCCAAGATATCATGGTCTTTTCCCATGGTGAACACTTTACCAGTTTGGGAGCGACCTTTGTGTGGGTCATAGAGGTACCCAGCATCAGCAAAACCTTCCAAAACACTTATATCGTTTTGAGATGGGGATTGAGAACACAGGCCAGCGTTGGTGGCGTTCCTGGTGTGTGATGGGTCTGAATCCATCATCTCTTTGTAGGGATAGAATAAGCTCATATCAATCATACATCTCAAGTATTGAAAGATATCTTTTACACCAATCCAATGGCGTCGCGTTGACGCAGAGCTATATCTAGCTAACAAGTTCATTGTAAATGAGATGTCCGGTCTTATGCATTTAGCTAAGTACAATAATGCGACTATTGTACTCAAGTAAGGCACTCCTGCCTCTAACACATCTTCGAATGAAGAGGATCATTTTCAGGATCAAGACTACGAACGATCAAGGGGGTGCTTGAAGGTTTGACCTTGTCAAATGCCTAAGCATCTATCAACACGATGCCCAAGTTCCAAACCGAGACATAATCGTGTTCTCCCAAAATCCTTCATCTCAAACTCGGATTTCAAGTATTTAGCGGTTTCCCTTAACTCTTTAAGGGCTTCGAATGAAGATCATGTCCAACATGGACCGCGATGGAATCCGAAACTTGTTATGGAAACGAGTGGGCATATCCCCTCCCAATCAAGTAGTCATTTTAGCGAGCGTTTCAACCTCTTTGTAAACGCGCTCCGTGGTCTAGAGCTACTTGACTTGGGTAAATGAAGTTCACCATGAACCTTCATGTATATTCCGTATCTAGATCACTATAGAGATACGTAGTTACCACATTTGTAAGCTGCATGTTCAGTTATTCGGAAACTACCAAACTGATAGGGTAGTGGAGTGTAATGACATCCAATACGAGAGAATCTGTCTCATCGTAGTCGATTTCAGGGCGTTTTATGAGAAGCCTTGCACCATAAGGCGAGATTACCATCTCTTTTTCTCACTATGCTTTCTAACGAAGACCCATTAGTCAACAGGTTTTATGTTAGGAGGTATTGGCATCTCTAGCTCGAAAACCTTCCTCTTTGTTAGAGAATCCATCTTAACCTGGATCGCATCTTTCCATTTAGGCCAAATCTCTCTACGTTGGCATTCATTCATCAACGGAGTGTGGTTCGATATCATTGAACTCAACAAACTCATGTGCAACGAAGTGCGTGACTACATCATCAATTATGATGGAGTTTCTATCCCACGTCTCATGTACACTAGTGTAAGTTTCATAGAGTTCTATATTCTCAGGAATAGGTTCTGACGTTAAGGCGTCCCCCAACGATATCCATAACCCGAAAGATACTCATGAGACGGATTTTGAGTGCTGATGATCCAAGGATTGGTTTGTGCCAAGGTATCCTTCGAACCCACGGGCTTCCCACGCATCCTAGCTGGGGCCATGGCCTGTAACGCCAGAGTGCCACTCTCTTTGGCATTGGTGCCATGCCTACCTCCCTGTAGGGTGGCGCTATGTCCTCTCATAGGGACATCCTTCCTTGCAGGCATGTTTGCAGCATATTTGTGTGATCTCGTCACTTTAATAGGGATCGAGATGAGACATAGTGGGGACAGACCACGACAATTCCTGTCATTCCTGCTAAACATCCGTGTTCTGATCTCCCCCTAACGACAGGAAGACTGTCTCATCAAAGTGACAACCCATAAATCTAGCAGTAATGAGATCGCCTTGCAAGGGCATTAAGTAGCGGACGATTGTTGGAGTCTCAAATCCAACTGAGTGGCCCATTCGTCTGTAAGGACCTATCATAGTGTGCTGTGGCTGTGCAATGGGCACATAAACGGCTCACTCAAATGTGCGTAAGTACAAAATACGTGTACCAAGTCACTAGCTATAACGCAAAGGTACATTGAGTAGCGGTAGGTCGTAGACGAATTAGCATAGCTGCATGCGATATTGCATCACCCCAAGCAGATGTAAGAAGATTGGTGCGCATTACCAATGTTCGGACTACCATCGTAGTCATTTCCGCGAGACTAAGTGGGTGTGTTCATGGGAATATAATGTCCAACATTAGTCCTAATGCAATAACCATCGAAAGTCTTCAATGTAAACGCTCTAGCACAGTCAAATCCAATTGACTGAATAGGATGATATGGGGAGTGAGCCCGTTGTCATATGATATGTGCTAGGAGTGTAGCATAAGCAGCATTTCAAGTGGACAATGGCACAACACGTGACCAGCGTGTTTGCGTGTCAATCAACATCATGAGATATTTAAACGTCCGCAAGTTGGTTGAATCAGTCCATAGAATCCCTAAGGATTCTATGTAAGAACATAATGAGTATTTTCATATCCTTTACATAGGACGGTCTCAGTCCTAATTTCCCTAAGGAACGGGCTTTGTAAAAATGAGCGAGAGGCTTTAGAAGCAACCAATGAGGATTTTGGTTGGGCCTGAGCGTCTAAAACGCTATTTGAAGCAAGTTGGTGATTGCAGCATCACCTGGGGCGCCATCACCATGATGGACGCCATCCATGGCGTCATGGATAGGGACTACGCCAGCCTTAGGCTAATGGTGGATGGAGGCGGTGCCCTAGGCAGTAGCGTCAGTCACACTTAGTCTAGGAATCAACTTTTGATTCATGCTTCATTTCGCTCAAGAGAAAAGATGTCCATGTGAAGTCTTTTGTAGACGAATCATCATATCATGACTAGGATGATCTATCCTGTCGTGACAAAGCCAATATGTGTCTAAATCCAAGAGATCTTCTCTCATAACATTTATTGGATTAATAGCTCGAATAGTGACATAGAGTCCACTAGTGAGACACATAAACTTCTCTAAGATGCGTCTTTGTTCGCAATCATTAAAGGTATTTCCGTTCTCTACATGCATTTTCGCATGGAATTTGTTGGCTATTCACAGGGTACGATTTGCCCTAAGAGCATAGAGAGTTTCTGTGACAACTGTAATCAAGGTGCCAGTTGGCAAGTGGAACTTGGGCTATTCCATGTCCTTGAATTAATACTGATGGCCCGGCCATCGTAGTCACAAAGTCATATGCTCAGAATCAAAATGGAGTCATGAAAAGAACTCAAAATTTTATTCATAAGCCGACAGAGTACATCATTGTCTCTTAACCATTAGGAGAATCTAATCCAAATGCTAGCTAATGCAAAACAATGGTAGTCGTCTAACTTCTTTCGGTAATTCCAAAATAAATGTGACCAGGTGAGTAGAGAGATGTCCGTGGAGCAAGGCTCGCTTAAGTACCACTAATCTCAGAACTTTCCTAGACATCACACTTACTTTGGGTGAGCCTACTTTGAAGAAAGACTAAACCATTGGCATTTACTACAAAGTATATGGCAATTGCCTATTACATCTGTTGGAAAAATAAAGACTTAAACAGAATTGGCGATCTATTGATCCCAGCCAGATTTGTAGTCTTCAACCCTTCACTCTAGATCATCTTCTTGATCTTCTTGTTCCACATAGTGAGCTTCTCTTGCTTCACAATATGCTTTGTAGGCGGTGACAAGTTCTTCAGGAGCTCTACAAATGTGTGCCCAATGATCAGACACTCCACATCGAGAACATACATCTCTTTGCTCGAACTCCATTGATTGAGGCGCTTTGAAAGCGTCATTTAGATGGCTCTTAGTGTTGGTGGCGCCACCAACATGGCCAGAGGCGTTGCCTCCCTCTCTCTTTCCACTTTTACCTCTTTGGTTCCGTGTTCGCCTATTTTGGCAGTTACCTTCCCAAGTAGAGCGATTATATGGACCAGAATATCCAGAAGTATCCCTAAGATTAGGGTTTTGCTCTTAGCGCCCTCTCTTTGGGGCGCGACTATAATTGGATTCCGGAATATGCTATGTTCCCACGGATCTCAAATTATAGTTCTTCACAAGGATGTTGTCATGCTTTTCAGCGACATTCATAGCTCCAATGAGCTCATGAAACCTTGTGATGCATCTTGCATTAACATCGATTCAATAGTTCTTAGCAACCATCAATGCAGAGATGGGGAAGGTAGAGAGAGTCTTCTCAATCAACATCGCATTTGTGATCTCTTTACCACAGAATTCTATTAAGGATTTAATGCGAAGTGCTTCCGAGTTATAGTCAAGAACTGACTTGAAATCACAGAAGCGGAGGCTATGTCATCTCACTTCTAGGTCAGGAAGCAAGGAGTTACGGACGTTGCCAAATCTTTCTTCGAGTGAGACCCACAGCCTTCTAGGGTCTTCTTCATTCATACACTCATATTGGAGCGAATCATCCATATGACGAGTCATTAGGATGATGGCTTTCGCCTTATTTGCCTCTAAGGCTGCTCTATTTGCTTCCAAAGCTTGAGCTTGCTCAACAGTTAGCACGTCCTGGCTAGGCTCGAGAATCATATCCAGGATTCCATCAGCCTTGAGATGCTGGCGGATATCACGAACCCACCTATGATATCCAGAGCCAGTTGTTCCTAATGGAGCAAAGTCCAATTTGTTCAGGTTACTTATCCTGAAAGAGAACAAGAAATTAGGGTTAATTTCGGAGCGAAATAGGCTACCACGAAAACATATGAAATTTCTGAGCGTAATCGCTTCCAAGAAATTAGGAATTTCCGAGCGTAGTCGCTTCCAAGAAATTCGATTCCAAGGGATATTGGATTAGATCGAAACAATGATGTAAGTGGTCGATCATAAATTCTCTACAAACTCTAAGTTTGGAGATCTCAACAAGCTCTAAGCTTGGAGTGAGCACGAACCCCCACAGTTCGGCTTAATTTGGTCTCCCCTATGATAAAGAAAGGGGGGTAGAAGAAGAGAGGTTGCATGTCCCGGAAAAGAAGAGAAATTAAATTTAAAAACTCTAAAAAAAAAGGGGAACGTTTAGTTAAAAATACCTCGAAATAGGTCGCCGGAAAATTTTACCGGAAAAAGTGGTCGGAAAATGTCGCCGGAAAAGTTGTCCGAAAGTGGCTGGAAATCTTTGACCGGGGGTTGACCGGCGTTGACCAGGAGTTGACCGGCGTTTGACCAACGTTGACTGGTGTTGACGTGGCAGTGGGTCCGTGCTGACGTGGCACTGTCTGGAGCTGACGCGGCAAGCAGACAGGATGCTGACGTGGCGGTGACGTGGACGCTGACCTTGGGCTGGTATCAGTGGGCTTCTTTACTGGGCTTCAGGCCTATCCTATCTATTTCTAGGCCGAAGGCTGATCTGTTGATTCTGGGCTGGGCTGAGGCTTTTCTTCTGCTTCTGGGCCGTATACTTCTGGGCTGGGCTTCTTCGGACAGAGAGAACCTGCAGATGGAATTTGCAGGCAGCGGTTGACGGTGCAGTGGTATTCGGTGGACGGTTCGGGTACTTTCCGGCCGGTTCCGGGAAGGATTTTTCCTGTTCCCGAAAACTGGGGTGGCGCTGCAACTTCTGACAGAGGATGGCTGTGAAAAGTGGGCTGAAAGGATGTGAACTAGGCAGGGAACCAAAGGATTCTTCTTGGGGTCGGTTCAGTCACTTCCGAAGGCCGGTTCAGGTGGATTCCGGCCGGTTCTGGGGGTGGCGCCGTCGGTTCCGAGTTCCTGGAGTCTGTGGCTTCAAGGAGGGCGGCGGAGGTTTCTGTGGTTTGAAGGCTACGAATATTAGGTTTCAGGGTTAGTGCTTCGTGCTGATAACGTGTTGTAGTGAAACTGAATTTGAGAGGGAATTTGCTGTGTATTCTCATTGATAATAGGGGCCTTTTTATATAGAGGATTACAATGCATAGAGTTTGAATCATACAAGGAAAGGTAATCATACAATGAATAAATATCTCTAAGATATTCTCTGAGATTCTCTCTAATTAAAACTCTATTACCACTAGGTCAAGTAACCTAGAGTTTGGGCTAAACACAAATAGAGATATATTTTAACATATATATATATATGTATGTATATGTAGATATATGTATATGTGTTGCGTGTGTGTGTCTTAGATATATAAAAATTATAATAATAATAATAATAATAAAAAAGAGGAAGTGAGGGGTAAAATGGTCATTTTGGACCAAATTGTGTTAAATTTGAATGTGTGAGGAGTTATCTGTTAAAATTGGAAAAGTAGGGACTGAACTGTCGAATCCCAAAAAGTATAGGGGGGACTAATAATTTCCCCTAATTTCAACTACCGTTATGCTTTAATTCAATCTTGTTGTCGTAATTAGTAACTAGAAACTTTGTTTGGGTGGTGGGTAAATTCGTTAATTCAATCCATTCCCGCCAATTTGTTTGCCAGTGGGATTGATGAAAATGTTTCAGCCACATCCTTGAACAATGAAGGAGAAATTGAAAGCTATGAACATATCAATATTTGTTCTTTTCTTGTTACTGGTCTTTAGCAAACTTTCAAACCCTTGTACTAATTCTCCCAAAATGTTCTCCATTCTCCTCTAATAAATAAGAAGTGAGTTCAATGATCTTGGAATGAATTACTAAGGTTCCCTATTGAATTGGCAAGGATTCGGAGAAAAGTTTGATTCTTTAGTTTTTTTAGTTCATAAATTAATATGACCCTTAATCATAGTCAAAGAATAGTACAAAGAGACTACTCCCAATAGACAATATATATAAGCTCCGAGTAGTCTATGCTAATAAAATCAACTCGCCTCGTAGGCAATCTATTCTACCTAACTCTACTACACCAAGCACACCATTGTGGTACAAGAGAGTCAGGTACTTCTACAGAGACTTCTAGAGAAGCTCCCACTAGCATAGACATTATTCTAACTGCAACTAAACAACTCAAGCAACTATTACCTCCTTACCCATGGAGGCTTTGGGTGTACCTTTCTCATTTGGCAAAGTAAACTCCAGGAGCCCATTCACCAATTTTTCTGTCTTCTTTGAAGGCTTGCTTTTCTTCATAGGTGAGGTTTTCACCACCTTGCAGTCAATTTTCACCATGTTTTTTGCACCTTGAGGACAACCCGCTTCTTTCTCCTGAGAAGAATTCAAAACAATCCCATAATAACATTGTCCAAATTGGTTCTGCCCATAGCTAGACTGAACCTTGGTTTCTTTGGAGAGACACCATCTTGCTCCAATCTTTTCCTCCTCAAACCAACTACTAGCAAAGTCATGGCCACAACCAATTCGCCAGACGAAGGTTTGGTAGTTTAGCCATCCTCGTTGGCCTCCAGACCATCAGCATTAGCCTCGACTTCACTCTCCGAGTGCTCGGAACCCCGCACCTCATGACCATCACCCTCAGGTACCAACTTGCTACCGGAAGAGCCCTCTCCTACTGGTCTGGGTTGAAGCGCCCTCCGAGCACGGGCCTTTAGAGTCGAGGCCGGGATAAACCGGTTTAGACGCCTATTCCCATCTCCACCTACCTGAGCTTCGAACACCAAGGAAGAGCCAGCCGCCGAGGTGTTATCAACCCTAGCCATAACCTGATCCAGATTTCTCCTCGTTGGGGTAATAGATTCCCTTAAAGCCGCATCTAGAGGCGTGCCAGAACACGACAGTCCCACATGGGTGAACTTGCCACAATCAAATTGCAGCGTCCAAACATATTCTCGAAAAAGAATTCTAGGTCAGCATCAATCCCGTCTTCCACCATGAAACAATGATGGAGGACAATCGGTACTCAAATCCGGATTCAACCTGTGTAGAACTCAGTCGTGTCTTTTTCCAAATGCCGCCCTAGTGTGTAGCCTAGCCTACGAAGACACCTATCAGGACGGAACGCCGGAGGGAGGCCTTTGATCTTCACCTAGAAAGCCAGTGAATTTAGCAGTACAACTCTAATTTGCCCAACACCATCATATTGTGCCAGAACAACAGGAGCACGATCGAAGCCCCAAGGACATCCCCGAAGTATTCTATTCTGGTCCGACAGGTCAGACAGAGTAAAAAGGAACCTGTCATCATGCTCTTGCACCGTATATCTACCATTGAGTCTCCAAGCCCTTCTGAACATATTCATGAAAGATTGCTTATTGAAAGCCCTAGCTGTCAAAAGCTTGCCAACCAAGTAAGTTTGTGAGTTGCGCAAGCCCTCTCCTCATGGTGGCCTCAGTCCACCAGTCTCCAACCATCAACCAATCCCAGAGAGGCCACCAACCTCATCGCCATCTCATCCACAGCATCCATGATCGCAAAATTCAATCGCAGAAAAACATAGGGTTTTCTGCTCTCTGACGTACACTTGCTCTAGGCGGCTAGGGTTTTGTGGTGTTATAACTTTGGCTAATATATTATTAGTTTGGTTCTTTAGTTGGCAAGAACTGACCTGTGATAATCAATATTATTGTAATAGTAAATTTATGATCAGCTTATTGACATATATACCCTTCCTCCACATAAATGATGTGTTGAATGAAGAAAATGATGGAATAATTCTAATTGATGGATTTGTATATTCCATTATTTCAAAAATTTTACATAACTAGTAATTATTTCATTTAAACGCACATGCCAAGGGTGATTATGTAGAGCATTTCAAAGAATTTAACAAATAAAAATTTAGAACTGAAGAACCATGATATCAAGCTTGTTGTTGAACCATTTCTGTCCTCATGGCTTCGGAGTGTTAGGAATATGAAAGGGTGCTAGTGTAATTTTGTTATGCTTATAAATAGGCTGTTGATGTACTGTTCACAATTAATAGAGAATATGCGATGTAGCCCATTCAGTTTTATACGCTTTCTCTTGCCCTTTCTTTCATCTTCTTCGTCCTTCGTCTCTGGTTCAATAGCTCAGCTTTCACGGAGCAAGACCAGCCTTGAGCTTTTGAATAGTGGCTACATCAGTCTTGAAGGATAAAGCCAAGACATTGTCATCGATGTAGGTGGCAAACAAAGTGGTAGGAATTGACACGGTTCCTGCACTTGAACTTCCAAAGGCAGAGATTGCTATAGCAGGGTTTTCTGAGTCAGCATTATATTGGAAGTGCACAAGTCCCTTGGGAATAACAAACAGGTCACCTGCCTGAAGAGTCTGAGTAAAGAGGTTATTCTTTGTGTCGACAAAGCCAACTTCAAGGCTTCCGTCAACAAGGAAGAGGAGCTCAGCGGAGCGAGGATGAGTGTGTGGTGGGTTAGCAGTGCCAGCTGGGAATATATGGACGGCATATGAAACACTCTGCCCATTAAGAGCAGGGAACTCAGCCGAGGTTGCATTCAGTACTGTGTGAAAGGTTTTGGGCTCGTCTCCTCCAACAAGAACACGCATGCCAGTGTATGTGAAGAAGTTTGCATCTACTGTTCCATTTGGAGGCGCAACAAAGTCACTAAGAATGTCTGGATCTCCTGCCAATGTCATTTGAACAATGGCAAGTGAACAAATTAGTAGTGAGAAGTATTTGAGACTGGAAGTTCTTGAAGCCATGGTTTGAACTTGGATTAATCTTTTGATGTGTACTGTGGTATTGCTGGATGTGATACTGGCTAGATAAACCAGATATAAATAGTCAATTGGGTTGAAACCGCGTCAACTAAAAGAAATATAATGATTATTGCTGCAGGCCTTTCTGATATAAACTGGAGATGTATACAATGCCTTTCTTGTTGTAGTAGGAGTTCTACAGTTGTTTATTATTAATTTTTCTTGAAATAGATACTATGAACTCGACAACTTCTGCTTGCCACCATCGATCGTTTTGTTGCAATAAAACTGGACAGAAGTTAGACCTTCTTTTCTTTTGGATGTTCGTTGATTCATGCATTGAATTGCGTATGTGGTCTCAGTTCACAATATTCTTTGCTGACAATAATTTTCAGCAGAATAGAATCTTAATATATGTTAATTACTACTTTAATAGTAGTTCCAAGCAAAGCTCAAATTTAAGTTAGTTTTATATATGAGGTCCAAGTTAGCCAATACTTGTGTCGATACAAATGTAGCAGACCTTGTCAGATAACCTAACGTGTCTGACTCTGTCAAAGATGGGGATACAAAAATAAAGGCCAAACACCATTGATAAATACTACAGGGAATATGTGAACAATATTGTTCTGCAAGAAAAGCAGACCAGGAAAGAACTGAAGATTTGACAAATAAGTCACCCTTTCTTTTTTGTTAACAACTTAACATTACCTCATAATGTGGCAGGCGGCGGTGACACCGGCGATACCACATCGGGATTGGTGAGTGGTGGCGCAGCCGGAGTTGCTCAGTTCATGAGTTCTGCTGCTGTGAAAGGTCGGATCAAGGGTTTTGATGCTGAGATGGGTCTGGGTCTACCTTTGGTGGATCTAGGCTTTGGGCCTCAATTTTTGAACTTGTTGGTAGTGTTTTGTAAGGTCTTTCAGGCTGCATGCTGACAGCCTTGGCCCTTGGGGTAGTCCCCTTTGCGTAGGTGAACTCAGGGTTTGAGAATAAAGTAGGGTTGCATTTTGAATTGATAAGATAAAACTCTATTATTGTTACGTGACTAGCTTTATGTAGGTTGCTCTGCGACTTCCTAAACAGTGATGCAAATCGATTGTGCCCCTCAGAGGTGGTCACTGTGTATTGCTAACCACATTTTCTATTAATGGATTGACACCCAATTTTCTTCAAAAAAAATAAAATAAAAAAATAACATTACCTCATAATCAAAATTCAATACATGTCTCATTAATGGACAATAGTGAAGACTAATCTGGGGTCGCTAAGGAAATCGAGCCGAGAAGTTAATAGTTCTGTCATAATTAGAGCAATAACAGATTAAGTAGATTGCTGTATTGTTTCCTAAATAATCTTCTGTTGATCTTTTCTAATTTATCTTCAGCATGCATGAATATCAAAATGTTTAACTTCTGTTCTTTGAATAAGGGTTTAAACTTAAAACTGTCTCGAGCGTGTTATCTGGCTCTAGTTTTTATAACTGAAAGTGAAGTCCTTTAAAAAAATATTAGAGTTGTGATCGTCGAATTTAAGCAATTAAGCATGTACTTCGGCAATTGAAATTTAGTGAGGAGAAGATTAGAAAAGATTCCAATGTTATTGGGTACATTATTCAAAACATGAAAAACAAACAGTACGACTACAACTACAACAAGAAACATCGGAATGTTCATCTCCAGTTGACATCAGATATAGCTCCATGCAAGAAAACAAACTCTCTTGCCTTTTTTCTGTAACTATAAATAATGTCTTTGTGGAAACCGAAGAACCTCATCTAACTACCCAATATCACAAGTCAATCTCCACATCATTAATCAAGTTTCCAACCATGGCTTCAAGAACTTCAAGCCTCAAATTCTTCTCACTACTAATTTCTTCACTTGCCATTGTTCAAATGGCAATGGCAGACCCGGACATTCTTACCGATTTCATTGCCCCAAATAAGACAGTAGATGGAAACTTCTTCACATTCACGGGAATGCGTGTTCTTGTTGGTGGAGATGAGCCTAAAACCTTCACAGTATTGAAGGCAACCTTGGCAGAGTTTCCTGCTCTAAATGGGCAGAGTGTTTCATATGCAGTCCTTGAATTCCCAGCTGGCACTACTAATCCACCACACACTCATCCTCGCTCTGCCGAGCTCCTCTTCCTCATTGAGGGTGCTCTTGAAGTCGGCTTTGTCGACACAAAGAACAACCTCTTTACTCAGACTCTTCAGACAGGTGACCTGTTTGTGTTTCCCAAGGGACTTGTGCACTACCAATACAATGCTGATTCACAAAACCCTGCTCTAGCAATCTCTGCCTTTGGAAGCGCTAGTGCCGGAACTGTGTCAATCCCTACCACTTTGTTCGCCACCAACATCGATGACAATGTCTTGGCTTTGTCCTTCAAGACTGATGTAGCCACCATTCAAAAGCTCACGGCTGGTCTTGCTCCCAAGCTATGAGAATAGAATTACATAACGCCAGTAGTAAAACAATTTGTTCTTCACTTGCTTCCTCTTCTTTTGGTGTTTCGTTCTTTAATTAATCTGCTTTGAATAATTATCCTTGAAGGTGTTCAATGGATATGTTGTCAACTAGTACTACACTAGTTAGCATCCCCGCACGTTGCTGCGGGTTTATTATTTGCCTGTATGCAAGAAAAGTATTCATTTACGACGCGAGATACGCCATAAAATGCTCGCGCTGTGATTGAGTATTGTTTACCGATGAATAATAAAAGAACACCATGGATGATACTTTTTGACGACATTTTTTACGAGGTGCAGAATATGCAAGCCATTAAAGTTACAATTTTGTTTACATTAAAGGCCTTCTCTGATGGTACGATATTGTGCGAAATGTGCCAAAAGTTTCGGCGAAATATACTGCCCTCTCGAATGGAAAAAAAAAAACAGAGAGATATAAGGAACTCCCCTCACTTTCTCCCTCTCCCTCTCAAAATCTCCTCACTCTCTTCCTCTCCCTCTCAAAAGCTCAGCGACAGTCTGAACCCTAACCGTGGCCGCTGCTCCACCTCCGCCGCTGCCAGCGTTCCATCCTCGTCTTCTGGCTCATCAATTTTTTTTTCTTTCACAATTATAAATTTAAATTTGCCTATTTGAGGATAACGAAAAAATAATATTAGAAAGAAGAGGAGGAGACCAAAGTGTTTTGTTCATGGATTGATGAGAAAGAGATGTTGTTCGCAAAAAGAAATCAGTGTTGGTCCTAGGTTTTATTTTAGTACCAAATTGATACTCGATATAGGTGTTAGGTAAACCAATTTGCTGCATAGATTTTAAAAATTAGACAATCTGCTACGTTTCCAATTTAACTTGTTTATGTCAATTCCCCAGTCTAAACATTAATATGTGGACAACACGTGGGAATATTTTGGTAGTTTTGTTTTGACCAAGTTTGTTGCTCTTTGTGTTAATGGTACACAAGCAACTGACAAAAATTCATTAATTTGACAAATTGGTAGCAGGTGGCTAATTTTGAAAACTTAAGGTAACATATTGGCTGAAATGTATAAAACTTAAAGTAACATATTGCTAATTGACATTAAGATGAAACTTAAGATAGCAAATTGACCATGCTTTTTAATCGCCAACAATTTTAGTGATTATACTTGTACCCACTGGCGGCCTCTATGAACAGTATCAATTATTGTTAATGGTTCCCAGTAGTCTTGGTCTCAACTCAAGATCTATGAGGAATTACTCTCACGCGTCCCAATTCTAATAGAAGAGATAAAATCAGTTTTTATGCATTCCTTTATCATATGTATTTGTCTTTCATGTAGAATCGCTGTAAATCTGTATGTAATTAAGATTTTATTTAATTAGAATATCCTGTAATTATGGAAAGATTGTTTCCTATTAGAGTTAGACTACTCCTTTGTATTTGTATATATATATCCCCATTGTGGGATGAATATTTTTATCAAATTAACCCTGAATTGAAGTATTCTTTTCTACTTGGTATCAGAGCCAGGTTCAATCCTTTGAACTTGCGCTGCATCCTTTGAATCTGGAACCCTGAATCCCGAAGAATACCACAAACCGCTGCGTACCACCACCGTTGAAATCAAACCATCCTGAATTTCAAACCACCATCACCCTACCTTTTTTTCCCAAAACATTCATATCCATCTTGAAACCCTTGAAAATCCAATCCTGCGAAAATCATGAATTTCTCAATGATGCAATCAGAGAAACAGGCTATGGGGCATTCGGTAACTACCGAATTTTCTGTTATGGCCCAACGTAAACAAGGTCCTCCTCCAGGCTTCTCAGGACCTTCTCCACACCGTCCTCTAGGTAAACCAAATCCATATGCAAACAAAAGGTGCATTATCTGTGGGGAATTAGGTCATAGCAAGGAGCGGTGCTATGAAGTGATTGGTTACCCTGATTGGTGGGACTTCACCAAGAAACCGCGAAAGAATCTGGGCAAGGCCGCTGTTGCTACTAAAGAGGAAGTTTACCTAGACAATGCCTCCGCTAATGTAGCGCAGTCAGGTATGAAGGGTAAGGTTACTTTTAATAGTACATGGATAATTGATACAGGTGCATCTGACCATATGACCAATGACCCTAGTCTTGTGAAAAACCTTAGACTTTCCCCTCAAGACGTTGTCTCTACTGCTGATGGTACTCCAACTCCGGTCACCGGAGAAGGTTCTATTGCTTTATCTGATACCTTAACCCTTGAATCTGTCTTAGTTGTTCCATCACTAGCTTATAATCTCCTGTCTGTTGGTCAAGTTATTTTAGCTCTTGCATGTATTGTGACCTTCTATCCGTCTTTCTGTGTGTTTCAGGACATTCTGACTCGACGGATTCTTGGTTATGGTGTTAGAAGGGGGAAATTATACTATTTGGATATGACAGAGACAGGAAAGAAACAGAAGCATCTTTTGGGACAAGCTAATCAGATCAACGGGGTAGAGAATGCGAAGGAAGCTGTATGGTTATGGCATCGCCGTTTAGGTCATCTATCCTTTCGTTATCTTAAGAAGCTGCAACCTCAATTGTTTTCAGTTGTTAGTGATTTGGATTTCCACTGTGACATCTGTGAACTGGCCAAGAGTGTTGACTTTTGAAGGTAGAAATTCCGAAACAAGGAATGCGACTGCCGAACAGAGTGTTGTAAATTCCGAAACAGAAAATGCAACTGCCGAACGGAGTGTTGTGAATTCCGAAACAAGGAATGTGACTGCCGAACAGAGTGTTGTGAATTCCGAAACAGAGAATGCAACTGCTGAAACTGCCGAACAGAGCGTTGTGAATTCCGAGACAGAAGAGACGACTTTTCTGGATAATTTGAAACAAAATCAAGACGTATCTGAAGCTCACACACAAGATATTCCCCCTTCTGTCTCACCAACTGAAGATCCCAGTCAGAATGATCCACCTCAGGTACCCCTAAACTTTAATGAGTCTTCTGGGTTAGAAAGTGTGGAACCTAGGAAATCACAAAGGGTTACCAAGGGAATTCCTAAGAAACAATATGAACCAGATATCAAAGCCAAAGCTAAATACCCTATAGCTAATTTTATGTCTAACCATAGGATTTCTGGGTCACATGCACTTGTTGTTGATCAATTATCTACTGTATCTATTCCTAGTAACGCGCAGGATGCATTGACGAATCCAAAATGGACCAAGGCGATGAATGAAGAATTGGAAGCTCTTCAGAAAAATGCAACATGGGAGGTAGTACCTATGCCGGTTGGAAAGAAGACTGTAGGATGTCGTTGGGTATTTACTGTGAAGCTTGATGCAGATGGAACTATTAATAGATACAAAGCGAGGTTGGTTGCCAAAGGATATACACAACGCTATGGGATTGATTATGAGGAGACTTTTGCACCTGTGGCAAAGATTAATATTGTCCGGATTCTAATCTCACTTGCAGCAAACAAAGATTGGCCCTTGCACCAGTTTGATGTGAAGAATGCGTTTCTTAATGGGAATTTGGAGGAAGAAGTGTACATGGATATGCCCCCAGGTGTTAAGAATTACCCAAGTGATGTTGGCAAGGTGTGTAAATTGAAGAAGTCTTTGTATGGCCTAAAGCAGTCTCCAAGAGCTTGGTTTGGAAGATTTTCAAAGTCCATGAAAGCCTTTGGATATAGACAGAGCAATTCTGACCATACCTTGTTCATCAAGCGCAAGAATGGTAAGATTACAGCTCTTATTGTGTATGTTAATGACATGATTGTTACAGGAGATGATCCGAAGGAGATAAATGAATTGCAAAAGTATTTGTCAAAGGAGTTTGAAATGAAGGATCTGGGACAACTAAAGTATTTTTTGGGTATTGAAGTTGCAAGGTCTAAGAAGGGGATTTCACTTTCACAGAGGAAATATGTTCTTGATTTACTTGCTGAAACGGGGATGCTGGACTGCCGACCCATCGAGACACCATTGAGATGAATCACGGACTTGCTATCTATCCTGATCAAGTGCCAACTGATAAAGGGAGGTATCAACGTCTTGTAGGAAGGTTGATTTATCTTTCACATACTAGACCTGATATTGCTTATGCTTTGAGTGTTGTTAGTCAATTTATGCATTGTCCTAGTGAAGAGCATATGGATGCAGTCTTTCGTATTTTGAGGTACTTGAAGAGGGCGCCAGGTAAAGGGTTACTGTTTCAGAAAAAAGATGAATTAGAAGTTGTTGGATACACAGATGCAGATTGGGCTGGTGATAAAACGGATAGACGTTCTACATCTGGGTACTTCACTTTTGTTGGAGGGAACCTTGTCACTTGGCGTAGCAAAAAGCAAAAAGTCGTTGCCAGATCAAGTGCAGAAGCTGAGTTCCGAGGTATGGCACATGGAGTATGTGAAATATTGTGGATTCGTAATGTCTTGAAGGACCTGGGTTACAAGCTTAAAAAGCCTATGGATTTGCATTGTGATAATACAGCTGCCATTGAGATTGCACATAATCCAGTTCAGCATGATAGAATAAAGCATGTGGAGGTTGACCGTCATTTTATTAAAGAAAATCTTGACAGAAAGGTTATTTGCTTTCCATTTGTAAACTCAGAGGAGTAATTAGCTGATGTTCGTACTAAAGGAGTGTCCAGGAAGGTATTTGACAGCTCGGTTGACAAGTTGGGCATGATAGACATCTATGCACCAACTTGAGGGGGAGTGTAGAATCGCTGTAAATCCATGTAATTAGGATTTTATTTAATTAGAATATCCTGTAATTATGGAAAGATTGTTTCCTATTAGAGTTAGACTACTCATTTGTATTTGTATATATATATCCCCATTGTGGGATGAATATTTTTATCGAATTAACCCTGAATTGAAGTATTCTTTTCTACCCTCAGTGTTCCATGTAAAAGTCGGACAGTTCGTGCTATTGCTTCTATTGCATTTTCATCTACATACCGTACGTCAATGATTTATTACTTAGTCTTGTATAGTTTCAAATTAAGCCTCTCCCTTTTCATACGTATTTGAAGCTAGCAGCTCCCACTAATTAACATTAGTTGAAATAGAGCTAGGGCTCTAGGGCAAGTGGTTGATGAACTAGTTGAAATAGGCTTCAATAATTTTGAAGATTATTGTTACCCCGCAATGAACATAGAAGCTACGGATCTTCCTGATTTTTTTTTTTTTTCAAAAGAGAGGAAGATCTGAGCATATGCTTCTACTCTATTCCATTAATTCTATAGTTTAATTAGTAAGGATAGATGGAGATGATCAAAAGTCAAAACATGTCTTGAAGTTCTTGGTATCTAGCTATTTCGATCAAGAGAAACAAAACTGTAAATTTGCAGCTACAAATTAAACAAGAAATGCTTTGTAATTTTCATCAGTATGCCAGTTGACACCATAGGTAGGCCGGCCTGCAGCAACACTACTATGTTCAACTCCAATCACACGATTGAAAACTCTATAAATAGCTCTTCATCCATCTTAAAAGTACCACATCCAACAATACAAATCACATTTTAATACAACTATACAAGTCAATCAAATGGCCTCTAGAACTTCCACCCTCAAATTCTTCGCATTACTAATCTGTTCTCTTGCAATCGCCAAAATGGCAATGGCTGGAGATCCAGATATTCTTAGTGACTTCATTGCGCACTTCTAGAATTTTTCTCATATACATCGGCCAGAAACCGATGTAAAAAAAAATTTGTACACATATGTTAGTGGGTGATGTAAAAGATCGCCAAAAATATACATCGGTTAAAAACCGATGTCCCATACAACAATAAACATCGGATTAGATTCTAGACTCGATGTTAAACTGCTATTATGATCACAAATTGGTGTTTTTAGATATTATTAAACCTTCATATTTATGCATTTAATGTTAACGAAATATATGTCCAATAGCACTAGTAGTCATTTTAACATCGTTACTCATTCTAGAAATGATGTGTAATATATTCTTACACATCGGTATTTTTGAAATTTGCCTGCTGTTTATAAGCTTTACGGGTGCTTGCCATATATCAAACTATTTAAGATTGAATCTACATTCTTTTGCATTACTGGACCGATGTTCATTATTATGTTAAACATCGTTTCCTTTTACGAAGTGATGTGCAAGCTTATATTAAACATCAGTTTTGAGGTTGTCACCGATGTTCATACTTATACTAGACATCGTTTCTCATTTAATAAATCGATGTCAATTTCGTTGTTTTACATTGTTTCTTACTTAATAAGTTGATGTCCATTGCGTTGTTTTACATCGTTTCTTACTTAAAAAGTCGATGTCCATTGAGATGTGTTACATCGTTTCTTACTTAATAAGTTGATGTCCATTGAGGTGTGTTACGTCGTTTCTTACTTTATAACTCGATGTGCACTGAATAAAGAGACATCGATTTTGTTTCCAATCTGATGTATCATCTCTTTAATTAATGACATCATTTTTGTAGTTTAATACTGATTTGAAATAAACGTATATACATCATGTCCTTTACATGAGCATGATGTCCACTAACTTTGTAATTGCTGCTACAATGCATCTATCTAATCCACATTTGACAACATGAAATCCCAATAATTTGAATATGAGGCATTGCATTAATTTGTATCCAACATCAAAGATGTTAATAGTTCAAAAAATAGGCAAAAATACCCCAACCTACTTCAAGGCTAGCCTAAAACATACCATTGCAATAAGTGTACATGTAGTTTTGTTCATAGTTGCTGCAACAATACAACTATTCCCAAATGGTTCATAAAAAATCTGGCTAGCCTTACTGAAAATCACTTTGCTAGTCAGCATCTATAGCAAAGTCTGCAAATAGTCAATCACCTCAACGTGCACCTCGTCAAGTTGGAATGTCCAATTCTAAAGAAAACAAAGCTCAGCTGAAATCAATATTGAAGGATGAATCAAAATAATAACAAAAATTATGCTGAGATATAATTAAGAGATTTGAAAAGCCAATATGGTGTCTCTATGCAACACTTTAACATTCTGAACAGATGATAGGCAATGATATAAATTAACTCAATCAAACTGAAATCATGAATTTAGTAACAGAAAGAAGTATTGCCTGGAAGTTGAGTTGAGAAACTGGATTGGCACCCCCCTGTCCTAATGCCACATGATCCCCGCGCATATACATTTTTGCATCTTTAGGAGAGCAAGCTGCAAGAAATGATTGTAGAAAACATGATTAAGCAGAGCAAAGAAAACACGAGTACTCGATGGTCCTCCCACATCACAAATGTTTTTTTCTGATTCACAAAACACCACCATCAAAGTATTTGAAAAAATCACAAACCCCAAAAAGTTTCCACAACAAGGATGTCCCTTCCATCATAACAAATTCATAGTTATAAGACCAACTGATATGCTATAGCTAGTGGTTCTACTGCCAACTAATATGTTCATTTCAAGTTTAACCATTTATATGCAACTTACATATAATTAAATACTCTCTTTCATTCACCAGAACAAAGATAACAGAAACATTTCCTAGATAGTTGCTAATTCAAAAAGTACATTTCCAATTTCACAGAACAAGCTAATATAAAGCAACAAAATTGCAGAAACCAAACCTAGATGTTCACAACCCTTGCCTTTGAAATTCTCAGATGGTTCCTGCGCAAAAAAAAAAAAATTTACAAACCAAATCAAACTGATACATTTCATATAGTTGTTAATTTTTTTTTTTTTTATTTAGCTTCCAACTCACATATACGCAAGTGAAAAAGAAATTCTATGAACTACTGATATTTCATGACTACCTTTTATCAATAGATCAAAAATTGGAAAAAGCTCTGATACTCAAGATCAAATAAAATCCAACCCTCTCACCTCATCTTAGAGCAGATAATCAACAGAAAAAAACAAAGAAAATAAATCCCAATAAAAAAAAAAATCCAGGTTTACGAACTATACCTCAAAAGAATAAACTCAACAACACCAAGCTTCCTTCTATTTTCTGCAAACCCCAATCCGATTTCAAAGAGATTGACAAGAAAGAATCACAAAAACATTAACTTAGAACAAAAAAAAAGGCAAAAAACCGAAAACCCATTCCTAGATCACACGCCTTCTTCTTACTGCACACTAATTTCAGATTTTCAAAGACAACCGAAGAAGTTCCGAGTCTTGTCCCAACTGCAATGCCTGGAGATACAAAGACAAAGAACTAAGACGATAGCCTGAAGCTTCTTTTACATCAAAGCACCTTGACATTGAAAATTTGAAATGCACAACTTCTCCCGAAAAGACGCTAAGTTCTTCTCTGCCAGGATTTGACAATAAAACCATAAATTATTCTCCAACCTTCATATATTATTATTTAAAGATTGATGGTAATAACAAATACAGCTTTTCTAAACATCCAGAAAAGTATAGATGGAAAAGTTTCTCTACCAACCTCTTGTCAGCTGCAGCAGTTCTCAGGAGTTCATCCATATCTCTCGATATTAAATTCTGTACCCCTTCATATGGAAGCACAACCTCTTTCAAATGTTTCATTAAATTTGAACCCTTAACAATTGTGTTTGCAACTTCAAAAGCCAAAATTGAAATTTTGTTCCCTTTTGTGTAACCCCAGAGGTAAAACCACTACTAGGGTTTCAATTTGTCATGCTACTGCCAAGGGTGTCCAAAACTTCCACAGCCTTCCCAAGTCCCGCAGTACCAGCCCTGCCCAAACGGGAGCTCACTTATGATACCTGTAATCAAGCATAATAAAACAATCAAATAACTATAAGAGTAAAAACAAAATAAAGAAACAAAAACATGTTATTATATGTATTTAGAAACAAAGCAGTACCATTTACTTCACTACTGATTCAATATCTACTTCAAACACCGACCAACAAATTTTATACTTATACAAAAACCCCAAGTACACAAACTAATGTTCCATATGTATTACAGGAGAAAATTAAAACACCTAACCAATAACTTGAGGACTTACATATCATGATTAGATTGAATGTGAATTGGTGTCGGCATTCTAATAAGAGCCTAACTTGAGGACTTACATATCATAATTAGATAAATGTGAATTGGTGATACTCACAACTAGATAGATGCATCTTAGTCCCCTCTTATATGGTTTTCTCAACTTAAGTTCTCAGTAGGTTGTCTCATATGTACAGACAGAATTCCTTTCTTGGCAGGCCAATTATTACCTATTGCTATTAACCGGTTGCTCTCTTTAGGGTGTAGAATTCACTTAGAACTTAGATTTTATGTTGAACTCAGGTTGTGCGCAATTAAAAACCAGATGAGTCCTTCTAGTCTAACCTTTCACAATATAAAGCATACTAGAAGTGCTATGCTCATTCTAATGACTCCACTATTAAGATTACCAGTTCCATCAACTCATTATCAGTGGCTTTGTGGTTCCAAATGCTATAGAAAGAAAGATGTGCATTCATACTGTCATAAAAATAGCCATTACAAAACAACATAGGCAAGAAGAAGTAGAATTACCTTTGCAACAGCCT
Source organism: Rosa chinensis (assembly GCF_002994745.2). NCBI lineage: Eukaryota > Viridiplantae > Streptophyta > Magnoliopsida > Rosales > Rosaceae > Rosa > Rosa chinensis. The sequence continues at coordinate 43,061,231 of NC_037092.1, forward strand.
GCTGAGACTTGGTAGCTCTACTTTTTTGCAATAAGGCTCTAGACAACTGAAGATGATATCAATTATGGTCTAAAGATTAGTTTTGGGATGATATCAATTATGGTCTAAAGATTAGTTTTGGATGGGGTCTGTGACGATCAAACTCGGAGAAATTTTTTTTTTTTTTTAACTAAACAACAAAAAACTGAATGAAATTCAAAACTAAACCTCTTCTTTTCGTTTCCAGTGTAACCTATCCCTCTGAGTGTCAAAAAACTTGGCTCTCTCAGCCTCTTGAATATATGCAACCTTCAAATTCATATGCAACCTCCAATATCACATCAAATGAAGCCCATAGCCTAAAAGCCTAAAAATATTAATCATTTGATAATGAAGAGCAAACCAATTATAAAGAAATTGACCATATTATACATTTAGCTGTAACTGCTCAACATTCATTGAAATTTTACTGACCTTCAATTTTGCTTTCTGCTTTAATCCTCTGCTAATAGCTGCAATGCCTCGCATCACATCGAAGCACCAGTTGTTTCTAAGGTGTCTGAAGATTTGAAAATGCATACTCAATTTATCATTATCCTTGTACTCTGTGACCACAGTTACAGCTGCACTAAACATGATCTTACCTCAAGACACTCAGTGTTATAAAAGAAATGCCTAGTACATGCGCAGAATGCTCCACCAAGGGGGGAAACCTGCACCAACCCAATTCAATCACTAAAACTTTAATTAAGAAAACACAGACATTGAAATAGTACTAAAACTAGAAAGCAAGGTCAACATAAAGTTCCTCCACCAACCCATCTTTTCTAAGGGCTATTTTCAAAACTTGGAAACCCAGCTTTGCAACTTATGGCTAAATCAAAATCCACAATCTAATAGCAATTCAAAAGGACCATTGAATGACACCATTTCAAAGCACAGCTGAATACAATCAAAGATTTGATGGGGGACCTAACAATGATGTCCACTATGTTGTTCCAACAAGTGATTTCCCAGCATTGAAACTGCTTTTACTTTTGGCTGGAGCAGGATGATTCAAGTTGTTAAAATTATTTTATTTTTAGTTTCTCAACAAAATAGAAAAGGCCAAATGACAAGCACTCCCAATCATGGATTCTCCTAATACATGTGAGCTAAATCTAATACTCACGATCGAACTCCGTCGACTATATTAAACTCTTAATGGCTACATTACCAATAGTTCATGCTCTCCACAACTCAATTATCAAAACTTAATCAAGTTTGCTTGACAATCAAAACAGTTCATACATTACCAACAATCATACTGTTGACAAATTCTAAATGAAATCCAACTCAGCAACTAAACATAATCACCTGTACTATAAACACAATCACCTGAAAATCAACCCAGCAACTAAATTTATAATGATATACTTTAATGACCAGATAAAAGTTTTTTGACTTTTTCATTGGCAGAAGCAGAGAGGAACTTCATACATATCGGAGGTTTCCCATTCACAAGTGAAAGGATAGCAGCTGGAATACCCCACAACGATTCCCCAGAAAAGCATAGACACTTAAACCCAGAGTTATAATGGAATCAATTGGAATCATACCTTCAAATGGCCTGCTGTGAATCGAACTCCAATACCTTCAAATTGACTGCTGCGAATCAAAATGGTGCGTTCGAACTACAATTACTGATAATCAATTGCGCAGCGCCTGAGATTTCTCTGACAGAACGGTGCCGGTCACCCCTGGGATGTTGTCTTGGTTCATAGAAACAATCGATTTCCCTAATTCGAGAGAGAGATTGAGAGAAGGATTCTTTGCCTTCTTTCAGTCTTCCGAGATCTGAGAGGGAGAGAGAGAGAGAGAGAGAGAGAGAGAGAGAGAGAGAGAGAGAGAGAGAGAGAGCTTGCTCGTGGAGGTGATGGCGCCGGCAAGAGGGCGGAGGCGGTGAATGAGAGAAAGAGATAGTAACGGGAGTGAGCGGAGAAGAGGGAATCGGTGGTGGCCGTGGAAAGAGAGTGGGAGAGGAAGGAGGAGAGGGCTAGGGTTCGGGGAATAGCAAGAGAGAAAATGGGTCACTAGTTTTCAATTGTGTGAAAGTTAAGTGTGTTGGAAAAATATTAAGTGTGGGGAATGAAAATTTTGTTCCCCGCGTTCCTTAAAAGTTTGAACTTAGTGTTTCCGCGTTTTTGAAAATTTTAGAATCAAAATATAGACATCGGTCAACAGTAAAAAACGATGTCAGTTATATGCATACAAATAGGTTTTTGAGGAATCGATGTTAATGACATTGTTTTACATCACGTGTATTTCTCACCGATTTAATTGTCGTGATGTCTATGAGCATAATTCTAGTAGTGGCGCCTCCTAATGGAACAGTAGATGGAAACTTCTTCACATACACCGGCATGCGTGTTGTCTTTGAAGAAGATGAGCCTAAAAACTTCACAATTCTGAAGGCAACCTCCGCTGAGTTCCCTGCCCTTAATGGTCAGAGTGTTTCATATGCAGTACTTGAATTTCCATCTGGCATTACTAACCCACCTCACACTCATCCTCGCTCTGTTGAGCTCCTCTTCCTTGTTGACGGTACCCTTGAGGTTGGCTTTGTCGACACAAAAAACAACCTCTTTACTCAGACTCTTCAGGTAGGTGACCTGTTTGTTTTTCCAAAGGGACTTGTTCACTACCAGTACAATGCCGATTCACAAAACTCGGCTACAGCAATTTCTGCTTTTGGAAGTGCAAGTGCAGGAACTGTGTCAATTTCTTCCACTTTGTTCGCCACCAACATCGATGACAATGCCTTGGCTTTGTCCTTCAAGACTGATATAGCTACAATTCAACAGCTTAAGGCTGGTCTCTCTCCCAAGCCATGAGGAGAAGATTATTATAAGTAGTTTAATTAGTTTCGCTTGGTAGTTCTGTTTTACTCGTTATGATTTTCCAATTTGAATAAATACCCTCAATAAGCTGGAAGGGTATTCAGCAACCTGTGTTACTGTTATAATGTTAAAATCATTTCTCACATTTCATTTATCATCAATTATATAGATCCACTTTTTAATATTCGATCTACTTGTGAGTCTGTTGAACTCCATTGTAAATTGCGAAATTATTTCAATTAATATTTCTGATATAATAGGGATGCATGAACATCAATAAGTACAAGGCCAACGGTCCTAACTTTTAGGAGGCCTGAGGCGAACAATTGAAATGAGGGCTTCATATGAAACTTAAAAGTAAAATTATAAGGAAAAATGATAAAAAAAAATATATAAAAATGTCACTTAGATGTGCCTTATGATACTTTAGGAAACTAAAAATAACAACAATTACAAAAAGTCGACTAATAGCTCTCTCTCCCCCCCTCCAGTTACCCAAGCTCGTTTGACCATTACAAAATGAATTCCGTGTTCTCGATGCTTTAGGGCGACGTCGTTCTGAATGTCTTCCACAAGCTTGTTGTCTGCTGGCCTGGCGTCCTCTTCAAGAATTTCAATTTCGGCCTCAAACGTGAGCTCGGACCTGACGACAATTACCGCCCCCAATTGTAGCCATACTCTAGCCAAGTTCACCAACCACTGCCGCAGCTGCCTCCTCGAGCAAATCTACACGTGGTCCTGAACAAATTGGTATTATGAATAACTGTTTTTGAGAATCAGAACTAAATAGACCCTAACAAAAATCGAAACTCTCAAAATGATAATTCATCAAAAGCTTGAAACTATATCAGAATGAGCTCAAATTTCATAGATTACGTCGACTCAATAACTATAGCAACTTATCTAAAAAATGGGGTCGATCCAACTGTCAGATCTTCCTGATTCGAAACCCAAATTCCCAAAACTTCAAAAATTCCTATCAATCATATTGCTATCAAGCTATATCCACATGTTCGTAATGATGATATCTATCCAACACACCAAAGTAAAACACCAGAAACTGCTGAATGCACCCCCATGCGCGGCAACAAGATGTTGCATGTGGGCCCCACTCACTGCCACCTCTGACAATACCTATGCCAGATTGTTTCTTACAATAAGCCCAACCATTCTTAAAACTACGACGAAGTCAGGATTTAAGCCATTTGGCTGGAATTTGCTTCGAAAGCACACGGGGTCCGATTTCTTCAATGCTTCAATTTTCACTTCTCCAATCAAATCGAGTTATGAGACTTGTACTTGGAAGATCAACGGAGCATGGGCTCAAAACCCAGGTGGTGGCGTCGCCGTAGGTGGCCGGAATCTGGCAAACAAAACTGGTTTCTCCATTCGGCACCGCAAATAGTTTTCTTGTCGCTTCTCATTCCTCACGGCTGGATAGCCCGAATTACACCCATGCGTATGTGGAGGAAAAGAAGGTGATTCGAACGGTACAGGCACCGTGGTTTGAGGTGGCCGGATGGAGGAGAAATTTCCGGATTTCCGATTCAAGTCTGGTAGGTAATCTGCGTCTATCTCGGGAGAAAATGCAAACGTTGGTGCTGTGACTGAAATGGAAATTACTAAAAATGGAAGAGTCAACATACTGATATTTATAGTAGGTTCCCCAAAATAGTAACTTTTGCTTTTCATATCGTAACTTCTTCATTCGAACTCCAATTTTAGCATGTCTCATGTCCACGAACTCAGTTTAACGCCCTCTACAACTTCCAGAAAGAAGTTTCCTCAAAATGTGAACAAAATAAAAAGTCGACTTTTAATTCCCCAAAACTACAGAAATGAAGGTAAAAGTGAAGGCGATTGCTATTTACCGTCCAAATGACTAGTAAACCAATAAAAATTTGGGTGTGGGGTATAACAATTTAGGTTTTAATTTAACCAATTTCCTACATAGGTTTTCAAAATTTGACAATCTGCTTCACTTCCGTTAAATTAACTTGTTTATGTCAATGCCCTAGTCCAAACATATGTGTGGACAACACATGGGAACATTTTGGTAGTTTTGTTTTAATCAAGATTGTTGCTGTTTGTGTTAATGATACAAGAGGAATTGACAAAACTTAATTAATTTGATAGACCGGTAGCAAGTTGCTAATTTTGAAAACCTAGATAGGATAACAAATATGTATAAAACTTCAGGTAATTCACTGAAATATATAAGATCTAAAGTAACAAATTGACATTAAGGTGAAATTTACGATAGCAAATTAATCATGCTTTCTAATCCGCAACAATTTTAGTGATTATGTTGTATCCACAGGCGGCCTCTATGAGATGTATCAATTGTTAATGGCTCCCAGTGGTCTTGGTCTCAACTCGAGATCTATAAGGAATTACTCTCACGTGCCCCAATTCTAATTGAAGGTATAAAATAGCTTTTATGCACTCCTTTATCATATGTATCTATCGTGCATGTACGTCTTCTGTGTTCCATGTAAAAGTCGGACAGTCCTATTGCTTCTATTGCATTTTCATCTACGTACGATCAATGATTTATTACTTAGTTTGTATCGATTCAAATTATGCCTCTCCCTTTAGACTTTTTACACGTACTTGATGCTAGCAGCTCCCACCAATTAACCATATATAGTTGATGAACTAGCTGCTAGCAGGCTTCAATAATTTTGAAGATTATTGTTACCCCGCAAAATACATAGAAGCTACGAATCTTTGTTTTTTTCAAAAGAGAGGAAGATCTGAGCATATGCTTCGACTCTAGCTATTCCATTCTATAGTTAGTAAAGACAGATGGAGATGATCGAAACATGTCTTTAAGTTCTTGGTATCTAGCTATTTCGATCAAGAGAAACAACTGTAAATTTGCAGCTACGAAACAAGAAAACTTCGTAATTTTCATCACTATGCCAGTTGACACTATAGGTAGGCCGGCCTGCAGCAACACGATTGAAAACTCTATAAATAGCACTTCATCCATTTCAGAAGTACTATCACATCCAACAATACCAATCCCATTTCAATACAAGTCAATCAAATGGCCTCGAGAACTTCCACCCTAAAATTCTTCTCACTAATAATCTGTTCTCTTGCAATCGCCGAAATGGCAATGGCCGGAGATCCAGATATTCTTAGTGACTTCATTGCGCCTCCAAATGGAACAGTAGATGGAAACTTTTTCACATACACCGGCATGCGTGTTATCTTTGAAGAAGATGATCCCAAAAACTTCACAGTTCTGAAGGCAACCTCCGCTGAGTTCCCTGCTCTTAATGGTCAGAGTGTTTCATATGCAGTTCTTGAATTCCCTTCTGGCACTACTAACCCACCTCACACTCATCCTCGCTCTGCTGAGCTCCTCTTCCTTGTTGGCGGTTCCCTTGAAGTTGGCTTTGTCGACACAAAAAACAACCTCTTTACTCAGACTCTTCAGGTAGGTGACCTGTTTGTTTTTCCCAAGGGACTCGTGCACTTCCAATACAATGCTGACTCAGAAAACCCAGCTATAGCAATTTCTGCTTTTGGAAGTGCAAGTGCAGGAACTGTGTCAATTCCTTCCACTTTGTTCGCCACCAACATCGATGACAATGTCTTGGCTTTGTCCTTCAAGACTGACGTAGCTACCATTCAAAAGCTTAAGGCTGGTCTCGCTCCCAAGCCATGAGGAGAAGATCGATATAATTAGTTAATATGGTTCTGATATAACTTATAATTCTTTTTTTATTTGAATAATTACCCTCAATAAGTTGGAAGGGTATGTCGCCACCTGTGTTACTGTGACAAAGCATTTATCACAATTCACTTATCATCAACTATCCATATTTTTATTTGATCTATTCGTGAGCCTGACTTTGTTTGTGATGAATCTATTGAACTCCATTGTAAATTTCAAAATGATTTGGATTTCTGATATAATAGGGAAGGGATGCATGAACATGAATAACACAAACTTAACTTAACCATGGTAATTTTCTGTAAAATAATTTTTACAGGGAAGAATCTTCTCGATCTTTATGAAAGGCTGCTTGTTCTTTTAAGTTTTATCCCTGGTCCAAAGTTAATTGGTGAGAAATTCTCACCAGCAAAAGCTTCACTCCGGTGCTCAGGAATTGGTGGAGGCAAGTTTCAGAACTTAAGCAGGCAAAGGCAAAACTCCTGGAATTGGCTTGTAGTCCCAAGTTATTGATGAATATTCTTTAGGAAGAAGGCCAAGTATGGACTTTTTCAATGAAAGCTTACCATTGAAAAGTCTTGATCTGTATAAATTTTACCTTATCTAGTATGAGGCCTAATTCTGCTAGAAGAGATAAAGGTAGTTGCCTCCCTCCACGTACTCGAATTTGTATGTACATGTTTTTTTGAAGTCTCTGCTTCGATCATCTTCTGTGTTTTCATCCTTCAGTGGATTAATGGAATGGTTTAGTTTTAGTTTGGTTGAGCGAGCTTCTGCTCGCCTAGGATGAACGTCATCCTTTGGCTGGCTAGTAGGAGTTGGCTTTTATCAGAGCCGGCTCTGATGCTATGCAAGAAGCGCGACAGCACAGGGCCCCAAACTGAGAGGGCCACAATTTTTGAGTGAAGGCTTTATGTTTATATAATTAAATATAAAAAACAGTATGGAGTAGGGCTCGGCCTTCTTCTTCTTTTTTCCTGCGTTCAATCTCTCGCCCCTGAGTCCCTCCTCAATTCTCAGTGGCCTCTTTATTACTTCCCATCTATCTTTCTTTAATGTTTATCATTTTTCATTCTCCGATTGCCCTAAAAAAAATCTCAAATTAGAGTAGACCCAGTTCTCACTTAGACTCCCACAGTCCCACTTCAAGTCTTCATTATTCAATTAGAGACTTTGAAGCACAATGAGTCACATATTCTCATCAGTAATTTCTAGACCCTAGTCACGACTCAAGTATGATTAATTGATTTGTGGATCAGAAATGAATAAATATTTTGCTTAGTATTTGTTCAATTATTATTTAATAATTCAATTTGTATAATCCCAATCTTCCTAATAGTATGTTCAATTCTTATATTAAAAAGGATTAGATTCAGTTTATCACCCTGAGGTTTGGGTCCAACATTATGTTAGTCTCTGTGTTTTCAATTTAATCAGTAACACCCCTAAACTCTCTAATTTGATCAGCCGTGTCCAATTTTACTTACTCCGTCCAAATTGGACGTTAACTTTGATGATATGGCCCACTTTCAAGGCTTAAATGGTCATATCAGGATTTTTTTTTCTTTCTTTTTTTAAATCCCTCTACGACGTCCTCTCTCTCTCTCTCTCTCTCTCTCTCTCTAACCTGGTCTGACCTTGATGAACCTCCCTCACCCAAAAACTCCAACTCCTCCAAACACTAGAGTCCCAATCCTCAAACCCTTCTTCCTCTACCTCAATCCCAACATCTTCTTAATCGAATTTACAGACCCAGATTGCAAAATGACTCATCTTTGGAGCTCAAAGCACCAACCCAGATAGCAAATGATCCAAATTTTTGTACCTAGGTAGCAAAGGAGTTTCGCCGGTGACGCCACAGTCTCTGGATAACAGAGACGAGGAGGATGAGGAGGAAGAAGAGTTGGATCCCTCGATGGATTGTTCGATGATGAGCCCAAGAAGATTGTTGATATCAAGAAGCAGTTTGAGTGTCTTGATCAGGTCTATGGATTCAATCTCTTATTTTCATATTTGGGTTTTTGTTCTTAGTTCTGTTTTGTATTGATGCTTGTTTGTGGTTGTTCATATTTTTCCGTCTGAGGATTCTCTGATTGAATTGCTTCAAAGCCTAGTCGACATGGATATATCATTCCAAAACCTCAAGGTAATTAGTAGCTTTCTTTGATCAAACATTGGAGATTGTTGAAATCAGATTCATTCATTTTGATTGTTTTGGGTGATTAGGAGGCAAGTGAGTCGATTACTCAAGCAACATCAAAGCAGTGAGGTTGTTCGGACATTGGCCAAGCAACTTTTATGGTTTAAACTTCTTCCATTGCAATTGATTGATTAAATTCTGAGTTCTTCATTGTCAATTCTATAATTCATTTTGGGGTTGTTTTTTTCAAGAAATGGAAAGGTACCGTGGATAAATGGGTGAAATTACTTAGAGAAGAGCCAACTAATTCAATCATGGGTATAATCACCGTGATAATGCATTTAATTCTCTTCTTGCAAAAATAGTTAGTTGTTCAGAATCACTTTTGCGAGTGAATGATAACTTGGGTTGTTCGCAGTTGATGGAGAGGAGAATTAGAAGAGGAGGAGGAAGAAGATGATTCAAAACATTCCGGGTATTTTTGTTTTGAAATGATGATCTCAGCCGTGAAAGTGGGCTCCATTGTCAGAGTTAACATCCAATTTGGACAGAGAGATCGAAATTGGACACGGCTGTTGAAATCAAAATGTTTAGGGGTGTTACTGATCAAATTGAAACTACAGGGACTAACATGATAGTGCACCTAAACCTCAGGGAGGTAAACCGAAATTAATCCTATTAAAAATAATATGAATTAAAAAAAATTAATTCTTTATAGGGAAGTCTTGACAAGTTCCTTACCAGAGAAATAAGTCATTTAGTCAATGAAGAGCACACTTATACGAAGAAGGAATCCGTTGATAATACCGGAGAGAATGGGAATGGCAACGAAGTTGTTGAGGGTTTTATGTGAGATCTTTTGTAATTTATCTTGGCTGCAAACTTTACATTTTAATTGAATATTTGGTATTTTTGAAGTATAAGTTTTAGCTATGAATTTGATGAGTTATCAATGATTTTTTCTTCATAATATTTTCATATAAGACCAAAACCTAGAGGGCCACATTTTAAGTTTTTGCACAGGGACTCCGAAAAGTTTGAGACTACCTTGGCTTTCATGTTTCACAAATGGATGGATTGGTTCATTACGCTGCAAGCTCTTACTCCAGTTTATACTCTGAAACACATCCCATTATTTACATGAGCTGTTCTTTGAGTTCTCTCGTACTGAGCTTGTATGGACTCCTTGGTTCATTGGTTGTAATGATATTACAAAATCCAAATGAATGTCTAAACATGAAAATTGATCGAGCTCAACAGTTGAAATTATATTGAGACTTTTTATCTGATCGATAACCACAGTTAGAGGAATCTGTTTGTTTATTATTGACAATAAATGAATACAAACAATGGAATGCAGGTAGGTGGCTTACCCTTTCAAAAATCGACAGATAATGCCTAATTATTCAAAGCAACATCAAAAACAACAAAACAATGAAGAATCAATTTTGTGATTCTATCTTTATGGCTTCAGAGCAAGTCCAGCTTTGAGTTTTTGAACGGTGGCTACATCAGTCTTCAATGACAGAGCAAGGACATTATCATCAATATTAGTGGTGAACAAAGTGGGAGGAACTGATACAGTTCCAGCACTTGCGCTTCCAAAGGCTGAAATGGCTAGAGCCGGGTTTTGTACATCAGCATTGTACTGGTAGTGCACAAGTCCCTTGGAAAACACAAACAGGTCACTGGCTTGAATAGTTTGAGTAAAGAGGTTGTTCTTTGTGTCAACTGATAAGAGCATAAATATGCCATGTTAATAGCGTTAATCTCTATACTTTCTTTGTTAGTTTAGTATATTTTCTAGTTATTTACGCTGTTTACTTGTTTTATAGGTATTTTGAGCAAAGAAGGAGAAAAGAAGTAAAAGAGGGATTGAAGTGCAAAATAGGCAAATCTACCTGTGCAGATCAATCAACTTCGACAGATCACGGAGACCAGCTCACAATGATCCAGAGGATGATCTTTATGTTTCCATTCTGATGTCTAGTTTCCAGATCTTTTTACGGCTTGTCAATATCATTTTTCTAGAAGAAGTTATGACTGATTTAGTACAAGAAGGTTAGGCTGCGCGTGAATCTGAGGTTGGACGGGAATTTATGTTTCGAGGCCCAAATCACACTGAGAAGCCCATGGACGAGTTTCTGCTTCATATTCCGACTTATGATGGATAATTGGCATGATGTGAATGGTTGGAATAAGTCATCAAGTTCAAGAGCCAATAGGAAAACTCCACCTAAGCACGTGAACCCTAATTCTTTTAGGTTTTGGATTTCCTACACAACAAGAAAGGTGAAGGCAACCTCTAAGCATATAAAAGGGGATCAATCTGCAGCAGCTCTTCTTCTCTTCTCTCCTTTCTTCTCTCTTCCTCCGCTTCTTTGTTTTGTTTTCTTCTATGTTTAACTAGTTTTTATTAGTTAGGGGCTGCTTGAAGCCCCAAATCATGATTTTAAACTTGTTATGACTTTCAATTAGTTTTGTTTATCTATTGGATGAGAACCTAATTTCTATCTTCACATTGATGATTCCTTTGCATGTTTTCTTTGGTGCGCAACTTAGATTGCATATTTAGGATTCTATTGCTAAGAATGATCATTGCATGTGCCTTGTTTCGAGGGTTCCGTTGAGAGTTCTAGAGTAGTAAATTGTCTATAAGGCAAGTGATTAGGTTTCTAGGTTAATTGAGACGCATCGTACTCAAGATGCCTTGTGATGTCTCGTTTTTCTATTGCGTAATGATTTCTTTGTGTTAAATCTAGAGTTGCGTCAACCTAGGTTGCATTTTAGAAAATAGGTTAGGTGTAGAGCATTTCTCACCTAGCATACAAGTAAGGAAAAACAATTGGTTAATTCAGGCGTTGGGTTAACTTGAGCATCTTCATCCATAGGTAAATGAAATTAGGTTGAACATGATTAGTTTACTTGATTGATTGGTGGTGGTTGCAATTACTCTAACTTGTTTTATCTTTGATTTTCAAAACCCTGAATCAAGTCTTTTTATTTTCGGAGTCATTTAGTGTTTCGTTTTTATTTAATTAGTTCGTCAACCAAAACACCTTCAAAAATTATCAAACTTTGTCAGTAGTTAGTTTATCATGCACTATGCCAAAAAGTTAATCAGACGACAGATCATCTCTGTCATCTGATTGCATGATTTTCTGTCGTCTGAGGCGCTGCCGTCTCTTGTGCAATCAGACGACATAGAAACTCTGTCGTCTGATTGCACTCAGACGACATACATGTTTTTGGTCTTCTGTTGTCTGATTGATTCCTCACATGTACAAGTGTGTGTTATGAAGATTTCAGACGACAGAAATGTGTTACCTTATATACAAACAGACATCAGCAATCTTTATCTTCTATTGTTTAATAGCTATTTCAAAGACAGTATTCATGATATTTATGTGGTGTGAATGAACTGAAGTGTTAAGTGCTGAGAACTTATTTGTTGTCTGTAATGGTTATAAACTACATATAATTGTGGTCTTAAGAATGTTTCAATTATATATAACTGCAGTATGAAAAGATAAGAAACATCAGTTATTTGTTGTTGTAGCTACATTTATGATTCGTTTTTATGTTGTCTGAATGTGTATAAAACTATAAATAACTCAACTATTCTGTTGTCTATGTCCATTAAATATAATAGATATTTGTCGTGGTTTTTTAGTTAAGATTACATTTTTCTGTTGTCTTAACCGGTAAAAGAGAATAGTTATATGTGGTTCTATGTATCTTTAAGTGACAACTATCTGTTATCTTAACTGATATAGGAGGATAGTTATTTGTGGTTCTACGTACCTTTGGGCGACAATTATCTGTTGTTTTAATCAATATAAGAGGATAGTTATTTATGGTTCTATTCTATTGTTTTTCAGTTGTTCCAACAACATATTGTTCTTCAAGTTTGTTGTTGCATTGCATTTCAGACGACACATATAAGTTTGCTCTTGCCATTCATTGATGTTCTCATTCATTCTGGAAATCCATTGTCATTACAGTCATTAAAATACATCTACAATAGTCATTAATTGTTCCATGAGACCTAAGTAGTACTATTGAAGCTGAATAGCAAAATAATTTGCAATGTACTCTAGAGCTTGAACGTTTGTTTTTTCTTCTCCTGCCATGGCTTGGCTGTAGAATATATGAAATGCTCCTAGCTCCTTCAAGATGCCAATCACTTGCCTTCAGAGTTTGCATAGAATTTTTCACTGCATGTGCTGAAACCGCAAGGTATAAAGCAAAACCCAAACAATTATCAGCCTAATGATATCGTCAAAAGAACAACATGGGCATGTTTGATGCGTTTTTGAATGAAAACCAAACATTGCAGCAGCTATTGTATAAAGAACTCATCCTCTAGTTCAGGGGTGAGAGAGAGAGAGAAAGAGAGAGAGAGAGAGAGAGAGCATGAACATCTCCATTACAGGTCAAAATATAAGCAAATATTATTCCCACCAAGTAAATAATTGCAAGCATTTCAAAATTTCAGCATTATCATTGCCTTCTCTATTAAAATAGACAAGAGTAATAGCATGGAAGACTAGAAGTTGAGAAATCTACCGAGCAATCAACACATCCAGGCAGCTTGTGATTAAAAATCATTCCATCGCAAAGCTGGTCTGGACAATCAAAGAGAAAGTCAATAATGAATCAAGTTTCCATAAATAATAAAGCCTATAACTGCTTGTATAAAGCTACCATAGTTAAACATTAATTTCTCTTCAACTTAAGAACAATGGATGGACCTAGTCATAGCGTTTGAACTTCACTCTACAGTCTAAAGTATCTTGAGTCTCTTTTTAACCTTGTAATAATAAAGGACAATAGTTCATGTGCAGTAATCCAAAACAACAGACTATCTCGTTCACTTTTACTTACGAGTAGGAAGTTATACTTATATCTCATACAAACAAATGCATCTTAATTATAACATGATTGCGGTCATAAGAAAGATCAATTGAAAAACAAAGGTGTGACCTGAGCGAACCTGAAATCAAATCAAAATCTTATTTCCTACGACCTTGTAGAACCTGCAGTAGTGAAAGCCAAGGAAAACCGAAAGCTCACTTATATTAGAATCTAACCTCATTGACCAATTAACAAAAGTGCATCAAAATACCACTATACATTACACAACACAGATTGCCTTTATTGTATATCAGCTAAAACAACACTCTTGTTCATAGCTCAAAATACCACTATACCAACGTCAGTGCTCACATGGGATTGGTTCCCATCAATGTTTTAAAACGCTGAAGGCGTACCCGAGGCGTTTTCGGGAGAGCCTTGCAGCCTTGAGGCATAAGGCGCATAAGGCGCATAAGACGTAAGCCTTACGTAATTATCACCTATATTCATGTAATTTCTACTCTTATACATACCACATTATGATTCAACCAAAAGAACATTACTAATTGTCATTCACCAACATATATGCATTCAGTCAGTGATACAAAGCAACAATCTTAATGGTTCAGAACTTCAGATAGAAGTCAATGATACAAAGCAACAATCTTAATAGTTGTAACAAACTAACAATCAACAATCTTTAACTCTCGTTCAAGATATCTTACCTTAAAATGCTAGTAGTGTCTCTACAAGCACATCTTCAAGTCTGCAGTTCGAACTCCAAGTCTGCAAATCGAAGGGACAGAGCCTTGAATTCAAACCTAGAACAATCCTAACCAATCAAAAATCAGTGACTCTAAATCAACAAACAGAATGAAAAGCAAGAAAATGAAAACCTAGATAAGAGAACTGAAACTTGATCGCCTTTAATTTAGAGACGAAAGGAAATTTTCTTCTGATTCACACCCAGGTGATAACTAACACCCAAAACAATTCCCAGAACAACATAAAACAAACTGGGACAAATGCAAAAAGATAATCGTCACAAAAATAACCGAAAAGACAATATGAAATGAAAACCCAGAATTGATCATCTACAAAACAGAGTTTATCTCAATGACCCATAATTCAAAATCAAACAGAGTTTTGAAAAAGAATTTACCTAGACGATTTGATTTGCTACAGTTGATGTGGGTGTTGTTGTTGTTCTTATTGTTCCTCTTCAAGTCTACAAATCGAACTCCAAGCCTGCAAATCGAACTCCAAGTCTACAAATCGAACTCCAACTCTGCCAATCGAACTCGAAGGCTGCAAATCAAACTCCAATTATCGAACTCCAAGTCTGCAACTCGAACTCCTTGGTCTCCTTTACAGCCAAATCATTGAGAAAGATAATGGGTTTCTATGAGTTTTGCATCAGAAACCAAGGAGAGTGCAAAAGCTGAGAAGGGGAGGAGAATGATTAAGGCTGCTCAATGTCGCGACCTATCTCTTTAAACCTCAGAAACCAAAATGACGTAGTTTCAGAAACGACCCCAAAAAAAAAAAAAAACCCTGGGCGTACGCCTACGACGCCTCAGGCGTCGCTTTTTACGCCTTTGGCGCCTTGATCGCCGCCTCAGGAGCCTCGTCGCCTTCTCATCGAAGCTGACTCAATTTAGGTGCACATTTTCGCTTTTTAGGCCTCAGGCGCGCCTCAAGGCGCGTTTTTTAATTCATTGGTTCCCACACCATTATAACATTTTTTTTAGCCTCCAAGCAAATGTTCTCAGCAAAACATAAAAATGACTTTTTTCATGAAAAATGTGTGCTATAGAAAGGCACTTTGACCAAACTAGGGTTAAATGACTAGACATTGCCAAAATTTTGGTTCCATTTTCCGCTGCACAATGAGGTTCATAGATGAACTTTTCCCAGTTGAGTCCTACTTGAAGACCACAGCCTAAAAACCAAGTATGCAACTTTCTAGATCAAAGAAGCTATAGAAACATGGGACAGAAATGGTCTCTGAGATACCAACATTAAGATTGCACATGAAGACATAGTCACACACAAACTTCAGAGTCTCATGAGATAGTATTACCTCCTCCTCACAAAGTATCCCAGTCCCTAGGGCCCGGTATATCTTTGAGATCTTCCTTATTGATCAAAGAAGCTTCATGTTGGTGTCACTGCATTGTCGATTTTCCTTGTTAGTCATTGAAAATAAAGGGAATAGAATAACACCACGAAGACAATCCAATATCATCTCATCATGATTGTCAACCATATAATAAAAATAAAAAATAAAAATACTAAAAGCAAATAGAGATTGAACATGTCATTGCTTTAACCTGTCATCTCCAATATGGGATGTCCCATCAGCAAAATATGCTGCAAGTTGCTTTTTGGCATGATTTATCTTTGCACCTAGCAGTATTCCTAGAACAATTTTACACCAGTTACAATCAAGAAGTATAGCGATTATTATCGGTAAATAACAATGGAAAGGTTATCTAGACTAGTAAAACTGGAAACTGAGGATCGTATTTGAATAAAAGGATCTTTGTGGTTCTTAGATGTCTCTATGAGAGATGTAGTAAATATCACTAAACTATTCATTTTACACGGTACAACTTGGCACCGAATGTATATCTGCAACAAAAAAAAAAAAAAAACCAACTGACATACCATGTATATCAATAACTACAATGAAACTTTGAGACCCAAAATGATAAAACAATCATGTGTTTTTATTCCCTACGTTGCAATGCACATAAAATCTCTAATTATGAAGATTTCAGAAGTTCTTGATAATCATAGGTTGTAACCTTGATTCAAAATCAATGAATTAAAAGGCTCGCCTGAGGCTTAAAAGACATAAATCAGCCCTTAAATTGAGTGAGTTTCGGTGGTAACTGGTAAGGCGATGAGGCTTCAAAGGCGTCGACCAAGGCGCAGCGAAATTTTTTTTTTTTTCAAAACCCAAAGACGTCGATTTAGGCTTTGTGTTTTAAGCATTGTCTAGGTCGCGAGAAATAGCAGAACAGAGTTCCAGAACTGATTTCAGCCTTCGCACTTCCAAAACACAGTAAATTCGAACCTAACCCAGAAGAATGATAAAAATCTCTTAGAACGCATTAGTTTTCTCAAGAATTTGGCTTTAAAGGAGATTCTTTTCTCACTTGGAATTCGAGTTGGAGACTTGGAGCAACCGAGCAAGAGATTTAGATAATGGGAGTTCGATTGGCAGCAAAACATTTGAAGGTATGATCTGAATTTGATTTTCGCACTTTGAATGAGTGATTTAAGGCTTAGGCTCTGCTTTTCAAAGGCTTTGTGAATATGTGATTGTTGATTGTTATAACTGAGTATTTCTATTGCTTAATTCAATCAAATTGGGCATAGACGAATGTTTTGGTTTTTGATTTTCATTATTTTACAGATTGCAGCAAAAGAAATTGATTCAGAAGTTCTATATCATTGACTCCTTGCCCAGATTTTGTTTGATAGTCTTCAAATTTGCTGCCCATATTTCATTTGAGAGTCTTCATATTTGAATGAGTGATTGGATTATGAAATTTTGAATCTCATTATCAAACTTTGAATAGGATTATGAAACTTTGAATATGCTGCCCAGATTTTGTTTGATTGGAATCATAAAATTATAAAACTTTGATTAAATGATTCAACTAGTTAGGTACTGATTTGATGGAGGCTTGGAGCTGAACCTTTGATTGATCTATATACTTAATAGGCTTAAACTAGTTTGTTTAATTGATATGCTGCCCAGAATATAATCAATTTTTTTTATTCCTGGCAGTTTGCAATGATTTTGTGTTTTAGCAATTTTACATTCGATGTAATTGGTAGGATGCTATTGATAGAAAAGTTAGAATTCATATGGAAATATAGAAAGAATAAGACTTTGATATATGGAAAACTTTGTATATTCATTCGCAACTGAAGTGTTCATCTTTACAATGGTATTGATACCCCGGTTTGAAGCTAGGCTATATAGGTGTATGGTGATTGAAACTCTAGTACAAATCCTGAGAGATCATGAGGGCATTATGTAGTGAAGGTTTATTTTTGTATGGCTTGTATCACAATCACGCTTGTGAGCTGGGTGCAGCAAATTAAGCTGCAGTCTTGACATGTGACTTGGTTAAGACTGATTCCTTTGTCTAGTTATCCTCTACAATGCTTGTCTGTTTGGCTGCTTGTCTGATAGGATTGCAGGAGTGTTTAGTTCAGACATATATCAGTTTTCAATCTTGTGTTAGGCTTGTGATCAGTTTTCAATCCTAAATTAGGATCTATATCACATTCAAATCCTACAGTCTTAATAGCTATATATTTATAATGCAGGTAACAATGAGTTCTACTAGTGGGATAACAAAGAAAGATCATGAGTGAATGACAATAAATAATGTTTTTTTGGTTACTCTTAATGTGGTATATATAAGAGTAATAATTACATAAATATATCTCATTTATACGTAAGGCTTACGCCTTACTCCTCAAGGCGAACGCCTTCTTGAGGCTCTCCCGAAAACGCCTCGGCCTACGCCTCAGCGTTTTAAAACATTGATTCAAATAGCTAGATAGAGTATGTATTCAAATTTATCTCATGCACAGAGCCATGCCTAAAAAGGCTAAGCATATTGATTTGAAAAGAAAAAAAGAAAATAGTAAGGGATAACATTGTTTTGGACAGCTTTGAAATTATGTGGTACCTGAAGTGCCCCTTCCTAGGCGATGAACATGAACAAGATGTGATTTTTGGCATGCTAAGTGATGGATCTTCTGAGTTTGCCGCCATAGGAGCTGTGTTAGAACTATATGTTGCTGGAAAAGACCTCCAGGTAAAACTTGTAGCCCGCCTGGCTTATTCAAAGCAAGCTGAACACATATTAGCAATGATATGTCAAGCACAGTCACCATCAAAATGGATGAAAACAAACAATACTGAATATATTCTATCACTAAGAAACCACATGATGCTTTATTTGGTTGCCAATATACTTTTTGAAAAGAAAAGTCATCTCAAGAACCTTTATGTTGTTGGCTCTTAGGAACCAGATCAATTTGAAATAGTAATCTGATATGCTGAGATAAAACTGAACTGAGGACCAACCTTACACCAACCCACCTCATCCCTTTAGCACAAAGGCAATGCTCAGATGGCAAAGTGGCAAGATTTCATCAAATTCTATTTAGTTATGTTCTCGGATATTCTCCAGAATCAACTATAATACATTGAGATATATACATATTTGAAGCATTCAGTCAAACAAAGACATTTTTGCATGAATACATTTATTAAACAATACCAAACACAATGATAACAGTCACCTGAATCTCTTACGGTGCAAAAATTCCGTGCTTTCAATTACAACTGTTATCACACAAGTTGCTTCACATTATCTTAACCATGAAGAAACAAACTGTAACTGGTTTAAGACATTTACCATATCATCATCCTCATACAGAACCTCCAGCAAGTATGGCGCATCCGGCTCTCTCCACGGAAGCCTATGATAGACCAATTGTGAACCAACCCTAACCAAATGCATTACATTAAGAAAAAACACCACATAAGAATCTTCCTTTATGCACAAGGAGCAGAAATAGCATAGAGACAATAGTATCCATACAAAAAATAACAACAAAGGAGTAGGCATAGCATAGAGACAATACCTGAGGATCGTATTCGAGTCTCTAATAACTTCTCCATCAACTGTTATCTGTAGACCAACAAAGCAATGCTGTAAATTTCCAAAGCAGATGTTCATTTCTCAAAACAAAAGGCAGAATCTAGTGCCACCAAGACATTGCTCATAAGGTCATAACCCAAGAAAAAAAACCCAAATCCAATCTTCATCAACAAACAATAAGCAATGTCACCCATTTGAGAAAAGCAAAGGATTTACCTAGTCCGAGTGGGTGTGAGTTGGAACAGAGCAGAGTCCAACCGAGTGGAAGACCTCATTTTTACAAGAAATCAATTAAGGGGTGCTCAAAGAACTAGGCTTTATGAATTGGGAAAGTGAAAATTTAGAGACTCATTAGGAAAGTGAAGAACTCTGAAGCCAACAGAGAGTCGTTTAGACTCCTGAGGTAATGGGAAAGTGGTTTAGACATTGGTTCAGCCAACAATAACCATAAAGACCTCATCTCCATCTTGCCATACTCATGCTTCTCCCCAACCCTAACCACCCTGCCAAGCGGCTGCACAATCAATTGCAGCCCGTAGCAGATTCTGAGGACGAAGACGCTGTGGGCCTCGACCCACTCAGCGAACCCGGGTGGAAAGCTGAGGGAGTCGTTGCTGTGGATGGAATGGGGCCCACAGAGAGGATGACGACGCTGGATTTGAGGTCGGTGATGGAATTGAGGGGGCTGGTGCCGGAGATGGTGAGGTAGAAGACAGAAAGGGATCAGATGCGGCAAGTGATGAGGTGGGTGTATTGGGAGCCGTAGTCGAGGATGAGGACCAGGTCCGATTTCACGACCTTTGGGTCCATAGCTGCTGCAACTGCTCTAGTTTCTACGATTCTAGGGTTGGACGAACGGGTGACCTAGAGAGTAGAGAGAAATAAAATGTAGTTGGGGATTTTGGATTTGAGTATCCAAATGCTACACTAGTTCCTCGTTTATAGATCTGGTGAGGGAAAGAAACAGGTAGAGAGCGAAAGAGTGATGGAGAAAGGGTGAACTGCTCGAGACTTGAAAGTTTTAGACGGAATGAATAAAGTATCGGGCTTAAGGACTGAGGGATTTCAAAGGTAAAAGAAAAGATAAAAATTGACTCCAATACATTTAGACAACACAATTTTCTTAAATCTGTGATCTGAATGTTACCCTTGTTTTGACTCAGCTAGGGTTTAACCATTTTGAGAAGGAAATGGTCAAAAGAACATGGAGGGAGAATTCCAAAATTTCAACCATCTATATTCAGATAATTTCTGTTGTCTGAATATGACTACCTTTTAGGCTTAGATGAATGAAAATTATAGGTATATTTCTATCTTGAGCTAAGAATGTTAATATGTTGTCTGAATGCCTCCCTTTTATTCAAAATGAAAAAAGTGTGTTTCAGTGCGTATTCAGACAACAGAGTTAGATTTTTATGTTGTCTAAAAAACTCAGATGACAGAAAATTAGGCTTCTATCGTCTGATGTGTGTTGTTTGATTAACTTTTTGGCATAGTGATGTCTAGAGTCTGTCTGTAAATTTTCGTGACATTTAGAATAGTTTAGAGTCATCTGCCAGTCAGATCTTTATAACTGGACAGTTTAGGTTTATTTTGTTTTGAGTCTTTAGATTAGTGATTCGACCACAATCTCTTGCGGGAACGATCCCTACTTACCTATACTATTTTCGACATTCTTGTAGGGTTAAGTTATAGGAATTTTTGTGCTTCTATTTAGGTGGATAGAAATAGCCTATCATTAACAAAGCCCACTTCAAGGGTGCCATCAACGAGGAAGAGGAGCTCAGCAGAGCGAGGATGAGTGTGTAGTGGGTTAACTGTGCCAGATGGGAAACACTCTGCCCGAAAAGAGCAGGGAACTCTGCCAAGGTTGCCTTCAATACGGTGAAGGTTGTGGGAGGGGTTCCTCCAACAAGAACTAGGGGCGGGCCTGAGGGTGTGCAGGTAGTGCCGCCGCACAAGGCCTCCGAAAATTGGAGGTCTCCGACTTTGAGTTTCACGTATATATAGGTATAAATGAATATAATTAATTTAGTCCCCCATCCATGCACAGAAGCTTGTGTAGTCCAGTTGCTAGGCTGGCAAATATGCACGCAAGTTTTTATATCCTTGTCACGGGTTCGAATCCCAGACTTCTATTTTTAATCTTTTTTTCTCTTCCTTGTTCTTTTCTTTTTTTTTTTTTAACCTTCTGTGTCCCTGATTTTTTTTCTTTTCTCTTATTCTTTTTTAATCTTCCTTTTTTCTTTTTTCTTCTTTTTTCTTTCACTCTCCGTGTCCCTGATTTTCTTTTTCTTCTCTCTTTTTCTTTGTCTTTTTTTACATGTCACATTCCTTTAGGGTTTAGGATATTCTTTTTCCATTTTTTAGTAGATTTTTTTTTTGGTAAGTCAGCAAATTAGATTTTTTTTTCCTTTTGTTACTAGGTTTTTATTAACCTTATAAAAGAGACATGTGCAAAGAAATAAAACTAAAGCCAACACAAATTCAAAGCTGTGCCTTACCCTTAATACTAAGTTTGTTATCGTCATGAATGAATTAGGAGTTATAGTCTCGTTTAACATTATTTGAAACTTTCTTAGTTATTTTGATTAGTTGTTTGAGAATAATTTTTATATTATTGAATGATCTTGTCATAACATTTTTTTATTGTACCCATTTTAAAAATAAAAATAAAAATCATTATGCAATGAACATAAGGCCTCTGTCAAATTTTCGCACTAGGTCTCTGAATTCTCAGGACCGGCCCTGACAAGAACACGCATGCCGGTGAATGTGAAGTAGTTTGCATTTACTGTTGCATTTGGAGTAGGTGTAATGAAATCCGAAATAATATCCGGGTCAGCCAATGCCATTTGAATTATGGCGAATGTAGAAATTAGTAGTGAGATGAATTTGAGTGTAGAGGCCATGGTTGGAACTTGATTGGTTTGTTGAAACTAATCTGATGTGCTATTGCTACAATGTTGAGTAGTCAGATGAGGTGCTATTTATAGAGTGAAGGAGTAGAAAAGAATACTTCAATTCAGGGTTAATTCAATAATTCTATTCATCCCACAATGGGGATATATATACAAATACAAAGGAGTAGTCTAACTCTAATAGGAAACAATCTTTCCATAATTACAGGATATTCTAATTAAATAAAATCCTAATTACATACAGATTTACAGCGATTCTACACTCCCCCTCAAGTTGGTGCATAGATGCCTATCATGCCCAACTTGTCAACCGAGCTGTCAAATACCTTCCTGGACACTCCTTTAGTAAGAACATCAGCTAATTGCTCCTCTGAGTTTACAAATGGAAAGCGAATAACCTTTCTGTCAAGATTTTCTTTAATAAAATGACGGTCAACCTCCACATGCTTTGTTCTATCATGCTGAACTGGATTATGTGCAATCTCAATGGCAGCTGTATTATCACAATGCAAATCCATAGGCTTTTTAAGCTTGTAACCCAGGTCCTTCAAGACATTACGAATCCACAATATTTCACATACTCCATGTGCCATACCTCGGAACTCATCTTCTGCACTTGATCTGGCAACGACTTTTTGCTTTTTGCTATACCAAGTGACAAGGTTCCCTCCAACAAAAGTGAAGTACCCAGATGTAGAACGTCTGTCCGTTTTATCACCAGCCCAATCTGCATCTGTGTACCCAATAACTTCCAATTCATCTTTTTTTGAAACAGTAACCCTTTACCTGGCGCCCTCTTCAAGTACCTCAAAATACGAAAGACTGCATCCATATGCTCTTCACTAGGACAATGCATAAATTGACTAACAACACTCACAGCATAAGCAATATCAGGTCTAGTATGTGAAAGATAAATCAACCTTCCTACAAGACATTGATACCTCCCTTTATCAGTTGGCACTTGATCAGGATAGATAGCAAGTCCGTGATTCATCTCAATGGATGTCTCGATGGGTCGGCAGTCCAGCATCCCCGTTTCAGCAAGTAAATCAAGAACATATTTCCTCTGTGAAAGTGAAATTCCCTTCTTAGACCTTGCAACTTCAATACCCAAAAAATACTTTAGTTGTCCCAGATCCTTCATTTCAAACTCCTTTGACAAATACTTTTGCAATTCATTTATCTCCTTCGGATCATCTCCTGTAACAATCATGTCATCAACATACACAATAAGAGCTGTAATCTTACAATTCTTGCGCTTGATGAACAAGGTATGGTCAGAATTGCTCTGTCTATATCCAAAGGCTTTCATGGACTTTGAAAATCTTCCAAACCAAGCTCTTGGAGACTGCTTTAGGCCATATAAAGACTTCTTCAATTTACACACTTTGCCAACATCACTTGGGTAATTCTTAACACTTGGGGGGGCATATCCATGTACACTTCTTCCTCCAAATTCCCATTAAGAAACGCATTCTTCACATCAAACTGGTGCAAGGGCCAATCTTTGTTTGCTGCAAGTGAGATTAGAATCCGGATAGTATTAATCTTTGCCACAGGTGCAAAAGTCTCCTTATAATCAATCCCATAGCGTTGTGTATATCCTTTGGCAACCAACCTCGCTTTGTATCTATTAATAGTTCCATCTGCATTAAGCTTCACAGTAAATACCCAACGACATCCTACAGTCTTCTTTCCAACTGGCATAGGTACTACCTCCCATGTTGCATTTTTCTGAAGAGCTTCCAATTCTTCATTCATCGCCTTGGTCCATTTTGGATTCGTCAATGCATCCTGCACGTTACTAGGAATAGATACAGTAGATAATTGATCAACAACAAGTGCATGTAACCCAGAAATCCTATGGTTAGACATAAAATTAGCTATAGGGTATTTAGCTTTGGCTTTGATATCTGGTTCATATTGTTTCTTAGGAATTCCCTTGGTAACCCTTTGTGATTTCCTAGGTTAGATACTTTCTAACCCAGAAGACTCATTAAAGTTTAGGGGTACCTGAGGTGGATCATTCTGACTGGGATCTTCAGTTGGTGAGGCAGAAGGGGGAATATCTTGTGTGTGAGCTTCAAATACGTCTTGATTTTGTTTCAAATTATCCAGAAAAGTCGTCTCTTATGTCTCGGAATTCACAACGCTCTGTTCAGCAGTTTCAGCAGTTGCATTCTCTTTTTCGGAATTCACAACACTCTGTTAGGCAGTCGCATTCCTTGTTTCAGAATTCACAACACTCCGTTCGGCAGTCGCATTTTCTGTTTAGGAATTTACAACACTCTGTTCGGCAGTCGCATTCCTTGTTTCGGAATTTCTACCTTCAAATCGTTCCTCCAAATCTTCCAAGTCTTCAAAGACATCAAAAAAAATAATAGAACAAGGATTCCCTTCATAACCTCTCTCCCCCTGAAGGGAAGACTGAGAAGTTCCTCCTGAGTAATATGGCTCTGATTCACGGAATTAGACATCAAGAGATATATGTATAGTGCCAGTAAGAGGATCATAACATCGATAACCCTTCTGGAAGTCAGCATAACCAACAAATATACACTTACGGGCACGGGGATCAAGCTTGCTACGTTGAGGCTTGGGAATATGAACATAAGTTGTGCACCCAAACACTCGGGGCTCCAAATTAGGCATAGAAGGGATGGTCAAAAGTGTATGAAGCTTATGATGAGGATTCTGAAACTCAATCACCCGGGAAGGAGTACGGTTGATAAGATATGCTACTGATTTCACTGCTTCGCCCCAATAGGACCGAGGTACATTCATGCCAAACAAGGAAGCATGAACAACTTCCATCAACTGCCTGTTCTTCCGTTCTGCTAAACCATTCTGTTGAGGAGTATAAGAATTGGAGGTTTGATGACGAATTCCATGTAACCGGCAAAACTCAATCATAGGGCCATTCACAAACTCTCCACCATTGTCAGACTGAAACACTCTGATGGATTGTTGATACTGAGTTGCCACCATTTTGTGAAATTTGGTAAACATTCCAAATACATCACTCTTATTCTTCAGTAATGACACCCATGTCATGCGAGTGCAATCATCAATAAATGTTACAAAATACCGAGCTCCAGAAAGAGAAGGAATTTTCGCTGGACCCCAGACATCGGAGTGAATCTTCATAAAAGGAACAAGACTTTTATTAAGACTTGGTGAATATGAAATACGGTGACTCTTGGCCAGTTCACAGATGTCACAGTGGAAATCCAAATCACTAACAACTGAAAACAATTGAGGTTGCAGCTTCTTAAGATAACGAAAGGATAGATGACCTAAACGGCGATGCCATAACCATACAGCTTCCTTCGCATTCTCTACCCCGTTGATCTGATTAGCTTGTCCCAAAAGATGCTTCTGTTTCTTTCCTGTCTCTGTCAGATCCATATAGTATAATTTCCCCCTTCTAACACCATAACCAAGAATCCGTCGAGTCAGAATGTCCTGAAACACACAGAAAGACGGATAGAAGGTCACAATACATGCAAGAGCTAAAATAACTTGACCAACAGACAGGAGATTATAAGCTAGTGATGGAACAACTAAGACAGATTCAAGGGTTAAGGTATTAGATAAAGCAATAGAACCTTCTCCGGTGACCGGAGTTGGAGTACCATCAGCAGTAGAGACAACATCTTGAGGGGAAAGTCTAAGGTTTTTCACAAGACTTGGGTCATTGGTCATATGGTCAGATGCACCTGTATCAATTATCCATGTACTATTAAAAGTAACCTTACCCTTCATACCTGACTGCGCTACATTAGAGGAGGCATTGTCTAGGTAAACTTCCTCTTTAGTAGCAACAGCGGCCTTGCCCAGATTCTTTCACGGTTTCTTGGTGAAGTCCTACCAATCAGGGTAACCAATCACTTCATAGCACCGCTCCTTGCTATGACCTAATTCCCCACAGATAATGCACCTTTTGTTTGCATATGGATTTGGTTTACCTAGAGGACGGTGTGGAGAAGGTCCTGAGAAGCCTGGAGGAGGACCCTGTTTGCGTTGGGCCATAACAGAAAATTATGTAGTTACCGAATGCCCCATAGCCTGTTTCTCTGATTGCATCATTGATAAATTCATGATTTTCACAGGATTGGATTTTCAAGGGTTTCAAGATGGATATGAATGTTTTGGAAAAAAAGGTAGGGTGATGGTGGTTTGAAATTCAGGATGGTTTGATTTCAACGGTGGTGGTACGCAGCGGTTTATGGTATTCTTCGGGATTCAGGGTTCAGGATTCAAAGGATGCAGCGCAAGTTTAAAGGATTGAACTAGGCTCTGATACCAAGTAGAAAAGAACACTTCAATTCAGGGTTAATTTAATAATTCTATTCATCCCACAATGGGGATATATATACAAATACAAAGGAGTAGTCTAACTCTAATAGGAAACAATCTTTCCATAATTACAGGATATTCTAATTAAATAAAATCCTAATTACATACAGATTTACAGCGATTCTACAGAAGGTTATAATATACTATTGCTGCAGGCCTTTCTATTGCGTAGTCAAGGTGAAATTTACAAAGTCTTTCTTGTTGTAGTTGCAATTTTACAGTCGTACTCTTTCTTGAAACTGATACAGGAATGTGACTACTTCATGTTTCTTATTTTGTCTTTATCAACAGTTCAACACAGCTTAAAATGGAAGATAGTAGAAGTATATGCTTAAACCATTGATGTTATAGATGTTCCTCCGTTGATTAACCTCATAGGGTAGGTTAAGTCATAATATTGCTGAATAAATGGGTGTACATATGAATATTGTTTGACATTCTTCCTCAATTTTTTATGGTAAAACAAATTAAAGTTATTAACTTTGAATTTAGGCCTCGTTTGGTTCACGGAAAGGAAAGTAATTCTTTTGTCTTTCCCATGGAAAGGGAAATGAAATTTTCTAAGAACTTTATATTCCAATGTTTGATAATGTAAGAAAAGTTATCAAGAAAGTTGTTAAAAATGTTGTAAATAATATAATAAAATAATATGTTGTGAGTAATAAATGCAAAGAAAGAATAGAGAAAAGTGATTTCTTTGGGGTTTGGAATGAACCACTTTCCCCCTTATTTTCCCTTCCTTTAGAAAAGGAAATCATTTCCTTTTGCATCTCAAACACAAGAAATGAAATAAAGGAACAAATTTCTTTTCCTAATGTTTTACTTTCCGCGAACCAAACGTGGTCTTAATTAATCCACGGCTATAACTCAGTGTCCAAATCAATGTAATTGAGGCATTAACTTTAGCCCTTTCTTGTTGTGACATTGTCATTGTACGTGTATAAAATTAGAAACCAAAATAGTATGGAAGGAAAAAAAATTACAAGAGAAATATGAAGACAAACAGAAAATTGAATAAAACAAACCAACAGAATAAAGATATGTCTCTTTAATATAAGACAAAGGATCAAGGAGTGTTAACTGCTCTGCATGATTTCCTGATCTCCCCTTGCGTGCCTGTAAGTACTCCCACTGCTCCCAACTTAACCATGGCCTGCCCAAATTTCGCGGAGAAGCCAAAACTATTGGCAATTGTTGTCACTGTGGACTGAGTTATGGGGTCGAAAGCTAGCTCTTGGTCTATTTGAAGAACTCCTCTCCTGGCTCGTATTTGCTTGTAGAATGAGTTGTCAACAATGAACGAACTTGGTACGTACTCGTTCTGGTCAAGATCAGCAGTTTTACTGCCTGCTGAATTTTGAGGGCAGATAGATCTCAGCTTTTGCAGCAATGATGAATCCATGCTCCGGTCAGGTCCGCCAGTGTTTTGGAAATTGTATAGACGGTCTTGGAAGAGAAAACAATGTGCCACCCCAATGGTGTGACCGCCTGCATCGTGAACAAGCATGCATATATAAATCCCATAGGTCTACGTACACATAAATATGTGGGAAATTAAATTGCCTGACATGTCGATCATATTGTCAAACTGTCAATTGAGCAGTGATAAGGTGTAATTATGCTTAAATCTGTAACCAAATTGATGTTGGACAACATAACAAGTCAGATATGTCCAACAAGATAACATTTGCGAACAAAATATTGAAAATTTGAGATTTGAAACTTGAAGAATAAGAAGAAGAGGTGCTGATGAGTATGTATTGTTTAGTACCAAGAAGATAAACCATGTCAATGGCATTGAGTCCTTTTCTAGCAAATGCTGCAACAGATTGATTCACTGAAATTGATGGAGCTGGGAGATCAACATTTGATGCAAGAGATACAAAGCCATCTCTTCTCCCAGTTTGAACACTGTATCGCCCTCCTCCACTCTGACATTAAGTACATAATCCATGTATCACCACCATGAATTAGCCAAGAACTTAATATACTCCAGAAAGGAAATACAGATCATATTTCTTACCAGGCATACAGCTTCTCTGGTAGCCATTACAATGATATCCGAGCAGGAGACCTTTCCTGGGCATACAACTTCGACTGCAGCTTTTGCGGCATCAATGACATCATAACCCCGTACACTGAGATTCGGAGGAGCTGTTTTCTCACTGGAGCTTCCATCTAGTAGAATGGACGCATCACATCCCTTTTAAACAAAAACATATAAGCATGCATTAGCTCTTGCAGGTTAAAAGAGAAACACTATTGTTTATACCATATGCATATTAAACATAAATACCGGAAGGATACAGTCAACGGAGCCACCCAAACCTCTTCCGGTCCTAACTCTATAAGGTAGGCCCAAAGCCCAACACATATACTAGTCTCACATTCCAAACTTTGATAAGCCACATCTAAGTCCACATGGGAAAATGAAGGGTGACAATGCCTAAACCTAACACTATATATACGTGTTTCCCCCCTCATTCAAGGTAAGCCTTCATTCTATCTACTCCTATCTTATCAACTTTCCTACAAAGTGTTTGACTTAGGCATCGGAGAGTCGTATGCCGGCAACCCCGGTCTACTCTCTGACCTTTATTTGTGGTTGACAAGTGAAGGAGCTCGGAGATGGTGTGCCCTTCCGGTGATTCTTGGTACCCACTCAGCAGCCACACAGAAACAACTATGAATTCACGATAAATTATAAGATTTCTTCTCCTTTTCTTCTCAACATTTTTAGTACTTCTCAAGGTATTAATCAAAGAGAATTACGAGTTTACTACCTCTATCAGTTTAAGTATGTGAAAATTTTACAATGTGTTAACGTATGACATGCATACAATTGCCTTAAAAGTGGTAAAATGAGTCCTCAAAATAGTAATATTAGTCCTCAAAGTAGTAACATCAGTCCTTAAAGTGGTAAATTTTCTTAGTTACCACATGAGTCCTCAAAATAGTAATATTAGTCCTCAAAGTGGTAACATGAGTCCTTAAAGTGGTAAATTTTCTTAGTTTACCATATGAGTCCTGAAAATAGTAATATTAGTCCTCAAAGTGATAAGAGTTCTTAGAGGGGTAAAAATAGTTGATGTATGAGAAATGTTAACATACCATAGCTTTACCCTTAAGTATGATGTGGAAATAGAATCATTTTTGTGGCATTGAATTCTCTTCTAACTTAGTAGATATATATCTAAACTTGTTAGGCAAAGTAAACCCTAAAAGCTAGTGTTAAGTACGTTGTGTTAAGCTAGGCTAGCTAGCTCCAACAATGTATACCAAATTAACACCATCTTCACGATGCTAGCTTTTACCCCACCTTGCACGTGAAGCATCGGGTAGGTGTGAACGGACAATAAGCCAACAATCAAGCTAACATAATTAGCGTTAGGGCTTGATGAACACAAAATGAAACATAGAGAAGAAGAAAAACATGGAAATTAAGAAAGTTACATTCACAAAGCAATCGTGGAACTGCATGCGAACGAGAGCAGCAGCAATTGTTCGGTCCATTTTGTACTTTGCCTTGACTACATCAGCTACTACTTTTTCAACATCAGCAAGGCACTTTCTCTCGTAGAACCCTACCTCTAGTGCCCCATAGCACTGCCCTGTAAGGCTTACAAATATGAGCCCAAATATCCCTACTGCCACTAGATGAGCTCTGCTAGACATTTTCATCTTCTTTAATTTTCAAGCTACTAAACAAACAATCTCTGTGTGAATCAAAAGCATACATATCACCTGCATTTATAGGAATATCAGGAACCATGCATAATTGGAAACTTGCAAGCTTGTATGGTTTGCACGACTTTCTGTAATTGGTCATCTTCATTTGCATTTTGAGTCGGCTGTAAACGTGAAGTCATGTAAGTGAGAATATGTGTATATAAATATAAGCCAACAGTTTCTTAATAGTTGATATGAGAATGAAAATCTCCAAGGTCAAGGATAGTGCATGTTTTTCTGAGATACTGAATTCTTCCAAATCTTCTAGACCGATCTGTTCCTTGATTCAACACCCTAATTACAAATTATAATGTCCCACATTCAGAGGACGGTGATACAAATTTAGCTGTCCTTTGTTTAATTAAAGCCAGAAAAGGAAAAAAAAAAAAAAAGGTTGACCTCTTTCGGTTTTTTTCTTCTCTCTCGTGCATGTTTGTATATAAAGGAAGAGTTTCATTTAATTTTTATTTGTCTATTTATTTATTTTTAATTTTTTACAGCGGGCAGAAATATTGCTTTTCTAGTAAGAGCCGTCCTTATGTTGAAATATGCCTATCGCTCAACTCACACACCCTTTAGAAGATCAAGATTCCAGACACTCATGATTTCCATCAACTTATTGACATACTTGCGTTCATGTCACTTGACTTTTTCTTTATAAAAACAAAAACAAAAAATTGAATGGTGGTTGGGTCTTTGTGGAGTTGTGTTGTACATGTATGTAGTTGAAAAACCAAGAAAGATGGAGGAATCAGTGTAAAGAGTAACTGGAGAAGAAGATTGTGTAGCAGCAAGAAATTTCTAATGATAACCGATAGCATTTCATATAGTCAATACATCCTATAGCCACAAGTTCACTAGGATTAAATTAATATAGATATCTTGTTGAATGAGGAAGAGGGGTAGGAGGTAGGGATGGTAGGGTAAGGGGATTAAATTACCATCCCCATACCCGACTTCATTCTCCATCCTCATACTCTCCCCAATCCCCGTAATAAGATACTGGGGATTCCCCGTCCCCGTCCCCATTGGGGATTAGGTCCTCATACCTGCCCCAATCCCCATTAAGAATATTACCAATTTATTATATAAAAATTTATACAAACAATTATGGATTGTAAAATATGAAAATTGAACATCAAAATAAAATAAATTTCTTATTTCAATCAAGCAAAATTA
Source organism: Rosa chinensis (assembly GCF_002994745.2). Taxonomy (NCBI): domain Eukaryota; kingdom Viridiplantae; phylum Streptophyta; class Magnoliopsida; order Rosales; family Rosaceae; genus Rosa; species Rosa chinensis. The sequence goes on from NC_037092.1 coordinate 43,092,661, forward strand.
ACATATTGATAAAGATCTTTTATTAAAAGAATCTTCTTTTTTTTGAAAATATTTATTAACAGAATTTAAATATTGACAAAAAGATGAAGTTTACATAAATATTTATTTATAAATAATATCAAAAATATATATAATAAATAAACAAATATATATATATATATGTATTTCGTATAATTCTTATTGGGTGGGTATGGGGATGGGGATCAAAATACCATCCCCGCCCCGTACCCAATTTCAGAATTCGAATACTGGGGATCCCCATCCCCGTTACCCAATTTTCCCCGAATTTCTCCCCATTAGGGTCGAATACCCTATGGGTACCCTACCCGATGGGGATTTTTGCCATCCCTAGTAGGAGGTAGAGTAGTTGGTGCACAACGTCGTGCAAACCCAATGGGGATTCATTTAAAGGGCATCCATCCATGTCGATCGATAAGATGGAGGGTAGCCTAATATGTATTTCGTAGTGGATCTAAAACTTGTCCACCATGGCCTTGACTCTAGAGATTCAAATTATTGAAGATGAGAATGAGAGTGAGAATTGCGAAATGAACCTTTCATTTATCTATACTGGGCATAATTCATCAGACGATTTGAAAAATTGGTATCTCTAGCATTTCTAATATATAATTTCTATAAAAAATCACTCTCATAAATATGAAAAATTAAGTCGACTTCCCTAATACAGTCGGAGTGACTTAATATTACGCCCCGTATCTAAATTTACTAGTTTATTGGTCATTTGGACGGTAAACAATAGTTACCTTTACTTTTTACGTTCGTATCGAACTTTTTAGGGATTTCAAGGGTTGACTTTTTTGTTCAGCTCAGTATTTGAGAAAACTTCCTTCTAGAAAGTTGTAAGGCACATTAAACCGAGTTCATGGACATGTGGCATGTTAAAATTGGAGTTGTAACGAAGAAGTTATAAAGGTTAAAACTCAGTGGTAGTTTTTGTAAATTTTGAGAAATTAGTTTAAGGATATTTAGGTGTTTCCATAATTGGAAACTACTATTTTTGGAGGCTTCCATTTTGGGAAATCGGGGGGGGGGGGGGGGGGGGGGGGGGGGGGGAGAGAGAGAGAGAGAGAGAGAGAGAGCCCAGAAAACCCAAATTAGCGCCAAACTTCTCGACCTCGTCAGCGCCGCTTTCGGGAACCTCAGGCCGTGAAACCAATCCCATCTGAACCGCCTTGTCTTCTTCTTCCTCTATGTGGCGGTGGAGTACGATGATTTCAGCTGTGGATGGCACAGCGAGCAAAAACTCCAGTAGACTTGTTTTGGGATTTCCTACCAATTCTCTCTTTTCCGGCCACCTCCGGCCGTGCCACTACCCATATCTTGAATCTCTCTTCTTCGTGGTTCAAACCCAACCATTTGCTAGCTCCAATTCAGCCAGAGGAAGGAGAATCAACGGTGAGAAGAAATCTAGGGTTTTTCAGGGTTTCGAGGCAAATTCTGATCTATACACTTGAAATTGAGCAATGTTGTAGTTGAGAAAGTTGTTGGGAATGTTGTAAGGATTATTTTGATATAGGTTTGGTGACCAAAATCCGGGTTGGAATTGGCGGCACGTAGGGCCCACACGCAGTCACTTGTGGCGGTGTGTCCGGCTGTTCTTGGAGTCCTGCTTTGGTTTGTTGGGTTGAGCATATTGTTACTAGCGTGTAGATATGAATTTTGTATCAATCGATGCACATTTTGAAAATGATCGGAATTTCTAAAGTTTCAGAAATTTGGGAAGATCCGACCGTTGGATTAACCCCAATTTTCGATAGGTTGTTATGGTAATCGAATCAATGTAGCCTATGATTTTTGAGCTCGTTCCATTATGAATTCGAGCTTTCGATGAATTATCATTTTTTAGAGTTTCAAATTTTAGTATCGTCAATTTATCCTCTATTATCGAGAACAGTTAATGATAATATCAATTTGTTCAAGACGACATGTAGGTCGAGTTTGAGGAGTAAATTGTCAGACGGACACCAGAAAGCAATTCTGTGAGTAGGCATTTGATTTTAAAATAAATTATGCATAAGTACTACTTTCCAACATTTTTTTTGTTTAATGAGATTTATTTATGATTTTATGGCTTACTGAGATATTGAGTTTTATGAGCTTTGATAATATTTTATCTATACTTTCGACGACTTATTGATGTTTTACGAAGTGGATTAAGTTTGATATTGATATCTCTTTCCAGAGGCAGAGCCACATAGGGGTCTAGTGGGTCTCGTGCCCTACTAAGATTGATACAAATACAACTTAGATGACATATATTACTAGTTGCCAATTTGGCATAGTGGTCTAGCAACTTTTGTTGTGGACACCAAGCCCCTAGTTCGAGTCTTGCAGTATACTGTTTTTTTTTTCTTTGTTTGGTATATAAAAGGGACAATATACAAATTTCCATACAATACAATACAAATATACAATACCTGTGAAACCTTCATACAATACAATCTAATATACAATACTAATATACGTACTATAGGCTTCTTCTAGCTCTCTTTTCTATATTTTTCATGTGGTATTCACACCAATGAAATCTTGTCGAAGAAAATTACGTACCGTGGTAATATATAGATTATGTATACATTTTTTTTTTTTTATGTTTTGCTATGATTAATATTTTTTTTTTTTTTGTGCCCCAGCAAACTAAAATTTCTGGCTCCACCACTCTCTCTTTCGAATATTAATATCAGCTTTGAATTTATAGTGAGTTATGGAGTTGATTTCACTAAGAGAATTATTGAGTTTTTGAGGATTTCTTTTAGTAAATTGAGATTTATATATTATGAGTTTATTATATTGAGATTGAGTTTAGTTTATTTGAGGAGGTAAATATGTTACCGCATGCATGCATTACTTGGTCAACAGTACTCTCCAGGTAATAGTCTGGTCAACAGTACCCTCCAGACAATATTCTGGTCGGCAGTGTCCTCTAGAATATATATTCCGGTCGGCAGTACCCTCCGATGCATCATCTGGTCTGCAGTACCCTGTAGATGGCAAGAGATAGTTAGTCGACAGTACCCTCTAACTATCTATGGTTACTCAACAGTACCCCCTAGCCATCACCTCCTCCTTCGGTTGGCAGTACCATCTGATGCGTCCCTAGTCGGCAGTACCCTCTAGGTGGCATGAGATGACTAGTCGGTAGTTCCCTCTAGTCATCACCTATTTTACGATGTAAGTATTTTAATTAGATTATGAGATTTTTGAATGATTTTGAGATATATTACCATTGAGTATTTTAGTGAGATTTCTGAGACTTCTAAAGTGATCTGAGATCTTTCTTTATGAGAGGTTTTGAAAGGATTTTGAGATGATTCACAGAGAATTTGAATTCATTTTGAGATTTTAGTAAAGAGGAGGATTAAGTGGTATTTCACGAGACCTTACTGTATGCGTGGTTTTTAAGATAATAAAATGGGAAAGTATTAAATCCTCTTCTTCTTTTTTTCCTTTGAAGTCATTTATTTTTCGTCCTCTCATTCTAACAGTTTTCAAATGCTTTTCCCTAGGCTTTTCGGTTTTACGTGCCCAGTCTGCAGACTAGTTGAGGTCAAGCGTTCGTAGGCGTCGAGGCATAGTGTTCACCACCTTCATCATCGTTGTAGGTTATTTTTTGACCTACGCATATATGTATATCGGTTTGATATTTGTAGAATTGCTCTGATTACCAAACTGTTTAAGTATGTTTTTAAGTGGTGTACTCGGAATATATATATTTGGATTGTAAAACTTGTTGGTGAGATGATGATTTAAGTTCTATGTCCAAATTTGTTTATTTGGGTAGTCCACTTTTAGGGGAAGTTTCGCCAAATTTTTTGATAGAATTTCTTCTAAAGTGGGACCCATAGGGCCTATTTCGGGTTTCAAAGTGAAATTCTATTCGGGTCCTATTACTTGAGGTTTGAAAACACAGAGGTTTCCATGTCTCTTGGTCCTCAGCACCCCACTCTCGCCTTGTCGACATGAAAAGGGGATATGATCGAGTTTGATTTGGTGAGGGTTCTCGCCGGAACCTATTGTATTAGGGCTTGCAATTGGTTAATGTAGTTCTAAAGTGGCACGAAACACTAAGGCACTGTTAAAATTTTCTTCTTCTTCTTTTTGAATAAGGGTCAGTGCGGCTGCCCTCAAGCCTTGATTAATGAAACTATAGAATACATAAGGGAACATGGTGCCTAAACCCCAAATTACAATATGCATCAAGAGAACTTCCTGAGATAATAACAAGAGTCTCAACTAAAATAATGTATTCTAACAAGCACTAACTAGTGAAGAGTGCATCACTGGCTACTTTATTCACTTTACAATTGTGGTGACATATTGGAAAGATAACTCTATTATAAAGAAGCATCATAGCAAATAGCACTGCTTTCCCACTATGTTGCCACCGGAATATATAAATTCGGTGACACTTAGCTTCACCCTGCCACTAGGAGGCTCTAGGGCATTCATAATTGAGCCTATCAAATAAAGCAGCAGCAGCTATGGCACTAGGAAGATCGATCATGGCTCCAAACACGACTTGTACCAAGATTATGACCTATTTTTGCCAAAGAATCAGCCTCAAAGTTGGTTTCTCTAAAAATATGGTTAAACTTGATGTCTTCAAAGCATGTTGCAAGCTTCCTTATGCCACCAATGACTGACTTGAGACTCTACGGGATAGAATATTGACCAGTGATGCACTTGATAAGAGTTTTTAAGTCACCTTCTACTTGAACTTTCTTTATAAGTGACCAAGCTATTAAAATTCTATCTCACAAAGAATGGCACCTCTCTGTTTTTTTTTTAAATATTTTTTTTTGTTTTTTGTTTTATAATAAATGATAGGATAAATAATATTTCTTATTTTTAGGAATAAATTAGTTTTAAGTCCAAAAACCATGACCTATTTTGAATTAGGGGTGGGCAAAAAATTTGAAAAGTTGGCCTGGACTAGCCGATTTAGTTTGGTTTGGTCTGAATTTTTTTTTAAACTTGACAAATCGTGCTGGTTTGAATTTGAACCGTGTCAAATCTGGTTCGATCCTGGTCTTTGAAATTAAAAAAAAATAAAAATCTCCTTGGGCCTGGAATTCTTTTTTTTATTAGACGTTTTCTTCTTTTCCCCTTCTTCAGATTTTTTTTTCTTCTTCCTTTTCCTCTTCCAGTTTTAGTTTCTTCTGCAACTTCTTTTTCTTTTTCCCCTGTCAAAATTTCACTATTCAATATTTTGGCATCTGCTTGAGCTTGAGAAAGTTCTCTTTCTATCTTAACTATTATATCCATGTACTGCTTGAATTGTAGAGCTGCAGACTTTTTCTCTTCCTTAAGTACAGCAACAAATTCCTTTGTATTTACTGTCAGTATTAAAGATTGGAGGGCGGCCTCGACACCACCGTCGTCACTGGACCCACACACATTGGCTTGGCCTACAATACCCCAATCCAATCCAACTCCTTTGTCGCTCAATCCAACAACCAACCTGTCGCGATGTTAGATCTAGTGTTAAAATGGAAGGTGAGTTTAGATCTAGTCCGACTTATGAGATGGTTATTTTTTTTAAAAAAATGGCAGGGTTGAGATGGAAGCCATCATCATGGATTGACCCAAAAGATAATGAGGTGTCGTATTGGGTTTGAGCACCATCAGGTTCCATCAATTTTAGAAATGAAGAAACTGATGAACCTAAAAAAATATTCAATTCTGTAGTCCTTTTGTTTTTTTGGGAGCCTTTGGACCCGAAAACCTAGAAAACAGGTCCGAAACAGTTTGGTCTAGATTTTCAATCCCAACTTATGGATGACACGATTTGGGCTTGGTCCGAAAAGTTTGGGCTTGGTTTTGGGCTCAATAAATTTGCATATGGGCCCAACCCTTGTCCAGCCCTAATTTAGATGATTTTGAAAAGTGATTTTCGAATTCATAATGAATTATTATTATTATTTTCTAGACTACCAGACTTGAGGCATCAGGGAGAAGACCTAGCGGGTCCACTATGTCACTCCTTTGCCAAAGTTATAATATGGGTGGTTTTAGTTGAACCTCTAAATTTGATATATAGACCTCCAACTTTTTTCAATTATTAATAAACTTTTCAAGTCATATGAAAAGACAAATAAGGACAAAGAGAGAAAAATGAAAAAAAAAAAACTTCTTACCTCTCCCAAATATAACATTCAATTAAATTGTTTTTTTTTCCCCGGAATTTCCTCATATTGCCTATATACTTTTATAATTTACCTAAAACAATTAAGTAAACATAATAATTTCAATAGATGACCCATCATTTAAGACAAAAGTAAATTCAAAACAATCTGATTTGAAGTTTCCTTAAACTAAATTCATTGAATATTTTGATATAGTTATTAGTCGATCTTCCAACCCAAAACTCATGAAATCCTTCTTTTAACAAATTCAAATCTAGCAACATATCAAGATCGAGAACCAACCTTCTGATTAATTTTGGTGGAGGAGAAACCTACTCATAAGAGAGCAATATCATATGATTTTGATTCATTCTTCTTCTCGTGGTTGAAGATACAGATAAAAAGTAGAGTAACATATTGTTGTATCTCATGTTCAAGGGTGTTTTGGTAAAAATAAGGAGGTCTACTTAGCTTTTCTAATATTCTAAAAAGTAAATTAGAGGTATACTAAGTATGGGAGGTCCAAATATCAAATTTGGAGGTCCAACTAGAACCACCTTTATAATATTGTATTTAATTTGACAAAAAAATAGTAGGTGAAAAAAGTACCATTAATGAAGTAGACTAGTTCAATATATCAAGTAAATTAGTTCCATAAATTGGTAGACTATTTTGTGACTACTCTACTTTTGCATCGAACTAAGTTAATTAATGTATCAGTATATTTATGTACTGTAGAACTTCCCAATTGAATAATCATGCATAGATATTCACATTCACATACAAACTAATAAACAAACATTCAAAAAACAAAGTCCCCACACATTTATCTAGCAAACAAATATACATGCAAAAATAAACAAAATGGTTACCAAACATATGACATTTACTGCAAATCGCTATCTTCCAAAAGTTTTTATTCAAGAGTCTCTCCAGCTAACACACCCAAACTCTCTCTCTGTCGTTTTGAGAGTCGATAATGTCTTCCACCCCCCTGTGATGAGTTTTTCCTGAGCTTTATCTTAGACCTGACGTTTTATGTCTCATTTTCTTTATCTTTTTCTTTGCTCCAACCAATTCATCTCCAAATGCCCAGATTTACTTTCACTAATCTGTCGGTGAGCCGTGGCCTGTTGGTTAGCTAGCCTAACTAACACGGGTTCAAATCTCATTGACATCAGGTATGGGGTGGGGTGCGGTGTTACATTGTCGTCCAAAGTCAAAAAAACTTTCAGTAATCTCATTCTCATATAGCTCCCTTTCTCATCTTTTATCTCAATTTTTAATGTTTCCACAATCTTACCCTCAAACTTGTTTACTCTAGTCTCGACCTGGACCTATACAACTAACTCTACATTGAGAATTGATGTCGTACTGGTATTCCACCGATGTTTGTGGACGTCACCAGAACAATGTCATTGTGTTGCTCGATAGTATCCACATCTATGACTACAGTTATTATGTCTTTTGGTGCCTTTGTCCTTGTTGTGCAAACTATTCGGGTATGGAGAATTATGGTGGACAAATCTTTGGCCTCTGGAAGTGAAGCTTTGGTCGGTGCTACTCTTATTGCAGCTTGGTAGTTAGCAGCCTTTAGTCAGGTTGATCTCCTAGTGGCAGTTTTCTGTGGTTTTAGATATAAGGTTGTTTTGGTCGTTTTTGGACTTTTGGGCTTCGATTTGTTATTTTACGTAAGATGTTGGTTAATCAGGCTTTAGTCTATTAGGTTTCCGTGCCTAAGACTCTTGCTTCCTCATGCACTTCTACGTTTGTAATATGTGTTCTCTTAATGAATGAGCTATTTGATCAAAAAACTAAAATACATATAGTGTCAAACAAATTTCCTACAACTTGTCTTCTTTATTTCAAGTGGAGCAGCTAGCTATATCTTTTCCTTCTTAATCATTTTGAATAAGTGTGCGCATTTGAATCCGAAATCCTGACCCCAAACCTGTCACATCCCATCCCGAGCAATATGAGACGAGATCATTAGTTTTTTTTTTTTTTTTGGTGATCGGGATGGTCCCGTCCTGTCCCAAATACTTCGGGATGAGAATGAGATTGTAATTTCAATCTCGAGGCTGATCTCATTCCATCCTGAAATATTTATGTTTATAATTTAAATTAAATTTTTAATATGTGTCAATTTTTTATAGGTTGCTTGTGATAATTTTCAATATTTATATTAGCCAATTACTCAATTTGCTTGGACTTAATTAAACTTCTTTCAAGTGTTGTAAAGCCATAAGGCTTAGAACGATGGTTTTTGTATGGATAATGCTCATATATGTTGGTGTTTGATTATTTTGAATTCTGAATGATCATTGATAATTTGATACTAAGTTTAATTATACATATTATATTTAAATTATTTAAAAATGAGCCGATCCCGAATGAATCCGAAACCAAAATGAATAGGACGGAACGAGATTAATTTAAAAGAAAAACAATCCCATCCCATCTCATCTCATCTCATTGTTAAAATCAGATTTAAGTTTGGGTTCATAATCATCCCGGCCCATCTCAACCCGTTCCGACCCCTGATTTTGAGAGTTTGAGGACCAAAATGAGTTAGCCCCACTATGTGACGAACTTATTGGGCATTTCTCATTTTAAAAATGTTTGGTATTTTATTGTTGGATTTTTTGCACCAACAGTGTCTGGAGACTCGGGTGACTGACAATATGATACCCGAACTTTAAAAGTTATCAAAGTGATACCCAGACTCAATTTTTAGTATCAACGTCGTACATGCTGTCATTTTCCGTCACGGCGCCGTCAATTTTGACCACATGCGAGACATGTGAGTAACATAATGAGGGCAAAAAAGTCTTTTCCCCTCTATTAAATCCTAAATGAATAAATTCAAAATTAAAAATAAAAACTGAAATTTTTTTTTACTTTGTTTATTAACCAAAGAACCGAATCGGTGGGGGGAGAGGTTTTTTGCATTCTTAGTCGACTCGCTGCTCGTTGATTACGAGTGTGGATCTTTATGAAATTGGGATCTCTAAATTTGCAGAGAGAGCCGCAGCTGGGAAGACCGGAACTGGGGCTGAGAAGACCGGAACTGGGCCAGGGACGAACATGAGTTCCGGCCAGTCGAAGTTGAACTGCGGCTAGGAGGGGAAAGAGGTTAGCTTTTTTGAACCCATAACGCCGGCTTCGGGTCTTTTAGGGAATGGTGAGGCGGCTACCGACCTGGTGTTCTTCGTTTGTCAAGTCGCGAAGTGAGGAAGGAGAATCGAAGGGGGGAAGCTTCATGGATTTCCGACGAGCTTTCCAGATTCAGGCCGTTTCGAGACCTTCAACCGGTGGCTGTAGCTTCCTCTTGACGTCATGGACATCCTTGTGGTGTCGGATTGTCCCAACAACGAAGCATGAGTGAGAATCGAAGGAGAGATGGTGTAGGGATTTCACGGTGGGTTTTCTTCCTTTTCCGGCGACCTTCGATTTCAACTCAGATATCAAAATTGGTCTACTTGTCGAGCTCTACATGCCTCTGCACTTGAATTTCAGTTTGGTTGAGATTTGGAGAAATTGGGATTTTTTTGCAGGTTCGGCCACCATGTGTGGCTACTGTGCACGTCGGTGATTTAGTCTATTTTGGTCATTTCCCATAGCTTTGATCACTTCTACTAGCATAATTAACCGAAATTGAAGAAGTGGGTGGGTAGAAGACAAATAACTGGAGTTGAAAGGCAAAAAGTTGCCTACTGCTAATGCCAAGCTAACTGAAGTCAGCCGGAAAGGTTCGGAGATAGACAACAAACAATGTTTGTTTTCGAGGCTCGAGAAGTGCCCTTCGAAGAGATAGATCCTCCTCAAATTCAAAACTGATTACCTTAAAGAGAGAGAGAATTTAAGGAATTGAGTATTCTTTAAAAAAAGAAATAATAATAATAATAATAATAAAGAAAAAGAAATTGAGGGCAAATCGGATTTTTTAGCCTCATTTAACGAGTCACGTGCTACGCACGTGATTAGATTGATAGAGACGTGACGGAAGTTGACAGCAGGTACTACGTTGATACGAAAAATTGAGTCTGGGTATCACTTTGATAACGTTTAAAGTTCAGGTATCATATTGTCAATCACCCGAGTCTTCAGACACTGTTGGTGCAAAAAACCCTTTATTGTTGATACGAGCAAAAGCATTCACCAATTTAAACCCTGAAAATGTCGAGTGTTAGTATAGGATAAGCAGGGATCGTTCTAAACCGGGGATTGAGGGTACTTACATGTGACATGAAAATAAGAGAAAGAATTTACAAAACAAACAAAAATAACAAGTATATATAGACAACAATTCGAAATTTACAAAGAATCCAAGTTATAGTTAAATTAGAAATCCTACTCCTACTAGAATACATTTTACAAGTCATAGTTATATTAGAAATCCATATACAACAAGGATTACTACTTCTAGCCTACTTAAGATTACTTAATTTACAAGAAAACAAATTATAAACCAAGTCAAACAAGAAATCCTAAGTCAAAACTAACTCTAACTACTTTCCCTAAAAATTAGGAGCCAATCCCTAAAAAATAGGAGCATATAACAAACACACAACAAACTCCTAAAAACCACCAAATTAATTCCTAGAAAACACCAACACATATTTACTATTCACGGAGACACTATTCACAAATTTTTAAAAACATTTTTTTATTTTATTTATTTTATTAATTACATGACATGCAACCTAAACTCTAACTAAATTAATTTTAATTATTCACAAATACACAAGAACACAAAACATAAAAGATAGGGGGTTTTTTGAAGATTGAAAACATAAATTTTTAGAAAACAATAAAGAACAAAAACGTTTTATTTACAAAGGTGGGAAAAGAAGAATTTTTGGAAAACAATTCATCAAGAATCTTTCAAGAACAACATATTCATGCATCCCTTAATCTTGTAATTACCATGGAACGATATCAACCAAGAAACAAAGTTACAAGCGCCCAATGTCCCTTATATGACTTCCCTTTACACAATTGAGTAGAACAAGCGCCTAAACAATATATTTCAAATGCAAGTATCACACAATCGAAGCGACTCATAATCTCATGCATTCAAATCATTAAGAGCAAGTGAAAGTTTAGTCAATAAACATGCAAATTCAAGTACTCAAAGCAAGTCTTTTCATTACATGCATAATCTGATCTCGACCTTTGTACAAAGCCTTTACTACCATATTGAATTAGGATCAACAAGCGTTCACCTAATTACTAGCTCCAATTACATGCAATCATCCTAAGTTGCACACCCAAAGAACAAGAACACATAAAAGTTTTCTATAAAACAAAATCAGATTATCATTCCATATATTCGGCAATTAACAAGAATCAAGAACACATAAACACATCAAACATTGAAAAGACTATCAAAATTGCATCCAAAAATCAGAAAGTTAACTCATGGTTTCGGTTTTACACAAAGAAAATCAAAACAGAAATTTCTATCTAACAAGTCATAAAACCGAGAAGAATACATATGAAAGGTGGTATGAACAGCCCTTAGTTACGTCCCAAGGTCCAACACAGATCCATGGCGGCGGCACAAAGTGAAGATCACGGCAAAGATGGAGGATGGCACGGCTAGGAACTTGCAAGATGCGAAAACCTGAAAACTCAAGAGCAAACCGGTGAGAAATGAAATTGTGGAGAATAAAGTGTTAACCTTGAAACGTCTAATACACAAGGTATTTATAGGATAACGTCTCAAGGCACTCCCAATTCGTTTCTACTTGACTTCTCTTAGTTTGTGTTGATCTAGGACTTCTTTGACACAAAACAGATTTCCGGCAGACTTGACCTCAGTGTACTAAAACGGCCATAACTTCTTCTAGAAAATAGATATCGACAAGTTGTAAAAAGTTCTGAAAACTAGACGTCTGTAGATTTCCAACCATATAAAGATCATAATTTTCTGAGCTCTGACCGATTTTTGACACTCCGTTGAAGTTGACTGATCTGCACAGGCAGATTTCCGAATCTGTAATGGATTTGACTTTTAATGAATAACTTAAGTTCAACTCGGTTTTCCTTGCCATCACATGCCTCTCGCATGTCTTCCACGCCTTGTTGAAGAATGAAACGTCAAGAACTCCATAGAACCTTCAAGAATCTCACGGCAGTTCCAATCCATACTAAAATAGAAATCCAAACTCCATATTGCTTTGAAATCCGATTTCTTTAAAACTTCCTCCTCATGTGCACGGCATATGATCTTCTTGAGACTTCTAGATACTTCTTGGACATTCTAAAGCTCTCCTAGTGCAAGTAGAACTCCATATGCAAGTAGGTTTCCTAGTTGAATACTGCTTCCTTTTCCGAGATGCTTCTACACTCTTTCGGAACCTTCTTGAGTAATCTTTATCCAACAGGGACTCCTTATCACACTAGTATTCCTTATCTGAGTAGAATTGGGTCTCCTCGTCCAAGTAGAACTTCTAATTTCCGCAACTTAAGAGTTTGAATCCAAGTCAGCTTCTGATTCCTACTCCAACTAGGATTCCTTTTCCTAGTCAAACTGGGAGAACTTCCATTTCTTCATTTTTTTTCCATTTCTGCGCCACTTATGCCTTCTTTAGTCATTTTTGGACTTTGAGACTCCATTTTACCTGTAAAACACTAACTAAGTTAAATTGATCAAGTTAAAGAAAATAACTTAGCAAAATATAGGGAGTTAAACATTATAAACATGGCATTTATGCTCCTATCAATTGTTTTGTCCGAAAATTCTAACATGCTCCGAGTATGCACTACTAGAAAAATGCCCTCAGACATCGGCCAAAAACCGATGAGAAAAAGAATCCCGACTGATGTCTTAGTGGGTGATGAGAAAGGTCCGGAAAATCCATACATCGGTTTTTAGCCGATGTCTAGTATCATTATACACATCGGTTCCTTGTTATAAATCGATGTAAATACGTTTAAATGATAACAACCTTGTCTGTTTATATATTGCCAAACCCTCATCTTATTGCCTTTAATGCTTAAAGAAATAATATCCTACAACACAACTATGCATTTTAACATCGCTATTCATTTAAAAACGATGACTGATACTGTTTCACACATCGGTTTTCTGGTCTTCATCGATGACAATACTTATACTGGACATCGATCTCTATCTAAAACACGATGTGCACTAGTTTGTGACACATCGGTTCCAACATAGTAATTCGATATCTTATGGTTAATGGGACATCGATTTTCATTTTGAAACTAATGATTTCTCTTAATGGACATCTGTTTTTATGGTTATAACTGATTTAAACTTTATATATAGACATCATGATCTTTAGATGAGGATGATGTCCACACAATATGTAGATGCTGCTATAAAATGCAATCCATATTTGACAAAAAGTAATTTGAATATTGGAGTATTCTGTCCAAAATTATTATCCTTGACAGTTCACAAAATAGACAAAATAAAATCCCAATTAACCTTCTACAAGTCTAGCCTAGCAATTTCTATTGCAGTTTTGTTCACAATTGCTGCAGTCACTTCATCTAACACAAAAAGGTGCGAATTAGGTGCGCTGCAAGACTAAAGAAATCATATGGCTAGTTCACATTGTTTTCATATTGTCTAAAAATTCTTGAAGATCTTCCAACTTTGCACCAGAGAAGCCTGCAAAAGAGAGTATATTGTAACACAAACATGGAAATGCAATGTTTCCTGTTAAACTCCACTTGCAAGACCACTGACTATCAGGAACATTTTATAGCTGTTACCATTGCTATCATTCATCACAGATGAATCTTTGTATCGGTTGTAGATCTTATCTGTCTTATTCTGTTTCGCTTCTTCAGCTTTGCTGTTTTCGTCCTAAGTTGTGATGATGTTTTAACCATCTCTGCACAACACAATAATTTTCAATGAGTTTTGATATAAAATACATCAACAGATACTGCCACCCAACAACAAAAGATAGATACATGCAAAACAACTTCAATATGGTAATTGTAAGGATTTTCCTATTCATTAGTCTTCAATCATGAAACCAGATACAGTAAAATTGCACATAACAAAATAAAAGCTTGTCTGTTGAACAAATATAATTGTAGAGGGCCAAAAGAAAGGAGAAGTGCTACTGGCAATTTGGGGACTAGCAGCTAGAAAATTACTGTCCATGTCAGATCAGTATATTATATCTCATGGGAGCCAAACAATAATAGAGGACAAGAAGTCCTCAACCAAGCCTAAGAACACTCAACAGTAACAAGAAAAAAAAAACACTTCAATATGACAACATTAGTCAAGTAATAGTAGTTTTCCAATCTTATTATATGGCTGATAAGGAGTAATGTCTAAACTCTAGAGCGAGTGATGCCCATAGAGCAGACCAAAAAATGATTTGATCCCAAAATATAAACTACAAAACGGAGTACTATTTAAAACTGATACAAAGTAAGTTCCAAAAATGAGAGGGAAGGAAGGATATGGGATAAGGATTGACTAAATATGAGGAAAAAGACAGTTATTGAACTTATGGTGTATTCGTAAGCATAGGTGCCAATCATTTCTGACTCACTAGTATATATCACAAAATGTAAAAACCTTCATACATCTAAACCCATGCTTCCTAAATTAATATTATTCATTAGCAGCACTACAAATGGATGCTATAGCACTTTAAAATTGAATATAATTTGAAATTGTGTCTAGTTAATTACCCTGGAACATCTCGTGAAAAGAGTTTCAGTCATATAACTGCAATGTCTCATTGACAAGCGCAGATAAACGGTCACTAGAAGCAGACTGCTGTTCCAATAATTGGAGCTCTTGGTTCAGTGCAGCAGATTCCTTTTATCTCTAGGCATGGAGGCACTAAGATCAAATGACAGTGAGGCCAAGAATTGATCATTCCAAGCTACTCCTGGATATTGACCCTTTCATGAAGAAGACACTTCAAAAGTAAGCGTATATACATACATGGCTACCAAAATTAGAACCATGCTGCTGCTCAATTTTACCACAAGTAACACCACCAAAACTTTTAGCATTCTAAGCTAGACAGAGCCCATATATCAAATCCACGAGTGACACCAAGTAAAACAGAACTACTAAATAATCAATAGCAACTTGTTCATTCTCATAAAAATTCATATCTACAGTATATAACAATAAAACAACGTGCAAGTACTTAGGAAGGCATCTTTACAGATACATGCAGGACTTGGGATGATCTATCATCTAACAAAATCTCACGCACAAGAATTCAGGACAAGCAATTTGTATTTTTCAAACTAAATATTACCAGGACAATGTAGAGAATTAGAGCTATAGACAAATATCCAGGTAAAAGCTAAACAATATTTATTCCTTCAGCTCAAACAGTTCAAGTTTTTATTAGTTTCCTACAATAAACAAAACTAGGTAAATCAACAATTTCCTGTTTATCTTGTTTGTACAAGCAATGCTATATCACCAATCATGCTTTCCTTTGCTAATGTATCAGTAAAAGTAACCTTAAGGAATGATTTACCTCCAAGGTTTTACCATCCGGATCAATATCCCTGTCATGGAAACACCATCTATCGACTCCAAGCTTATATATGAACTCAAAGTTGGCTTTCACTGCATTGTAAGTTACGCATATATAAATATAATTCAATCACTCTGTCACATAAAGAGAAAAATAACAGAGGATGTTCTCACTTCTTCTCTTGGCCATAGCAACAGAGTTATAAGTTCCATCCACCCAATGCCAATTTTTTGTAGGCGCACCGAATGGATCAGCTCCTGTTCCACGGAATGTGTGCCAAAATGCAACACTAAACCTCAACCAATCCTAATGTTGGCAAAAATTTCAGTTAACAACCATTAGCAGCTTGAAAACTCAAATAATATAAAAGAGTTACCAACGTTCATTTTCTTCCCTAGAATCTCCTCCTCTGCATTATACCATTTGTATGCAAGAGGGTTCTTACTAGAGGGCCCCTGCAAGATAAAAAGATATACAGATGAAAACAGTTCTGCTAAGAAAAATTTCTTAGAATAATAATGCAGTATGTGCAAAACTTGACCAATCAAAAACAACAAAACACAGATGCAACCTTCGACTTGTGTGAATATAAGTGTATTAGAACCATTTATACGATATCATCTTCCAGTTGTAAAACACAAAAAAGAAAAAGAAAAAAAAATCGATGCAATCATAAGGGAAATGGGTCATATAAGCCTCTATACCTCATATTTAATTTTGGGAATATTAAGGAAAAATTCCCCTTTCCATTCCCCATAACCACTGCAATCACTCTCAAGGAGCTGTGATGTTTAACCTGCTAAGCGAAACTGGGTGCGACCCTGGTAATTGTGCGTTTCCTCTTTTCTGAAATTTTAGAAAATGAAATTAAAGATAAATGAAACCAGTAGATATCAAATCTCAACAGCCAAACTCAAGAACTAGTATATATTTACATATACAAAGTGAAACCAGGCAACTTTTGATCTTGGACTAATCATTAGATCGAAACCCAGACCAAAATCTGCTGAAAGAGACTCACTTTGGGTATCCCATCAACATATCGACATGAGCCGGAAGATGAGAATACACGAAATTGAGAGGTGTGATCTGAGCACACCGTCGCCAGCGGTAGGCTCGGAACAGCGCGCGAACAGAGCCAGCAGTGGCCGGAGACCCAAGCCCACTTGCTCCAGCCGTGGCCGGTTACCTTCCCAGACTTCCATCCCAAGACGGGAGCTCGAAGAAAAATCAAAGGCGTCGGAATCTGCAAAGTGGATCGGGGATTTTGGAGGCAATGATGGAGGAAAGTCGAACTGAGCTTCGGCTTAGTCAATCTGAACTCCGGCGTAGTCGATCTGAGCTACCCTATGGCAAGCCCAATAAATAGAAGAAAAGGACGATGAAGAGAAGAGAGAAGAAAGCGGGCCTACGCCGGACAGAAAATCAAACGCTAGTGGCGCGGGTTGAGTCGGAGAACGAGCTGAGGTCGGGGGGTCAGGTTGGAGAGAGGAGCTGGGTCAGGTTGGGGACGCGAAGAAGGAGGCTGTCAAAGTGAGAGTATCAATTGGGGTCCGAAAGTTTCAGACAAAATGACCAAGTGGGGGGAATTAAAATTTTGGACCCCCGCATTTCTCAAACTTTTTAAGTTAGTCCCTCCGCGTTTTTTTCAAAATTTTTGAACAAGACTTTACACATCGGTTAATTTAACGACTGATATTTATAATCACAATAGAAATCGATATTTCATAAACTGATGTTAGGATGTATTTTTTACATCGCGTACAATTCCGACCAATTTAATAATGGTGATGTTTGATGGCATAATTCTAGTAGTGATGGGTTGCTTGGGCACATCAGCATCCCTTGTAACCGTCAATTATTGTGCAGTACTTGTGGCATAATGCTAGCCACTTATTCAATTAAACCGGAAACCTGCAAAGCATTTTTAAAACCTTAAGAAGAAGCCTAGGTCCACAAGGGTTTTGCCGGTGGGTTGCACTTCTTGCATGACTTGTGTTTGTGTGAAAAAGTAACAATATTTAACATTGTAATTTTCTTTAGTAACTGTTTTACTGTCAAAGTGATTGACTGTAATTATATTTTCTTTACAGCCAACCATAACGACCATTTGATACCATATATCTACCCAACACGCGTCCTAGAAATATTGGTAATTAATATTTGTTTAATTTAAAACATCTCCTTTTCTTTCTTTTTTCAATAAAGAAGCAAACATCCCAATTTTTGTTAAAGTAAAATGATAATAGGAATTGGTCTACTCATTTCATTACATAATCCCTTTATATAGGGATAGAATTACAACGGAAATATCAATTACATTAAATACATTGAATGCTGATTGATCTATAATTGTGCTGATTGATGGTAATCACTGATTCCTTGATTCCCTCTCCGTCAGTCTCTTTGACGAAGGCACATAATCTGTTTTTCCTTTAACACTCCCCCTTGTGCCAAGTCAAAGACGAAGTGATGCATGAGTTGTTGCCTCACTAAAAACCTTGCCAAGTTACAATAAAAACCCTGTGGGACAAAAAATAAACCTTGGTCGAAGGAAAAGAGCACAACGCACCTTCTACATTTGAGTATGACATGTGTGTGTTAGACCCCCTTTGACGTCTACACCTCCACATGATACTTACATTAATTAGGGGAGCTTGGAAAGTCTTCGCATTCCTATGCTTTTCACACGTTTCTCAAATATGGCCTTAGGTAATAATTTGGTGAACAAATCTGTCATATTCTCCTCAGGCCTTGCTTGATTCACTTGAATCTTGAGGAGAGCTTGATGTTGCTGATTGTAGAAAAACTTTGGCGATATGTGTTTTGTATTATTACCCTTGATATATCCTAGCTTCATCTGTTTGATGCAAGCTGCATTATCTTCATAAATGCAAGTAGACTCTTTAGTGGTAGAACTCAAACCACTAGTCCCTCGAATATGTGTAATTATAGCTCTTAACCATATACACTCACAAACCGCCTCATGTAGAGCAATGATCTCTGGGTGGTTCGAGGAGGTAGCCTCAAGGGTTTGCTTGGTTGATCTTAAGATATCGCCGTGTTCCCAATGGTAAATACATAACCAGTTTGGAAACGACCTTTATGTGGGTTAGAGAGGTACCCAGTATCAGCAAAACCAACCAAAACGTCATTTGGCTTTTCGGTGTAGGGAGTGGCGCTTTCACCATCAACATTTCCTTTAGGGATTGCAATTCCATATGCGATCCCTCTTGTCTCTCTGTAGGGAAAGAACAGTCCCAAGTCAATGGTTCTTTTAGGTATCGGAAAATGTTCTTGATACCATTCCAATGACGCTGCGTTGGCGCTGAGCTAAATCTAGCTAACAAGTTCGCTGAGAATGCAATGTCTGGTCGAGTACATTAGGCTAGGTACAATAATGCGCCTATTGCACTTAGATAGGGAATTTCAGCTCCCAACACCTCTTCGTCATCTTCCTTTGGACGAAATGGATCTTTCCTTGCATCCAAGCTTCGACCAATCATAGGAGTGCTAGCAGGATGCGCTTTGTCCATGTTATATCTCCTGACTTTTGGACATACGCAGACTAGTGGATTAGTATTCCAAAAACTTGGTGTTCTAGTTCAAGGCCTAGATAGAATTGAGTTTTCCCAAGATCCTTCATCTCAAATTCGGATTTCAAGTAGCTCGTGGTTTCTCTTATTTCATCAAGAGTACCTATTATGTTCATATCATCGACATATACAGCTATAATTGCAAATCCGGAACTTGTTTTCTTTATGAATACGTAGGGGCATACTTCATCGTTCTTATATCCCTTCCCAATCAAGTAGTCACTTAGACGGGTATACTAGATCCGGCCGGATTGTTTCAATCCATAAAGTGAGTGTTTCAACTTAATTGCAAACACACTTTGTGGTTTAGAGTCACTTTACTTGGGTAATGTAAGGCCATCAGGCACTTTTCATATATATCTTTGAATCTAGATCTTCATAGAGATATGCAGTAACCACATCCATGAGCTGCATTTCCAGTCCTTCGGAAATTACTAAGCTAACTAAGTAGCGGAACGTTATAACGTCCATTATGGGAGCGTATGTCTGCTCGTAGTCAATTCCAGGGCGTTGTGAGAAACTTTGCGCCACAAGGCGAGCCTTGTACCTCAGGACTTCATTCTTCTCATTACGCTTTCTGACAAAGACTCATTTATGTCCTACAGGCTTTACGCTTGGTGGGGTTAGCACTACCAGACCAAATACCTGTCTCTTTGTCAGAGAATCTAATTCTGCCTGGATTGTTTCGTTGCATTTAGGCCAATCTGCTCTTTGTTGACATTTTGCAACAAAGCGTGGTTCGATATCATCGTGCTCTATGATTCCTTGAGCTACAGTATATATCATCAATGTGTATGGAAGATCTTTCTATCAACTCATACGCACTCTCATAATCCTCTGAGATTTCTTTGTTCTCTGGAATCATTTTTAACAACGGAGCGTCCTCCAGTATTGATTCATGGACATAACTATAATCAGAGACAATCTCATGAGAGGGATTCTATACATTGATGATTGGTTTGTGCCTTACTCACCCTCTTCTTCCTTGGGTGAGTGTCAATTAAACCAAGTGACCTCCCCCTCTTCCTTGAGGAGCCACGGCCTCAACCACACCTCCACTAAGTGCTGTTGCAGTGCCTCTATCTGCGGCACCATGCCCCTTGTTGGGGAATTCTAACCTTGCAGGCACATTTGCAGCTGGTATATGTGATCTCGTCACTTTTACGATATCATTAAACGCATCAGGCATCGAATCTGCTACGTTATGAAGATCGATTATTCTTTTCACTTCACTTTCACTTTGTGAAGTGCGGGGATCAAAATGAGATAGAGTGGGAACAAACCACTACAATTCCTGTCATTCCCTTGGAAAATCCTTTTTCCTATCTTCCTCTAACGACGGGAAGACTGTCTCATCAAAGTGACAGTCCGCAAATCTAGCGGTAAAGAGATCGCCTGTCAAGGTTTCCAAATAGCGGATAATTGTTGGGGATTCGTGTCCAACATAAATACTTAATCGTCTCTGAGAACCCATTTTGGTGCGCTATGAGGGTGCAATAGGCACATATACTGATCAACCAAATATGCGTAAGGCTCATATCTAGTTACCAACTGGTACGCAGAAAATGGTTGGCTAGTTGTGGGTCTGAAATGAACAAGTAAAGCTACGTGCAATATTGCATAACCCCAGGCAGATATAGGCAGGTTGGTGCGCATAACCAATACCCTAGCCACCATCTGTAGCCTTTCGATGGTGGCTTCTGCGAGACCATTTTGTGTATGCACATGGGGTACAGGATGCTCCACATCGATCCAATAGACATGCAATAATCATCAAATGCTTATGATGTAAACTCTCCAGCGTTATCAAGTCTTATAGACTTGATAGGGTGATCAGGGTGGTGAGCCCTTAAACATATAATCTGTGCTAGGAGTTTGCAACAATTCTTGTGGACAATAAAGCGACATGTGACCAGACTGTCTAAGCATCCACCAGAACCATAAAGTACTTGAATGGTCCGTATCCTAGATGGATAGGTCCACAAATATCTCTTTGTATCCTTTGTAAGAATAGAATGTTTTATGTTATATCTTTAGCATAAGGGATGTCCATATGAGTTCTTTAAAATACAGATCATCATGCCAAAGTCTGTATGAGTCAGTGTCCCACATTTCATTGTTGGTGACAGCATAGGATTCAATGATCCTAATCGTAGTGAGGTACAGTCCACTAGATTGACTCATAAGTTTCTCCAAAATGTGTTTCCTTCCACATTCATTAGAGGTAATATAAAAGTATTCAGTTCCATTCTCACAGTTTGTTTTTACATGGTAACCGTTGGCACGAATATATTTGAAACTTTAACAAAGTTCGATTAGCTCTTGGTGCATATAGAGCATATCTCATATTCTTTAGAGTATTTCTATTTTAGTAGAATGATAATCTTTGCATTCTAATAATTTTTCTTTTTCTAGATGTATTGCTTTACATCTATATAATGTTATTTCAAACCATGTAAATATGTGTATAGGAAATAAATTTGAATAAATTCAGTGCTTCAGAATAAAATTCAAAATTTATTATTAAGCCAACGATAATCAAATCAAGGTCATGTTCTAATTCATCAAACCATTATTGAAATAAAATTTAAGACCAAGTAATAGTCTAATTAAAAATGAGGCATTATGTCTTCACAACTGTTTTTGGAAAATAAAGTAAATAAAGCAGATCAGTCAAAATCTGGGGCATCGGTTGACTGAGCAAGTTCCTTGTTGCCATTAAAAGTCTGCAATTGTGAGGTTGATGTGACGTCCCGAACCCGAATTCACCGGTTTACTAGTCACTTGGACGGTGAACGATCTTTACTTTCACTTTTACTATCGTTTTAGTGTTTTTAGTGGCCCTAAAAGTTGACTTTTTGTTCGGGTCAAAATTTGAGAAAATATTCTTCATGAAAGTTGTAGAGGACGTTAAACGGAGCCCGTGCTATGTGGTACGTAAAAATCGGAGTTCGTATGTAAAAGTTATAAGCGAAATACTAAAGTTACTGTTCATGTGGTAACTTTCTATAAATAGCCAAGTTACTGTGGTAAGTTTCCATTTTTGGAAACCTACAGCCTTTTTCTCTCTCCTCTCCCCCGATCCTTTCTCCTCTTCGGCCCGATTTCTTCTTCCTCCGATTTCTTCCTCCTCCGGTCACCCCACAAAGGAATCCGGGCACCGGCAAGCTCGCCTCTTCATCCTTGTCACACCTATGGTGGTGTTTTGCGGTGGCTCGGCCGGTGGAGCTCGGAATTTAGCCGTGAAGTTCACTGTAGCAGTTTGGGAGTTTTATTGATTTCCGGTGATTCCGGCCGTCTCCGGCCACCAAACTGGCGTCGAAGGTTCGGTTTTTGCCAAGGATCATTTCGCCCCTATCCTTGAGCCACGATTTGCAGTGTGGAGGTCGAATCGACGATTTCAAATTCTTTGGTTCTTGGGTTTTTCTGGAAAAATTTCACTGGCCAATTTGGAGCCCTTCAAGGTAAAATTGGAACTTGTTGTAGTTATGAAAAATGTTGGGTCTGTTGTGTAGGTGGTGCTGCCAAAATTTGGTGGCCATCGGAGGTGGTGGCCGCCAGCGCGTGGGGTCCACGCGCTGCCACTGTTGGTGGCGCGTGGAGGCGTGCAGGGCAGTGTTTTAATTTCAGTTTTTAGCCCATTAAATTGTAGAAATGTTGTAGAGCTTGTATGTGGAGTCTGGTGAATTTTGGAGGAATTTGGAATTATTTGTGATTTTCCGAAGTTTGGAGTTTTGTGATTGAATTGTGGGAAATCCGGCCGTCAGAATTCCCTCGTTTTCGTTGTGGAATATGTAAATCGAGGAATTGGTGTTAATGGTGAAGTTTGGATTAAATTGGAGAAGAAATGAAAATGTTGATTTTTGAGAATAGGATATTGGAATCGTATTTAAATTCCGGATTGTTATTCAAGAATTATAATTGTGTACAGGGCGATATACCGAGCTATGGCTCGATGAAGGAACTCGTATACGTGATCGCCTAAATAGTA
The DNA here is from genome assembly GCF_002994745.2 of Rosa chinensis. NCBI lineage: Eukaryota > Viridiplantae > Streptophyta > Magnoliopsida > Rosales > Rosaceae > Rosa > Rosa chinensis. Next base: position 43,115,900 of record NC_037092.1, read on the forward strand.
CTGTGAGTGGACATTTATTTTAAATTCATGGTGCATGCAGTATATTAGCATTTTCCGATTGAGATTTAATTTATAATTTGAATTATTGAGTTTTATGGTTTTATGAGATTTAGTTTATTAAGTTTTATTTATGAATTACGAGGTTAGTATTGAAATTCCTTCCCGAGGGCTTTTAGTAGATTTTCGAGATAGTTATGAGTTATTGAGTTGGGAAATGATTTTCGGGAAGTGACTGATTCAGAAAATATTATGAGAATTATTGATTTCAAATATCAGTTTATATGATGATATACGAGTACGAAGGATTTAGCAAATATTTGAGCATGATTGAATTATCGAGATTTATTGAGTTTTGAGCTCCGTACTTATCAGCCTTGAGTTAGATTGAGTTTTCTTTTCGAAAGCATTTATTGATTTACAGAGTATTTGATTTTATGCTTTCGAGGATTTATTGAGATATTGAGGTTTGAGTTGGTGAGATAATCCTGAGTTATGCTTTCGGTGAATTGTTAATGATTTATTGAAGTAATATCGAGTTTCTTTCCGAAGGCAAGTAATTGCAAAAGGTTGTTTCCAGTTTATTGAGGAGGCTATCAGTCAGCGCATGCATGCATTACCTAGTTGGCAATCCCTTCTAGGTAATAGTCTGGTTGGCAGTCCCTTCCAGACTGCAGCCCGGTTGGCAGTCCCTTCCGATGCGTCACCTGTTTGGCAGTCCCTTCCAGATAACATGAGGTAGTTAGTCAACAGTCCCGTCTACTACCTGTGGTTGGTTGGCAGTCCCTTCTATCCACCGTCTCCTGTTCCGATTGGCAGTCCCTTCCGATGCGTCATTTGGGTGGCAGTCCCTCCCAGATGGCATGAGATGACTAGACAGCAGTCCTTTCTAGTCATCAAGCAAGCCTCTTGAAAATGATGTTTTAAAAAGGATTGAGGATGAGATTTTAAGAGATTGCAGTAAAGATGATGATTAAAAGTATTTCCAAGATTGTTACTGCATGCAAGATTTTAGAGAATAAATTGGGAAAGCATTAAGTTTTACTTATTCATTCGAAATTACTTATTTTTCGTCCACTCACTCTAACGATTTTTAAATGTTTTCCCCTGGGCCCTTCGGTTTTAAACGCCCAGTTTGCAGGCCAGTTTAGCTTAAGGTCGAGCGTACATGGGGTTGAGGCATAGCTGTCATAGCTTCCGCATTATAAAAGTATTGGTCGTTTATCTTGTATTCTACCTTCTTGTACGCCGAAGAAATAGATTGCTCTGATAACTCTTGAGATTAATATTTTTAAGTTTTTAATTGTTTGTGAAATGGGAGACGTTGTGATACGGGGAGCAGGGTGGCTCCCGAAGAATAAGGGTGGATTATTTTAGAAGTGTAAATGTCTTTCTACAGGTTTTTGGGTAGTTCACTTTTAGAGGGAGTTCCGCCAAATTTTTGATAGAATTTCTTCTAAGGTAGGCCCCGCAGGGCCACTTTGGATTTCAAGGTGAAATCCGGGGCTGGTCCTGTCAGTTGATGTCTGGGTCATGGCCTCCTTCTTCCATATAGTGAGTCTATTGTTCTTTAGACTCCCTATACCTCTTGTAGTTGGCTGCTACTCTGTTGCTTGCTTGGCAGTTCTTGTACCAATGCCCAATGACTCCACACCTATAGCATGGTTCATTGCTAACTCTATTCTGTTTGACTGAAGGGTTCTTAGGTGCCCTTTGCAACTTGTTTCCATGACCACTAGGGCCATCACCACCATCTCTGCGCCATACATTGGGAGGGCCTCCACGGCCCATATCACGACCCCCATGTCTCTTGCCACGTGGTGCATTGTTGTCATGTGGGTAGGGATCAGCACGTCTAACCCCCTTTACATTGGGGTTCTTTCCACCTTTCACTTTGCCATAATTAGCATCAGGAATTTTCTTTGTTCCAACAGGCCTGACATTGTTGTTTAATAGAACCTCATTATGCCTCTCAGCCACTTGCAGTAGGTTGATCAGCTTGTTGAAGGTTGTGATTCTTTTGTTATCATACTCCAGCCTATACTGGTTCGCTAGTATAATTGCTGAAGTAGGAAAAGTGGAAAGAGTCTTCTGGATCATGTCATCTTCTGTGAGTTCCTTTCCACAGAAATTTAGACGTGCTTTTAGGCGCAACATATCCTTGTTGAAGTCATTTACCCTTTTATAGTCAAGCAAGAGGATTTCATTCCACTGAACGGTCAATTCTGGGAGCAATGTGTCATGACTGTTCCCAAAACGTCCCTTAAGGGCATCCCACAGTTCTTTGGGTGTCTTCAACTGAAGGTATTCCCAGCGGAGGCTAGGATCAATATGTCGCCTTAGAAACATTAAGGCATTTGCTTTCACCTTGTCAGACGGTTCATTGTCTTTGGGATCGGTAATGGTGGTAGTGTAGTCTCTTGCCACAAAGGTAGTTTCTACATCGGAAACCCAACGGTGGTACTCAAGTCCGTTTGAGTCCAAAATGTCAAATTCAGGTCGAGTTGGATCAGCCATCTACATAAACAAGAGAGAAGAAATAAATTACGCAGTCATAAAGACATCCACGTGAATTATTTTCCAGACGTATGAATTAGATTTCAAGATCAAGTTTCGTAAAGGTCACATTTTTTCGATGCTATGTGAAAATACTTTATCACAGTAAGTATGTGTGTATAATGCTGTTCGCAATTTAGGATTAAACAAATGCGCATGAATTTTCATTATCATGGCAAAACGTAATTTTTGTATATTGCATTCTAAAAATAAGCATAGCACATTTAAACATAGCATATATAAGAAATAAACTACATGGCATGCTCAAATTTCATAAATATACAACAAATTATATACTACACATAATCATAGCAAATTATATACTACACATAATAATAGCAAATTATATACTACACATAATAATAGCAAGAATATATCATGCATAAAATAAAATGTAAACAATAGCATAATACAAAGCATGCGTAGACATAATTTATATAAGCGCAAATAAAATAAAAACATGCTCAAAATTTCATAAATAACAATATATATATATATATATATATATATATGGCATGCTCAAAAATAAAATATAAACAAGAAAATATATGATCATATTTAAAGATAATCATATAAAACATAAATAACAAGACATGCTTTAAATGATCAAAATTATCTAACTAAACATGCTCAATAAAAATATAATAAAGGCATAAACAATAAGGTATAAAGCATGCTTAAAAATAGAAAATATAAATAAAATTCATATGCTTTGTTAAAGTCATAAAATAAAATAAGAAAACATACTTTATTTTGAGAAAATAAAACAATCCTAGCACATGCGCGTGTTGATGCAGGCGTGTGTAGCGATGTTTTTGGGCTTGAGAAAACTAAGCCGCTTCCTCTCCCTTTTCTTTGGGTCTTCTCTTTTTTTTCTTTTCTTTTATTTTTTATTTTTTATTTTTTTTGTTTCTGGGCCTGCAGGGCCTGCTTTTTTTTTTTTTTCTTTTTTTTTTCACCGGACCTTTTCTTTAGGCCAGGTTAGTCCTTTTTTCTGGGCTGGGTCAACCCGCCCTTTTTTCTTTTCTTCACGTCCTCTTCGTGCTTCTGGTTCTTGTTCCTTCTGGGCAGAGACTGCTGCATGCGTGCTCCGGCGTGCAGGACAGATCAAGTGGAGGGAGGTCTGGTCACAGGTGTGGGCGATGCAGCAGCAGGTGATCGATGGCTGCTTGATTAGGTGATCGGTGACGGGATCGAAGGCTGGGCATGCGCGCGCTGTTGCTGTGGTGCTGCTACAAGGATGTGAAGGAGGCCGGACGGGGATGGGGCTGTGATTTGAGCAGCAGGTGGGCTAGAAAAGAGGAGGCCAGAAGAAAGATATGGACGAGGTAGGTTGTGGGGCTGCAGGAATCGGTGCTGCAGGGATCGGTAATTTAGGTGTTGGGATGGGTTTTTTCGATCTGTGGAGCTCCGGCAGGATGCTTCTGATGCTTAACGTCTGCTGCTGCAAGGATCGCGGTGGCTGGAGGCTGCAGCGCTTGGCCTGGAGGGTTGGGATCGAGGGGAAGGCCGCCGGATCGAGATGGAGGCCGGTGATGTGGGTTGGTTGTCCCTGATCTGGTTGGATTTTTATTTTTTTCAATTGGTGCGGCAGAGAAAAAAAAATTCTAGGGTTTGGTTTTTTTTTCTTCTAAAAACTAAGATTTTTTTCTTGGCTATTTGCTCTGAGCGTACTGATAACGTGTTAAAAGTAAAATGATAATAGGAATTGGTATACTCATTTCATTACATAATCCCTTTATATAGGGATAGAATTACAACGGAAATATCAATTACATTAAATACATTGAATGCTGATTGATCTATAATTGTGCTGATTGATGGTAATCACTGATTCCTTGATTCCCTATCCGTCAGTCTCTTTGACGAAGGCACATAATCTGTGTTTCCTTTTGTGATGCCCCGGAAATTCGCATTTATTTTCCGAGGATTTTTCGGAAATCTAAATTGTGGTTATTATACGGTTTCGTGTCTCGTGGATGGAGCGGAAGTGTTTCGGATGAACTTTATTCGGAAAGTGTGACTTTAAGGGGGTTGCAAAGGTTGACTTTTGAAGCGTTGAGATTCTCTGAAAACTTCCTTCACAAAAGTTGTAGAGCGCGTCGATACGAGTTCGTGGACATGTGGAACACGAAAATCGGAGTTCGTATGAGAAAGTTATGGCCATTGGAAGGAATTTCCATTTTAGTATAAATAGAAGTTTCCCAAGTTGGAAACTTACTATTTTCATTATTTCCTTTTTCGGAAACTCACTCCCTCTTTCTTCTCTCTCGGCTGCTACCTTTAGAATCGAAAATATCCAGCTGACCCGATCCGACCCGGCTTTTCTGGCGAGCTCCGACCATCTCCGGCGACGAGACTTTCCAGATCAGTTCGCCTCCTCCGTCTGGTCGTCCCTCTGGTGTCCTCTAGCGCCGATTCTCCTCCACGGCGACGCTGCAAGGCGGTTCAGTTTGTGGATTTCGGACCCGGTCGAAAATCCTTGTTCCGACGTCAGCAAGGCTTCAAGTCTTCTTGGTTGAGCTCAGAGTAGCCTCGTCGATCGATCCTTGGTGGTTGTTTGGATCGATTCACGTGAAACCTTGTTCAACTTAGTTTGGATTACTGTTCACGGCTTGTGAGGTAGTTTTCGACCCCTTATGCTTGTTTTCTGACTTCGAGCTAGTTATGAGAGTTCACAAGCATGCTTAGATGAAGAACTTTGATGTTGAGAGTTTTGTGAAATATTGAGTTTTGGCCGGCGGCGGTGCGCCACCGCCTGTGGCGGAGTTACGGTGGTGTTCCGGCCACTTAAGGAACTGTTTTTAGTATTATATATGTTCTACTCGTTGATACGAGAGTTTCGATATATAATATGCAAGTTTTGAAGTTCGTTTGGAATTGTTATGATTTTTGCAGTTTCATACCGATCGATTTATTCTATCCGTGAGGATTTGAGCGTCCGATCGACTTGTGGTTTGGTCACATCGATCGTGGACGTATTCCGGAGACTTTGGGAGGTCTCGGATGTGGTTTCGCCTCATTTGGCGTCACCTTGGGAATTTTGGTTCGATTTAGGGTTTCGAACGTTATTCCTTGTGATTCGTTGACTGAATCAGAGCTGTAATTCCTTAGGTATGTGACGAGGTATTCTTGGACAGCTATTTTGGGTGGTTTGGCTGCCTTGTTCTATATTGAAGACGCAGCAGGAGTTTGGAGGTGAGTAATCTCACGAAGTTCATTTACGAACGGGAATACCCTTATTGTTTTGAGAGTTACTTATTAACTGCAAACTATAGTTGGTATTAGTAGGCATTCCTGAGCGGATGACTACATATAGATATATATTTACGTGAAATATATATGTTTTGGGTGGTTTGTGGATTTATGAAAACAATATGCATGAAATGATGCTTTTTATTGTTTTGGGGTGTGGCTTTTGGAAAACAAATGATTTGTGGAAATGATTGATTTCGATTTGTTTTGAAAAGCGTTGAAATTTGAGAAAAGCGTTGAGATTTGGGTATGAAAACAATATGCATGAATTGATGCTCTTTATTGTTTTGTGTTATGGCTTTTTGGAAAACAATGATTATGGAAATGTTGATTTCGTTTGTTTTCAAAAGCGTTGCGATTTGTGTAACATTTGGGTCCACTGTGACTCTTTTAATGTTTTGCTCCAAGGGACAGTGCGGCCCGAGGATCGAAGGTCTAAGACCTTGGCAGAATATCAGGTGACCACGTCTTTGGCCGGACGAGTGGTTACGTTTTCAGTTAGAGATCTAATATGTCTGCCATATAGGTAATTCATAGGGTAACGGGAATTGGTTATTGATAACTCATGACATTACGTATTTTTAGGGAACAAGGTGTGAGTTGCTTCCTTATTAATGGTTTTTAAGGGGACAAGGTGCAAGTTGTTTTCCTTATTAACGATTTGATAGAAATCAAGGTGTGAGTTGCTTTCTATGGTACGCTGATGGTACAACTGATAGAATTCAAGGTGTGAGTTGTTTTCTATGTTTTACTGATAGAATTCAAGTGTGGGTTGTTTTCTATGGTACGATTTTGGTACAAATGATAGGAATCAAGAAGTGAGTTGTTTTCTATGTTTCGATTTGAAAGGAAATTAAAGTGTGAGTTATTCTCCTTTATTTCGTGTTTTAAGGAATCAAAGCGTGAGTTGTTTTCCTCGTTTTGGCGTGAGTTGTGCATGTGTGTTTTGAGTTACTCATACGGGCTTGCAAAAGCTTACCGGGTTTGTTGTGTGGCAACCCGGTACAATATTCAAACGGTGTAGGGGTTAATCCTGCAGGTTAGGATAATCGGGCTGAAGCTGAGGTAGCGCCTTTGCAGCTTTACGGTAGGAAGCCATTTTTATGACGTTACCGTTGATAAGGACTTCCGTTGTATAATTAACTCTGAGTTGCATTTACGTTTTATCTTGTTGTTGACAATTTAATTCGTAAGCTTATGATATATATGACTTTGTGGAGCGGGTTAATATTGATATAGTAGGTTCAGGGCATCATTATGTGTGTAATTTAAAGGGAAAAAGTTTATAGGTATTTTGTATTGATGGCTGAACGTTCACGCATATGTAATTATGAGATTATATATCGATTTTCATGTGTGAAAAATCAGGGGCGTGAAACCTTTAACAATTTTTTTTTTCATGTTCAAAAATAAAGAGCAGTCCTTCTAAATTTTGGGGTTCGCCAAACCCTACCATGAACACCAAAAAAAATTTAAATATACTTTTGTTAATTTCTAATGACTCACAGAAGGTTTTTAAATATTTCTTTTTATTAATTTAGAAGTCTCCAAGAGAAATAAAATTATGATAAAATACTGAGTTTATTTATGTTTACATGTGTAGATAGACATAAAGTAGTAACTAATCGACTGATTACATTGATCAAGGCTAAAACAATGCGAAAAAGACTAGTTACTAATATAATGACAGAAAAATTTATACTTCACATTAATCACATCCAAATGTCCTATTTCCATCTTTATTTTCTTCCACCTTGTTGGCCTGCAAAGGTAGTCAACGTTAATATAATGAGTAAACAAATTAATAGCACACACGCGCGTCTGGATTTAGTATAATTTCAGAAAACAAAGACAAAAAAAAAAAAGAAATGAGAGAGGCTGCTTGTTTAAGGTGGAAGATTAAAAAAAAAAATTGCCCTCATTGAACGTCAGTTGTGAGAAAAATTATCCATGAAGAAAGTCATGTCAGCGCCCAATGCCTCAGTTTCGGATTCAACTCTCTCTATCTTTCTCATTCTGAATTGTAGGGCTGGGATTTTAGCCCGGAACCCGACCCGGAACCGGTCCGGGCTTTAATATTTATTTTACATGTTTTTCAAGGCCCAACCCGAAATAAATATCATACGGTCCGGGCCCGGGCCCAAGAAATAAAAAAAATTAAAAAAAAGCCCGAAGGCCCGAATATGTTTGTATATTATTTGTAGTGATATTCAGGCTTACAATATGTGTGCACATGCGATTCCTAACCCAACTAAAGACCTAAATCACTCAACCCTAACCGAGTTAGCCTCACTCTCTCAATCTCAACCTCTTTTCGTTTTCGACTCACTCTCTCTCTCTCTCTCGGTCACCATCCGCAGACCCACCCTGTCACCGCTTCTACCGCCGACCCACCCTCGCCGGTTCGATCTCTCCTACCCACTGTAAGTAAAACCTTCTCTTTGAACTTCATTGTTGGGATTGAATTTGAAACCACCTCTTCCAATAACCAAAATTGATGTGATTTCCTTTCAATCTTTCATGCCCGTGTGAAGAATCTTCGAGGAAGGTCTGCGAGGAACTGAAGGTTAAGATCTGTGAGGAAGCTCTTTGAGTTGCGGGGATTCGAGGAAGGTTAAGATCTGCACCATCTGCTATCACCTGGAAGGTCTACAACACCGTTATCCGACGTGGAGGAAAACACCACCACCGTGGTACGCACAGCTCCAATCTCTCCCTCTCTCTATAAATCTTGCTCCATTTTTTTTGTTGTAATTTTTTTAGGGTTTTTAACTGATCTTGGTGATGTGGGTCTCTGCTGATCTTTCTTGTTGTTGGAAATCGAGCTCCGTGAAGCGAGGGAGAAGCTTCGGCTGCATGAAGTGAATGCAGATAGTCCATTGAGGGGGTCAAAAAATGAGAAGTCTGAGGAATTTTGGATTGTAAAATTGCAAGAGCTGATGATTGCAAGTGAAAAATTACAGGCCTCATTCCTCAAAGGAACAGATTTGCAGGTTAATTTGTATAATTTACCCAAAATTTTGGTGTTTTGTTTTTATTTTTTGTTGTTTCCAAGTTGTTGAATTTATGCTTTAGCTTTCAGTGTTGATATTGTTTTATGTTTGGATTCTTTTTTTTTTTCCCTCCTCAACTTCAGTGTTGAATATGGCCACTGATGATTCGACGATGGGGAAAGAAATTGTTCCAGCTTCTGAAGAAGAACGAAAAGAAGAAAGCAAGCCTCCAACATCACAGGAGATCAAGAGAAAGAGGATAGAGAAGAAAAAAGTGAAGCCATTGAAGCCAAGTTCAAGGAGTTGGATTTGGGAACACTTTGAAAAATTTGACAAGCCGATTTACAATATGTACCATTGATGGAAAGCAGGTAAAAGTTGGCCATGAAGTACGAGCTAAGTGTGTTCATTGCTTTACTGAACTTACTGGTGATTCTAGTCTTAATGGCACTAGTACACTTAATCGTCACATTGAGAAAGTATGCAAGAAGTATCCTCCTAGGATGGAATTAGACCAACGTGTTTTAACTAGTGATCAAACAAAAAATGCATCTTTAGCTATGAGAAAATGGTGTCCTGATGCTTATTTAACAACTTGTTGTAAGATGATTGTCATAGATGAGCTTCCATTTTCTCAAGTTGAGAAAGCTAGATTTAAGCATTTATGTTCAGTGGTTGTACCTCAGTGGACAATTCCTTGTAGGAAAGTAATTGTCAAAAGGTTTTTTGAAATGTATGAAGCACAAAAAGAAAAACTGAGATTAGAATTAGCCAATCACAAATTCTCACTCACAACCGATACATGGACATCTATTCAAAATGTGAATTACATGGTTGTGACGGCACACTTTATTCATAGTGGCTGGAGAACGCACAAAAGAATTCTAAACTTTTGTGTCATTCCTAACCATCAAGGCACAAGCATAGGAAAAAATTTAGAAGCATGTTTGGTTCAGTGGAAGATTGATAAGGTTTTAACTGTGAGTGTGGACAATGCATCGGCTAATAAGGTGGCGATAGATTATTTGAGGAAGAAGATGGGCAATTGGGCTATTCCCCCTATTTTGGGAGGCAAGCATCTGCATGTTAGATGCCTTGCTCATGTTTTAAACCTGATTGTGAGATCAGCTTTGACCATTTTAGATAGATCAGTGGCTGCAATAAGAAATGCTGTGAAGTATGTGCGGAGTTCTCCGTTGAGGTTGGATGATTTTAAGCAGTGTGTAGAAAGAGAAGTACCGAAAAGCAGGAAAATATCTACCCTTGATGTTCCAACTAGATGGAACAACACCTTTTTAATGTTAAATACAGCCCTAGAGTTCAGGAAGGGTTTTGAGAGGATGGCAGAAGAAGAGGACCAAAAATTCTATAGTTATTTCGATGAGGATGATGATATTGCTGAAGACAATGAAGACGTTAGTGAAGATGTAAAGAGCAAGAAGCGTAGGAAGAGGATTAGGCCACCTAATGACACTGATTGGGAGAGGGCAGCAGTCTTTGTACAGTTTCTAAAGGCATTCTACGATGCAACACTCAAGATCAGCGCAACGACAAAGCCTACTTCTCATATGGCATTTCATCAGATTGTGACTATAGAGGGAGAGATAGATTCTCTTTTTGCTATAAGGCCTGAAATGGCTGAGGGCAGCGAAGCAGAGAAAGTTTTGGTTAGTATGGATGTGAAAATGAAGTCCAAGTTTAAGAAGCACTTTGGTGCCCTTGAAGATTTAAATCAACTCCTTCTATTGGCTTTAGTTCTGGACCCTCGATACAAACTTAGAAACTTTGAACATGTGTTAGTGAGGTATCTAGATTATGATACAAACTCTATGAAGGAGAAGAGCAGGCAGCTTAAGGAGCTTTTGGTCAGCTTAACGGATTTGTATGCAAGCTCCTCTACTTCCCAAAAAAATATGCAACAAAGAAGTTGTTCCAAGTAGTTGCTGCAGCTCCTCGACATCAAGAGCAATGACAGGAAAGATGGCTGCAATGCTTGATGATTAGGAGAGGGAGATTCAAGACAGTTGTGAAGTGGTTGTTGAGAGTGAGGTGGATAGATATCTCTTAGATCTATTTAGTTGCCTCCAAGGAATGCTGAATTCATTATATTGTTGTGGTGGAAGTTCAATGGTGGGAAATATCCAAACCTCCAAGCTCTTACAAGGGATGTTCTCGCAATTTAAGTATCAACAGTGGCATCGGAAAGCTGTTTTAGCACAGGAAAAAGGGTAATTGATCCCTACCTGTTAATGCTCAAGTCTGGCGGTAGCCGATTCCTTGCTTAACGCGGGTCCAGTGGGCGGACCGCTACTCCTAGGATTAGATGATTCCTGTTTGCTGTAACACAATAGACAAGGCGTCAGAGGGAGACCGTGCTGGTCGGTCTTCACTGCTCCGATGCCTAAGTCAGTCACTGTATATGGACAGCATAACAATAAATGAGTAGTAATTGCATAATTAATGAGGAGAGAGGAGAGAACCTTTTATAGTTGAGGAAGAGGTTGATCTTCCTCTTGTTTCCGATGTGGGACTGATGTACTTCGATTCCTAGCATATGGAGCTTCTGATGCTATCTTGACGCGGCGCGTGGAGGCGCGTCAGCGGTGATCTGGGGGCGGTCCAGGGCCTAAGCGGTAGCCTGCCTGGCCGTGCCTTCGCAGGTCATCCCTTTGGTGGGAGTTGGTACCTCCGGCGGTACAATGAGCGTGGCTCATTATAGCTAATTATGCTCGTTCTGGCACATGTAGGTACAAGTCCCCCAAGTCCCCAGTCAAGGAGGGCAATCTTGGTTGGGGAGTTGATCGGCGGTGTGAAGCGTTACTTCCTCTAGACTTGCAACAGCATAATTAGCGTCAGTGCGTTGTCAACCATGGATTTACTGAGCAAACGCTTTATACCCTTTCGGGTGGGCCCCTGCCAGGCCCGCCAGGGAGTCCCCACTCCCTAGCCAAGACGGACCTCCGGATGGTCGGCAAATTGTTTGTTGAGGGGAACCTGCGCGGAGCAGAGGGTGTTGGGTAGCGAGCCCAATCTTAGTACCCGGGTGAAGGGGGTCAACGTACCTGATCAGGGTCGTCGTAGACTGTTGACAAGTGCCCGTGTCCCGTAGGGACCGTCTGACCGTAACGCCGCGTGGCGGTAGTTGTCAGAGTGAGGCGTAGCCTCGGGATTCGCCGCTGGCGGATACCCCCCGCTGGATGTAGCGGGAAACAGCGTCGCGCAGACGTGTTTGGTGGTAGTTAATGAGCGGAGTCGCGCTCAGCAATGCACAGTTTTTGCAAAATGGAGTTGGTTCTGCCGGCAGTGCCACTCATAGCAGGGGGTGCCTTTTGCAGATTGACAAGTGGAAGTTTTCCAGCGGGCAGCAGCCCATAGTAGATTTCGATAGGTATTAAGTGAGAAGTTCCGCTAGCAAGGTTTCGCTCAGCGGACTTCGACACTTGGAAGATGAGAAGTGAGAAGTTCCGCTAGCGAGGTTCCGCTCAGCAGACTTCGACACTTGGAGGATGACAAGTGAGAAGTTCCGCTAGCGAGGTTCCGCTCAGCGGACTTCGACACTTGGAGGATGACAAGCGAGAAGTTCCGCTAGCGAGGTTTCGCTCAGCGGACTTCGACACTTGGAGGATGACAAGCGAGAAGTTTCGCTAGCGAGGTTTCGCTCAGCAGACTTCGATACTTGGCGCCTTCCTCCCATAAGTTGTGGCTTCTACTAGACGCTTCGCCTGATGGTGGTGGACATGTGGGGAACCCCTAAAGGGTTAGCGTGCGGAGGCGTGCCTCCTCCACCGAGCCGTCTCCTCGCCATTAATGTTGAGTAATGATGGATTTCGTTAACCGAGGCGACGCCTCGGTTAATCCCGAGAGTAACTGCAGTTGTGAGACATGTGTACGGCTGACATTTGATGTCGTTTTTTAAACGGACAGCGTGGGATTGTTTGACGTTGACATAAAAGGGGGGGAAGGTAGCATATTTGGCACTGCTCTAAACTTTGAACTGTGCCTTCGTCGTCTTCAAGTGTTCTGTGTCTGAGATCGGAGAGGAAAGGTGATACTGGCGATTTTTGGTGCGTGGAAGAACCGACGATCTCTGGCTTCGAAGACTAGCTGTCAGAGGCTCCACTGTTAAGGTTGGTATTCTGGCCTATTTCCCTGTTTCATTGGGTGTCTACCTCGGTGAATTTCTGGGTTTTGGGTGTTTCTGTGATATGTTATTTGTCGACGTACTGTGAGGGTGCATGTGAGAGTGGGTTTGGGGAAGGGTGGTTGTGATTGACAGAATTGGGGTTGTTAGGGCTTTTCTAGATGGTCGAATATGGGTTTGAGTGCGTTTGTTCTTGTTTTGGCATTTTCTGGGTTTGAGTGTTCTTGATGTTCTTGGTCACTAGCTGATATAGGGGTAGGTTAGATCTTTGTGTGAGCTAACTGATTTGGGTTTTAGGGTTTTGGGATGGCCGACGTCATAGAGATTTCGAGCAGTGAGGATTCCGGATCTGAAGTGTCGTTCAGCGCGGCAGATAGAAATTTTATTGACTCGTTGCGTCCGTCTGCCCGTGCAAGAACCTCACTGCCAGAACCGCTAGAGGTCGAGCCGCTACAGACCATTCCGTGAGACGTAGACATGGATCGTTCATCGCGTCCGGAGAGTTCTAGGGCGGGGAAGGCTGCCTCTGCACACACACTGCATGAACAGCGGCTAGAAAGTAATAGTGCCGCCAGCGGTTCCGCTGGCGGAGGAGGTGTAGCGGGAGAGGATACCGATTCGGCGTGGGTGTTCGAGGATGGCACCCCCGTTGACGAGGCGGGAGGTAGGATGACATCGGTTGCCGTCAACCGGCTGAAGCGGGTGTTCCGGTTGCCCGGCGTGGTGAAGCTGCGTCCGCCGACGGTAGAGGAGAAGGCTTCGATTCTGCCAGCGGGCCACGCCGCGGTGCACGAGGCTATATTCCGCGAGGGAGTGACCCTGCCGCTGGTGCCCAACCTACAGATCCTGGTGTGTGAGTTCGGTATCGCCTTTGGGCAAGTGTGCCCTAACATGTGGCGGTTGTTGCTGGCGTTGAACTCGCTGTGGCGGTTGTCTGGTTGCGAAGGACCGACCGTGGCGGAGGTACTATACTTCTACGAACTGGTGTACGTGAAGCGCCAGGGTTGTAGAGGGCAGGTAAACCTCAGTCGTCACCAAGGAGCGCCCAAGCTGATTGAGAACCTGCGGGACTCAATGTCGTACTGGCGGGGTTCGTTTTGCATTGCCACAGCAGGGTGGGAGTACCAAGCGGGGTCTAACGAGGGGGAGCCGTCGTTTAGAATTAAGTCAGAGTTTCAGCCCATCCGAGGTTGTCTGCCGTTTCCGCTGAACACGACTGGCGGGGTTTCTGTTTTTTTTTTTTTTTTTTACTATACTGACAATGACCTTTTTGTGCAGCGAGGTTGCGGTACAACCTGACTCGTGAGGAAGAGTGCCGCGTAGCACGCATCAGGGGTTGTTGGCGGAATCGTAACCTACTGGACTTCCGTCTCCTTACCGGGTGGGAGCTGCTGGTAGCGCAACAACTGACTCGTGCTGTTGGTAAGTACTCTCCGCTGTACTACATGTTTTGTGATGTTGCCTCATACTGACCGGCTTGCCATTATGCACTTTTGTAGAGACTCCTCCAGGACATAAGGCCAACTGTGACGCCTTCAAGAAAGCGATGGACCGCGCTAAAATAGACAACTTCCTGGAGGCCATGTATGCTTCCGGGCTGGCAACGCAGAAAACGGCGGTGGACCCCGATACGCTGGCGCTGAGCCCATCAGAGGTTCCAGTGGTGCTGCCAATGCCGCACCACTCTCATCTTGGTGGTGACGGGCTGCCCGCTGTTCAGGCGGGGACCGGCGCTGCGAGCGAGGCGGCGTCGCGGAAGGAAAGAGCGCCGGCGATACGGCGCGGGGTGCCAAAGAAAATGGTGCGCCCAACGGAGGGAGTAACCATAGCGGGGTTGGAGCTGTCGAGGGGGGGTGCGAGGGCTGTCGCTGCTGGAGGTACACGGACACTCACTTATAACTCTCTAAGAGCAAGTTCACCCGTTGGGTCACCAGGTCACTCACTATTCACTACTTTTTAGTGTTAATTTCACCTTCTGGGTCACGAGCACAGTGTATTTCGTGCCCTGGGTCACGGGCATAGTGTATTTCGTAACCCAGAGAATGAAAATATACACTAAAAAGTAGTGAATAGTAGGTGACCCGATGACCCAACGGGTGAACTTGCTCTAAGGGGAGCTTAACCACGAGTAGATAAACTTTATGAAATTTTTATATTAATTGATATTTGTCATAGCCACGAGAGTGTGAGAGCTGACAGATCAAAAAAAGAAGTTGCGAGTGAGCGGTTATGAGCATATTAGTTTTATGTGGTATTTAGGGTTTATGGTTGACCTAGTAAATCGAGAGCCAAACAGCTTCGAAAATAGCTGAAATTTTGACCATAATTATATCTTCTCATCATGATGACATCCAACGGTCGATTTTGATAAAGTCTATTTCCTCCACACTGTTCCTCATGGAAGGTATATTTTTCAATACAACTAGTTAAACCGCATTAGTAGACATATAAGGATTTCGTTTGATCTAAACAATTGAAACTGGAAATCGAAAAATTTGACATTACCCATCTATTTATAGCGTATTAGTAGGTATTGTGTAAAAAAATTAACCCGATCCGCCATAATTTAGATGTCAAATAAAGCGGTCAACCACTTACACACTTATAACTCCCTAAGGCGAGCTTAACCACGAGTAGATAAAATTTCTGAAATTTTTATATTAGTTGATATAAGTCATAGCCACTAGAGTGTGAGAGCTGATAGATCGAAAAAAGAAGTTGTGAGTGAGCGGTTATGAGCATATTAGTTTTATGTAGTATTTAAGGTTTATGGTTGACGTAGTAGATCGAGACCCAAACAACTTTAAAAATAGCTGAAATTTTGACCATAATTATATCTTCTTATCATGATGACATCCAATGGTCGATTTTGATAAAGTCTATTTCCTCCACATTGTTCCTCATGGAAGGTATATTTTTCAATACAACTAATAAACAAGTTAAACCGCATTAGTAGGTATATAAGGATTTCGGTCGATCTAAATAATTGAAACTGGAAATCGAAAAATTTGACATTACCAATCTATTTATAGCGTATTAATATGTATTGTGTAAAAAAATTAACCCGATCTGCCATCATTTAGATGTCAAATAAAGCGGTCAACCACTTTACACTTATAACTCCCTAAGGGGAGCTTAACCATGAGTAGATGAACTTTCTGAAATTTTTACATTAGTTGGAAGTTTATCTCATTGTGATTCGGCTCGCGTTAGAGAAGTATGAGTGTTTATAGGATTGACCGCTTTCAATGATGGTCAATTTTTTATATAATACTTATTACCATGAAATAAACCCGGAGAATTTAAAATTTATTGAATTTAACTTCTTCTTTTTTTTGGATTGAAATAAATATGACTAAAAGTCTAAAACTTTCATCTCGATTTCGTCGGATTACACAAAATTCTTATATGCCTACTATTGTGGTCTAGGGATGACAAAAATCCCTAACAGGAGCACCATTGGATCCCTATCCTCCCCTAATTGGGGGAGGGAGGGGGGATTTTGGGAATAGGATTCCCAATCTGTGAGCCTCGAAAAATTTGTCGAGTTTAAGTGAGATCGTGCGAAAATTATTTATTGATCTCAGAAATTGTACAGGTGCTCGGAATTTTTTTTAAAAAAATTTTGAGGCGGTGAATTCCTTGATTAAGGGTTTAATAATAAAATACACAACGTCACGAGTCCGTCGATATTTTCAGGGAATTTTTTGGACACCCCAACTATTTATTGTGATTTTCTGAAGTTTTAGAATTTTAAGGCATTAATAGAAAATCACGTGGTGCAATCTGAACCGTAAAATGCCACCTCTTTATCAAGACCGTTCTAAAGTAATTAAGGAGAGACTGTGTATTCAATCAGATCAACACTGTAGAGGGATCGAGAGAGATCCCGAGTCTCTGACCCGGTCTTGCGATCCGAATACCCGAGGACGAGGCCCGGTCTTTTCCTCGCCGTCAGGCCATCTACCGGCGGAAAAACACGGATGTTAGGTTCGTTTCTTTGATACCGACTTCTTCCTGGTCTCTTTGACGGCGACAGACGGCGATGATACGAAGCTGGACAGCTAAAAGCTTCCCAGGCGGTTCTCCAGCTTTTTTCCGGCGACTCCGGCTACGGATTGAGCTTCATGTGGTATAAAACTTAATCCTTTCGTCACGCTCTACATGCTAGTATAAATAGTTTTTGAATTCCATTGGGTTATGAAGAAATTGTGCTTTTGGGTGACGTCGGATTTCAGTGTGATTCCGGTTTCCGGCAGCGGTTCCGGAGTTTTTGATTCGTCTCCGATAACTACTGTTGCTTGCGTTCCTTCCTAGCTAATCGATTGCCACAGGTCGGAGTGTTACCAGAGGTACTGGTGAATTCCTAATCTTCCTCAGGCCATGTCCTTCCTCTTGTAGGGAAAAGGAGATGAACAGAAGTATGGGTCCTAAAGAGAATGGGTTGTCCATTTGTGGGTAGAAATCTGATAACGTCAACCGGGAACAGGCTAAGCCTTTCCCATTAACATTTCCTCTTTTTTTGTTGACATGTGAGCTGCACATGTCTGGGCCCAAACAAGACGAGCATGTAAAGCTCCGAGCATGGAAGACGTTCTCTGTTTTGTCCTTTATGAATCGGGAGGCTACAAATTATAAATCCATAGAAGATGATCTTCTTCAACTTCGAACCACTGGGCTGCCCCGCCTGCGCCTACTTTCAGTTCACTTGCTTACTCTCACCCTAAACCCCCAAAACCCTAAACCCTAAACCCACCCATCTCTTCTTTTCACTCCCATCTATCTGCACAAAGTTGCAAACTCTCATTTGCAGCTCTCCATTTCAGGTTTGTGTGATAAATTGTATTTGATGCTGTTTGTTTGTTTGTTCGGAACTGTTATCACCTATCTGATGCCTCTTCCCTATGCTCTCTGATATATGCAATTATCTGAATGATGTTGTTTTGTTGAAACTTGAAATGAAGATATGGTTATCAAATTTGATTTGGTTTGTATGGAGCAGGAGGGTGGTGAAGTTTATAGAGCGAGGTTAATGATGACTGTAGGCAGATGAGTGGGTGTCTCAGGTCCTTGATGCTCACTGTAAACCAATGCCACAACCCTATGTTCTTCCATCGCTACCGGCTTCATTTCAGAACCAAACCCAAACCCACCTCAGTTATCAATCTTCGCAAGGTGAACTCCTCTTCTTTTGATTTGTTCTGGGTCTTCTAGTTTTGTTTTATTTAATCTTTTGAATTTCTGCAGCACTTTTGTGGGAGTGTAGTCAGTTTGAGCTTGGCGGAATATAGTAATGCAGCCAATGCTCGTGTTTCGGATGATTATCTAGTTCATCAAAATGAAGGTGGTCCAAAGGGGATCGATTTGTTGCATTCTATGGAAGCACGTTGCATTCGTGCCAATTCTCAGACGTATATTTGGCTTTTAAAAGGGTGCTTGAGTTCTGGGTCTTTGTTAGATGCTAGGAAACTTCACTCTAGGATTTTGAAGTTGGGGTTTGGTGGAGAATATGAAATAAGTGACCTGTTTGTTGGTGTTTATCTTGCAAATGATGACTCATGCAGCGCAGTCAAGGTTTTCGATGATCTACCATATAGAAGTTTATTCTCATGGAATAACATAATTCATGGGTTTCTTGCAAAGAAGTTGACGGGTCAAGTATTGGGTTTCTTTTCCCGAATGGTAGCAGAAAATGTGCGTCCTGATGAGACCACGTTTGCAGGAGTTTTAAGGGCGTGTGGTGGTGGTAATGCCAGTATCCAATATGTGGAACAGATTCATGCTAGGATTATCCGCCATTGTTTTGGTACTAGTTTACTTGTATGTAATCCCTTGATCGATTTGTATGCTAAGAACAGCTCTGTGGATTCTGCTAAAAAAGTCTTTGATAAATTGAATTTTAGGGATAGTGTTTCCTGGGTGGCTATAATTTCTGGCTTATCTCGTAATGGACGAGAAGAAGAAGCTGTTCTCCTATTCATCCAGATGCATACGTCAGGAATTTTCCCAACTCCTTATGTTTTCTCAAGCGTGATTAGTGCCTGTGCAAAAATAGAGTTATTTGAGCTGGGTGAGCAGCTGCAATGCCTTGTTTTCAAGGGAGGCTTTTCTTGTGAAACATACGTATGCAATGCTCTTGTAACATTATATTCCCGTTCAGGGAACTTCATATCTGCTGAACAAGTTTTCAATACAATGTGGTACAGGGATGGAGTATCATATAACTCATTGATATCTGGGCTAGCTCAGTGTGGGTTTAGTGATAGGGCTCTGGAATTGTTCAAGAAAATGCAGAGTGACTGTATGGAACCTGACTGTGTAACAATTGCTAGTCTTTTGAGTGCCTGTGCATCAGTTGGTTATCTGTATAAGGGGAAACAACTCCACTCATATGCAATTAAAGCAGGAATGTCATCAGATATAATCCTCGAAGGGTCTCTGCTTGATCTTTATGTGAAATGCTCAGATTTGCAAACCGCCTATGAATTTTTCCTTACAACAGAGACAGAGAATGTTGTCCTGTGGAATGTGATGCTAGTTGCTTATGGGCAGCAAGATGACCTGATCGAATCGTTTCATATTTTTAAACAAATGCATGTTGAGGGTATGATTCCTAATCAATATACCTATCCGAGTATTTTGAGAACCTGTACTTCTGTTGGAGCTCTCAATTTAGGAGAACAGGTTCATACTCAAGCCATAAAAACTGGCTTTCAGTTTAATGCATATGTCTGTAGCGTGCTCATTGATATGTATGCTAAGCATGGAAAACTGGATACTGCCCTTGGAATACTCAGAAGACTCACTGAAGATGATGTTGTTTCGTGGACAGCTATGATTGCAGGGTATGCACAGCATGATTTGTTTGCTGAAGCTCTTTTACTTTTTGAAGAAATGCAAAACCGAGGGATTCGATCTGACAACATAGGATTTTCAAGTGCAATTAGTTCATGTGCTGGTATTCAAGCACTCAATCAAGGTAGACAGATTCATGCTCAGTCATGCATATCTGGTTATTCGACTGATCTTTCCGTTGGCAATGCACTCGTTACCCTTTATGCTAGATGTGGTAGAATATGGGAAGCCTACCAAGCATTTGAGAAAATTGATGTGAAAGATAATATATCATGGAATGGACTGATATCAGGGTTTGGACAGAGTGGGTACTGTGAGGAAGCACTGCAGTTATTTTCTCAGATGCATCGAGCTGGAGTAGAAGCTAATTTGTTCACATTTGGCTCTGCAGTCAGCGCTGCTGCTAATTTAGCAAATATAAAACAAGGAGAGCAGATTCATGCCATGGTGATAAAAACTGGGAACAATTCAGAAGCTGAGGTTTCCAATGCTTTAATCACATTATACTCAAAGTGTGGTAGTGTTGATGATGCAAAGAGAGAGTTTATTGAAATGCCTGAAAAAAATGAGATTTCTTGGAATGCCATGATCACCGGCTATTCTCAGCATGGGCATGGTATTGAAGCACTACATCTATTTGAGCAGATGAAACAACTTGGTGTGGTGCCAAGCCATGTCACATTTGTGGGAGTACTTTCAGCTTGTAGCCATGTAGGCTTGGTAAGTGAGGGGCTTGCATACTTTGAATCCATGAGCAAAGAGCATGGACTACTGCCTAAGGCTGAGCATTATGCTTGTGTTGTTGATCTTCTTAGTCGAGCTGGTTCTTTGAGCCAGGCAAGAAAATTCATAACTGAGATGCCAATAAAACCAGATTCAATGATTTGGAGGACTCTCTTAAGTGCTTGTATAGCTAAAAAGAACACAGAAATTGGGGAGGTTGCTGCCCGTCATCTTCTAGAACTGGAACCTGAAGACTCAGCAACTTACGTTCTCATATCAAACATGTATGCAGTGGCAGGAATGTGGGGTTATAGGGATCAGGCAAGGCAATTAATGAAGGAAAGGGGTGTGAAGAAAGAGCCTGGCCGCAGTTGGATTGAGGTAAAGAATTCGGTTCATGCATTCTATGTTGGTGACCGGCTGCACCCACTTGCCAATAAGATATATGAATTCTTAGGGGATTTGAATGAGCGGGCAGCTGAAATTGGTTATGTTGAGGACCGTAACAACCTCTGGAATGACATGGAGCAACAGCATAAAGATCCAACAGTGTACATTCATAGCGAGAAATTGGCAATAGCTTTTGGCCTGATTAGCCTATCTAATACGATTCCCATACGTGTAATTAAGAATCTCCGTGTTTGTAATGATTGCCATAATTGGATCAAGCATACGTCGAAGATCTCAAAAAGAACTATCATAGTACGAGATGCATATCGTTTTCATCATTTTAAAGATGGTGTTTGCTCTTGTAAAGATTACTGGTAAGACTGCTGAAAAGGTTAATAGAAAAGAAGTCTTGACACTGGGCATTTGGAATCACTTCATTGTGTATGATTGTGGCCCCTATTTGACTTTCCTCTTATAGAAGACCATGGACACTGGTATGAATTCTAACTGTCGCTTTTTTTTAAAATGCCTTTCTGTACAGAAGTCTAGGGACTGTGGTTTGTTAACTAGTGACCGATTCTAATCTATCTTCCATAGGAACTGCTTCTTAAACATAGGGTTTCCTAATGTGTGTAATGGCTTATGTTGCTCCAAATCATTTTGATCATCTATCAGGATTTGATTCTTATCACATCAAACTACCATGTTAAGACTCAGTTTTTGATATATATAATTTGATTTGATAAGGTTTATTCACTTCGATGCTCTTATGAGTTTGGACATAGTGATGATCAAGTATATTTTATTGAACTGTACATACTACCGTGGACTTGGAACTCATCCTGACTGAAGTTTGAAACTTTAATGTTATCCTCTGATCTACTTGTTAGCATAAACTTTCTGCCAACATGTTCATACTTTGGTTGTGTTAATACTCATTTGATTACCATTGCTATGTGTATATATATATATTTTCTACTGTAATGCATTCCTCTGTGATAGTTATATTGATTCAGGTTTGTAATCCAGATACTCTGTTCCATTTGTAGATTCCATGCAGATTAGGATAGTTATATTGATTTGGGTTTGTAATCCAGGTACTCTGTTCCATTTGTAGATTCCATGCAGATTAGGTGGATGAGGGGAGACCTTGAAGTCCTTATAGGGTCCAAATGGCAAACGTGTAGTGCATCATTTTCAGTCAGGTATGATTACTCGTTTTCTTCAAAATGAGGTGTCAAACCAGTCTTCAAAGTCCTTCTATCATTATTATTCAATTGAGGTATAGTTTTCATGCTCATAATTGAAAGAAATTAAAATGAAAATGGTTCACAGAGAGTTGTATGATTATCCAATTTTCAGGGATTTTCTCTATTATCCTGTGCTAGTCTGGGCTTCTTGGCTGCAACCTAATGTTTAGGAATGCAAACTATAAAAGAATTGCTCCCCAAGAACACTGGGTGGTCCTTGCTTTTGAGAAAATTAGATGGTTAACGCTGTCCTTATATTGGTGCAGATCCGATAGTAACTGTATTGGTCGTAGTATGACTTCGCTTATCTACTCTAGTACATTGTTTCACTTTGGTTCTAAGTGACATATTCTTTTATAGGGGTGAACTTAGAGTTTGTCAACCTCACCGCGTGATATCATCAGTTTATCCTTAAAAAACCAGCATCAATTTTATACCAAAAATCATCGTCATCGTTATTTTTATGGTAATTTCATAAAAATCTCGTGTTGATGCAGGACAAGACTGTTAATATATTTCCACATCCATTAAACAATGAATCAGGACAAGACTGTTGGCAGAAAGTTTCAACGTGGGAATGTAAGAACTAAACTATAATACCCTGTTGCTCTAGTATGATCATGAAGTTTCTCTCTCTGATTGTAAAAGTTTTGTCTCCCTACTTATAATTTGGAACAATTGGTTCTGTATTTACATTCAAAATAGCATGTTAGAATTGGTTAGGTATCATGATGGAAGCAAACAATGAGCCTGACCATTCCTACTAATCCCCTTGTTGTTTTCACCAATCATTTGATCGTACCCAGAGTAATCTATCCTTAAACGCCCCACCCTAGAGTTTAATTTATGGTACACTGTTTAGATATTTAGCTTTGCCATGGTTTCAGACTAGATTTTGGGGGCATTGCTGCAATAGACTTGTTACAACTTTGCTTAGACAGTCTCCAGATCTTTGTCGAGTGGCTAGGATCCTAAGATTCTGATTTTGATCTCATCAGATAAACCATATATAGTGCTTCAGAATATACTCAATATAGTGCAGAGAAGATGTGCTAAGTTCATTAATATTGATCTAAAGACAATGTCAGACATTATCAGTAATCAGGACCGAAACTGAAACAGTATTCCAATTTTAGAGATTTCTCCTAATATGCCATGGGCCCATGACCTAGTGCTTTAGACGTAAAATAAGTCTTTGCCTGTAGAACATAACTTGTGGTCTTTACTTCCATGGAAAACAAATGGTTACTGTTGTCCTTACATTGATTCAGATCAGTTACTCTGCTGGTCATGTTTTCTTTCGCTTGGCCTCTAAGATCTAAATTTATTTGTATCGTTAAACGTTGGTAAACTGGCATTCTGGATTCACGTTGCTTACTAATTGATAATCCTAATTCATTTCCATCACCATTATCCTCTAGAGCTGGAATTGGAAGACCGCAGTGGCGGGAATGTGGGGTTGTAGGGATCAGTCAAGGCAACTAATGAAGGGAACTTGTGTGAAGAAAGAGCCTGGCCGCAGTTGGATTTGAGGTCGAGAATTCAGTTCTTGCATTCTGTGTTGGCGAACAACCACACTCGCTTGCAGGCAAGGTATATCAATTATTCGGGGACGGGCATCTGAGTTTCGTTGTGTTCAGGACCATACAACCTTTGGAAGGAAACAGACAACCTTTGGAAGGAAACAGAATAACAGCATAAGGACCCAACAGTTCTATATTCACAGCGAGAAATTGGCAATTGCTTTAGGCTTGCTTAGCTTATTATACGTGTAATTAAGAATCTCCTTTGTAATGATTGCCATAATTGGATCAAGTACATGCCAATTATCTCAAATAGCGCTAACCCAATATGGGATGCAATCATTTCATCATTTTAAAGGTGGTCTAAAGATTACTGGTGAAAAGTTCTTCACAGGAAACGATGTGTTTCATAATCTGTTATTCTATAAAAGACGATAACGCAATCTTGTCTGAATGCCAAAATAGATTTTATTTTTATTTCTATTACTATTAGATTTTTGTTGAGAATTTTGGCTCTAGCAGGAAGAATAATTAAAGGGTAGATATGTCAATTTGAGTAAACTAGCAGAGGATATTCCGAGGGAAATGAAGCATGTTTGCAAAAATATGTGGTAGCGCTTATTTCCGTGGACTGGTAATAAGAGTGAAGGAAACCTTCATACTCAACACTAGAAGAAAAGAAAAGAAAAGTAGGCATTTGATCATGGCACGGTTAGCTGCACGAGCAAATGTGAAGTCACTCTTCAATGGTGAGGGAGTCCCATCATCAGGATCCGGGTTGGACCCAAAAGACCCATTGAGCTGCATGTTCACTTTCTCATCATCGATCAAACCCCAAAACCGCAGGCTCAGCTCATTTGACTCCACTAGGCTTTACTCCTCCTCCAACTCTTCTTCCAACAAGACCAAGCGTCTCAAGGCCGAGGTTCGTTTGTTTTTCGGGGATGAGGAGGATGTTAAGGGTGACAACAAGGTTGGTGAGCATGCCCATCATGGTGGTGGTGATGATGATGATGAGTTTGAGAGGGATGAGCTGTCCTGTTTCAGAGGTCTGGTTTTGGATATCTCATACAGGTTGGTGATCAGGACCCACTTGTTCTATTTGGTTTTGACTTGCATGACTACTTTCTTAGAAGCAAAAGATGAGTATTTAATGTGTAGTGGATCTGTTTAGTGAGTCATTGATGAGTTGATCATTCGCATTTGGTTTTTGCTGATTTTTTATATCATGGTTTTGGCTGTTGTTGTTAGTAATGTGGTAACTAAATGAGTTTGATTGTGTCTCCAATGGAGAATGAGTTTGCATAAGTGTAATGTGTTTTCTTTCTTGATTTCTGAATTGGGTATGTTTGATTTTTATGCTTTCAGTTCAAATATGAGAATGAAAATTTTGCATTCTAGTAGTAGATCTCATAGAAAACAATGGGAGTCAACATTTTCACCAAACCAGTTGCACAGCCTTGTGATCAAACAGACTAAATGGTCTTTAAATTATGTGGTTTCGAAAGGAAATGAACTTGATGCATTTACTCTCACATTTTGACTATTGGAGAAGTATTCGACATTCAACTAATGTCTGTGATGCTTCATTTTTCTCTATTCCTTCAATTGTCTTATCTACATGATAATGCTAATGCTTATCAGTAAACATGAGGTATGTTAAATGACACTTACTATCCAGTAATCATTAGGTGGTCTTGTAACAAGTGTCTATGCATTATGTAGTGTTTTTTTCTAGTTATCTCTAGGGTGTAGTTTCATGGAGGACCATACACTTTCTTCTGTACTATTTTATCTACTTGCTTCTTTTCTTTTCTCTTTATAATTTTGTTTGGTTTCTGTGCCAGGCCAATTAATGTGGTCTGCTGGAAACGTGCTATTTGTTTGGAATTCATGGATAAGGTGGGACTTCCATGCCTCACTCAAGTTAGATACTTTGCAAATGCTAGAAGCACCTGAAAAGGATATGTTATGTGCTGATATTATTTGTAATGGCAATTGTAGTAGTAAACATATCGTATTCCTCAAAAAGTCAAAATTATATTTCCTGCAACGGTCAGAAGCTTTAGTTGTATCATGCCTTTTTAAAATACTTGTTTAATTCAATTCTTCTATTGTACAAGGCGGATGTCCTAGAATACTATGATCAGACTGTTAATTCCCCAAGTGGATCCTTCTACATACCGGCTGTTTTAAGGGTATGTAATCCCATGATTTTTACCATGTTTTTGCTTGAGATTGACAACTTCATGGATCCTTGCTTTTAAGTAGTTTTATACTACATCCTGTTTTCTCTGACCAACAGTCTTCACTTTTTCTTTTCAAGTCCACTTGGACTGATTACATCCACTTTTTGTTCCAGATTCCCCATTTACTGCAAGTTGTAAAGAGAAGAAGAATTAAGTGCAATCTTAGTCGTAAAAATATACTTTGTCGGGACAGTTTCACTTGTCAGTAAGTATATTACCCTTTAGTTAAATGTTTTTGTGCTTATTTTGAGTATGTACCCTTCTTGTTATAAGAGAATAGGTTAAGTACTTGCATCTCAAGGGCCAATAAGTAAATGTTGCAGCTTATTGTAGCTCATTAAGTCTCTTGTGGTCATACCAAAGACCTGGGACTGAACCTCACCTTCTCTAGGAGTGGGAGTTTCTGTGGCATTGAGAGGTTATTTCTAAGTAGCCTTCAGGAAACATGAAAGGCAGAAGAAAACTAATTAAAAAGCATTGTAAAATGTAGTTCTGTCTGGGTTTGATTGAAACATTGTGAACTATGATAGTATAACAGGTTGTCAATGATGCTATAGCAAGAGAGATTTGCTATATGATTTGAAATTTTGAATGTTAAGAATTCTGAAACTTCTGAAAATAGCTCACAAAAGAACAACACACAACATCTCATGACAATATAGGTGTTTTTGGTTATGTTCACACTAATGTGGGAGGGCGTTTTTCCTGTTGTTTATTGTGGCGGTTTAGGTTATTTTTTCAGCTACGTTGATGAGGAATCCGAAGGCATAGGATTACTTTCTGAAGGATAAACATAAGGTATTTAACTGTTTAAACAGTGGACAGCATAGGCAGAGAACCTGGTCTATAAATCCTTCATACTTATAATGAAAATGAGCATGATTCTTGAGGTAATAGGATTGAGGGAATTGCCAAACAATTTTCAATGAAGAAGGTTCCATCACCAATGACCATTTGCAGCCACTGCTTTTTCTCTTTTAGAGTTCTAGAGGAGATATAGATGGGTTAAACAATATTATAATTTATTAATGCACATATGAATAGTAAAGTGGTTTATGGTGTTCTGACTGTTGATACTTGGACAAATTTATGCAATACGTTTCTGAACTGACCTTAAATGACATCTTCTTTCTACATAATTTGATTCTGTCGCTCAAAGTTGTAAGTGGAACCAAAGGTCAAGCTAGTTTTTATCTTGAATGCTAAGGTTCCAACAACGGTCAAGCTATTACGCTGGTTGGTGGCTCATGGGAAGGTGAAACTTGCGATGTGCTTGAAAGAAGATGGCATGGTTGCTGTGTCACATGCAAATTGAAGGGAGAGGGTCACTCATTGTTTGTGCATTTTGAAGGTGCTTCACTTGGCAGGAATTATTTAGGGAGGCTCCGGTAAGTTAGGGAACTTACCCCAGAAGCAAGTCTTGCTCAACCAACCAGCTCCCTTTAGAAATTTCCGATATAATTGGAACCATCTTTGGATTTATGAAGTATGTACTGTGTGCAAGCATCTTTCACAACGCAATCAGTATCAAACAGATTGAAAATCACAAATGGACATCTGCTACTGGTGATACCTAGATAACCTGATCGAGATCTTCAACTGTTGTTAGACAGGAAGTTCATAGCTTGGATTCAGTGATCTGTTAAATAGGCCGTCACCAATAAAGAAACTTCATTAGCCATGAATTCTGATCAGAATAAATGTGTTATTTTCAGTAAGGGATGAAGATTTCGGTTTTGATTACTCACTTTGTATGTCTTTTCTGCACAGGTACTGTTCTTCACGTGAAAACTTGACTATTGACCATGTTATACCAATTGCACGAGGTGGAGAATGGAAGTGGGAAAATCTGGTAAGAGCGTAAGACAACCATTTAGATATAGTTGAGGTCTGTGTGTGTGGGTGTGGGTGTGAGGAGAGCAAATGAATAGGACAAAAGCATTTTATATCAAACTCTCAACTCTTTGTTTTAGTTGAGGCCATCAAACTCCCTAAGACAGAAGTGCTTCTTTACATCAACTTATATAACGAAGTCCCCATGATCCTTTAGATGGAAAAGGAATCTTGGAGGGATCCTCCTGTCCATCTGCTTTTGTTATGGATGCCCCTTAAGCTCTGAACTAGAGGAGTGTTCTGTTGTTCTTTTCTCTTTCCTTTTGTTTTCCTTTCTGCACCCAATTTCTCTGAGAATTCTCATGCTTCCATTTTATTTTTACCATGGATGGTGAAAATGTGTGATCTTGTTGTGGTCATTGGCTTAAACATTGGATGTACAGTATATACGTATTGGAAAGTTGTAAAATTAGTCCAACTTGTTGCTCAACTGCTACTAACATAATTTATGAAGTTGTAATGGCACATTAGAATGTAATGAGGAACATGAATAATAACTTCAATAAGACAGATTCCAACTGAGTATAGTTCAGTTAAAAATTAGAATTCCCACTAAGGTATGGTTCCTGAATCAATTTTTTCCACCGTTCAGCTATATTAAGGCCATGTTCTTTATTAGATGTGATGGGGAAAATGACATGAAAGAAAATTAGTGTTGGATAGTGTGTGTAAACCTGAAACCCTGCTCTGAGAATATGAATTTTCCAAGAGAAGTTTTATTTCACAATATGGGATCTGGAATATGGAAAATTGGGTTCTTCAGAAAACCAAGTCTAATAGTTAGTTGGTCCCTACAAAAATAGCGTTCTCTGCAAATACTTGCTTAGTGGTTTTTAATCATGCAGTTTTCTGATGATGCATATTAGGTTACTGCATGTGCAAAATGCAACTCGAAGAAAGGGCAGAAGA
This sequence comes from Rosa chinensis, assembly GCF_002994745.2. Taxonomy (NCBI): domain Eukaryota; kingdom Viridiplantae; phylum Streptophyta; class Magnoliopsida; order Rosales; family Rosaceae; genus Rosa; species Rosa chinensis. The sequence goes on from NC_037092.1 coordinate 43,144,634, forward strand.
CATTGGAGGAAGCATGTATGAAGCTGATGAAAATTCCTAAGGTATATTAGTAAGTAATGATCTCAGAAATAGAGAAGAACGATGTGTTATTCTCTCACTAATCACTATTGACACAATGACATACACTTGATGTTGCAGACTCCAAAAGACTATGACATACTTGCCATACCCCTAACAAGTGCGGCAGTAAAGATGCTGAAAATGAGAAAGGGAACTCCAGAAGAGTGGCTCCAATATCTATCGAAGCCTTCTTCAATGCCATGACATCAATAGATTGTTATCTTCCCTGTACATATGTGCTTGCTCAGTCTTGGTGCTTAAGTCTCCTAAAAGCACTTTAGCATTCCATTGATGGCATCACCTAATGAATAGTAAAACATTTATGTATAGTAATTGTATGTTTGACTTTGTATTAACAGCCAATACACTTTTCGTGTATGTAACTTTGCTACATCTTGTTGATGAAGGAATTAATTGGCAGATATTTGATCCCTGTTTTTTTGGTCTGTCTAAAGACTCAATTGAAGCTGAATTTGTGGGTATGATTGTGTTTCCTGCAGCTGAAAAGAGGAGAAAATATCATCCGCAGGATGAAGTATACAAAAAGGAAGCCCCTTTTTTTTTTTTTCTATACAATTTTGGCCTCTACCCTTATGCCATCAATATTTGTGAGCCTTCTTGTTTTGAAGGATCAATTAGAAGAAAATCATCATCGTTCATTCATGACTGCCGTTGAGAAAATCCAAATGAATTATTGGCAAAAACAGGAGGCGAGGACTAAAATATCGAATATCGAGGAAATATTGATAGTCCAAAAAATGGAAATTTCGAGGAAATTTCGATCTAAGTAAATTTTTTTAAAAAAATGATGGAAATTTAAAAAGTAACATGGAAATCATTAATGAATTTTTATGAAATGTTTACATGATCAATTACCTATAGTATTTCAAAAAATTGTTTGATAAACTTAATTGTATAATGATTGTAGTAATTTAAAGTATAATAAGATATAGTGACATGACAAAGAAATGAAATTCTACATGAGAAATCAAAATGACTTAAATAGGAGATTAGGAGAGTTAATTATTAATAATAATAATATTTTACAATTAAATAAATATTTTAAAATAAACATCGGTCGTCAAACAAACAGGAAAAGAAGTAGAAAATGGTCCATAAAAATACATAGAAAAGTTTTTTTTTTAAAATAGAGCCAAATGTTTATTAGTTAGCAAATTAGATAATCAGAAGCTTTATAAGCATGGACCATGGAGGGAAAAGACTCAAAGAGCGATACATGATCCTATAAATTTTTAAAATTTTCCTCTTTAGATGTTATACAGTTTAGTCGGATTGGATAAGGACAATGACTAATTTTCATGAGGTATGTCAAAATTTGGCTTCAATTTTGGTCAAAATACTTTATGACCAACCCACATATCGCGAGAGATGACAATAATCTCGAAATTTTGGGAGAATATCAGGAATTTCGCGAAAATTTTGAACATTTCCGGAAATATTGCAAATTTTTTTAATATTTCCGGAAATATCGCGAAATTTCGAAAATTTCTCATGATATTCTCTTGGTAAGTCAAAGATATATTGAGACCCTCAAATAATAGAAATATCGAGGATATTATCGATTTTTCAGTCCTTGACAGGATAAAGAGAAATTAGATAGGGATAAAATAGGAAGTTTACATGACAAAAGAAAGGAGGGAGGTCCAAATGCTAAATTTGGAGATTTTAATAGAGCCACCCTTTTTTTTTTATGCTCATATACTCATAAAGTCCTAGCATTTCCACCAAAATCCTGAACAGGCAAAATTACTCCATTCCAACTGTTGAGGCTCTTAGTTTGACTTTGTATTCGACCAAAAAAAAAAAAAAACAAAAGTTTCGGTTTTGTATCCTCACAAGTCATAAGTTTTTCAAGCATTCTTCTCCTACAGTAAAATCATCTAGGAAGTAGTTGATTTTTTGACTTTTTTAGTGACCGTTGCAAAACCACGTGTGAAACAGTGTGACACCGCCTTAAGCCAATTCCGATTACGATTAGGATTACCCTCTCTACTCTGTTTATAATAAACTAGTCTTCCTGCATGCGCGTGCGTAATGATCTTCCTCTCTTGCTATGCATGTTTGAAATGTTACTCATGAGTGCAATATAATGTCTGTGTTGCATATTACCTAACTCTTACCCTATACAGATATTATAAAACATGTGAATATGTCTTTAGCAATCCATTAGTAAAAACATAAAACATGCACCGATATATACAAATCTTTACAATAGAAACATACTTTTTAAAAGGAAACTTCCACAAAGTACCTATATACATATTTGTTCAATAAAGTAAAGTCCACATTCTCCAATCAACTCCATCTCAGCCATCCATTTGTCATCAATCATTGCCTAAACTACAAATTGAGAGTACAAAAAAGAAGAGAACATTATTAAAAAAAAAAAAAAACAAAACATAAGATAGTGTGTTTGGTTTTTTTACTATAAAGTGAAATGGATCTACTAAGTAAAGTACATACCATGAAGTTAGATAATTCCTTTACTGCAACACCTTTGCTCCAATTATTGGAAGAATTCTGTAGTGACAGAAAATATTAAATTCTTAATTGTATGATTTGACCAAGTATAGCATACGAACGAACTCATTATATAATCACCTCAGTATTATGCCTCAACTCCTCAAAACGTTTGATGTAGAACTATTAGGAGAAACACATAATTATTATGAGGAGGCTTCATAATAGTCCAATATTATACATATATACTTGCTCTTAAGTATCACAATTGAAATTTATAATACCTTAGCTAAAAAGCTGTTTTGTTCACGATGCTTTTGCCTCCTGCTCATCCATATTCAAAATTGTAAAAAAATAAAAATAAAAAAAATAAAAAACGTAAATAAAATTTTGTGACCATTGAAGATGCATGCAATAAAATGATCAAATTATAGATCTTAATGAATACCTAATATGCAAAACCTTTCTCCAAGTTCGTTTAATGTGATAAATGTCGTGTGTCATCAACTCTCTACGTGCATAGTGGCTAATGTCATTAGTCACCAACATTAGTATGCATTGGAACTAAAGCCACTAAAAAAATTGGTGTGCAATGGGGAAGATTGTAGTAGTGCATGACAATTCCTATCATCTTTTGGTTTTGATGAGCATAACACCAATTGCTCGCAAAACCAATTTCAAGAATATATTGGTTATACATTGATCCATATTTTGTTACAAGTGATGTCTCCAACCTTTAATTTACTGTCATTTTTTTTAAATTCAAAGAAATAAAAGAAAAGGTACGGCCAATTCTTTTTCGTTATCAATTGTCAATTGGTTTTCGGGTGTCTTCAAGTCACAACTGCTTAGAGACTTTCTTTGAGATATTGTGATTGGTTGAATGAGTCTCATTGGGAATATTTGGTGTTTGATTGTCCTTCCTTGAATATATTATGTTGGAACATTATCTAGAAAATAAGATTTTGCAAGCAATACAAGAAAACACCAGAAAATATCCTAAGTTAGTTTAATGGATGCTACATGCAGTTTAGCATTTTGAAGTTTCAAGTACAAGTTTAAACTCAAAATTACAAGAGAACCATGTATGGAAATATTGAAACAAGATTAAATTGGTAATTATGATTACCCAATAACCAATAACATGCATGAGATGCAATGAAGAAATAGAAAATAAGGTAGCGTTTTTGATAAATTTCAACCATAAAAGGTAGAGGCTACTCTTTAAATAGCAAAGGAAAATACCAATAGAAAGACAAGTTGTAATGGCTTCCCTAGCCTTAAACAACTTTTTTTTTTTTTTTTTCAAACCAAAACATTAATCTCCTCCTCCACATCTCTCATGCTCATTATGCATACCCAAATCTCAAACTATTGTTGCCAAAAAGCACATATACCTCAAATATAAACCTAAGAAGATCCAGAAATTCCATCCAGCTCCTCAACACCCTTCTCGTGTTTCACTAAGATTATCATCAATGAGCTTTACATTTTCTCCATGGAAGAAAGAGTAAAGAAAATTTTCAGTCTTTAATTGTATTTAGCCTTGAAGAGAATCTCATGTTAGAGTATGTGATTCTTGGATGCCCCTGCACGATGAAGACATGAAGCACTGTGAATGAAACTATAAGGAAAAGTTAAGCTGGAGATTAAATGAAGAAATATAGAATAATTTAGGGTTTTTGATAAATTTCAACTATAAAAGTTAGAGGCTACTCTTCAAATAGAAAAAGAGGATTTCAATAGAAAGAGAAGTTAGAATGACTTCCCCAACCTTAAAAACTCTTTATACTTTTTCCAGATCACAAACCACTAATGTCCACCTCCTCTACCACCTCCTAATCCAACTCTCTCATGCACATTATGTCCACCCACCCATTGGTGATTGTTGCCAGAACACACACAAACCTCAAACATAAACCTAAGAGAGAAGATATGTAACTCAAAATTACTAGTATGCATAAACTAACAAAATCAAATTTGTGAATGTTACAATCATTAGCCATTTTCAAACCAATAACCAACCTCAATTTCTGCATCAAGCACTTGCCTATTACAAAGTTTAGCCGTAAAACTCGTGTCAGTCCTCATTGTGACTTATAAGTAAATGTCTAGTTCCATCAATTCTAAATTGTATCTATAACTTTGTTGTGAACACAAAATGACGATTCACTAGCGCATTTCGAATTTATGTGTAATTAAAAATTAATAAGAAAACCAACCAAAAAGTACCAAATATGAAGTCCAACTATCAATCCTCAAAGTACCAAAATATCTTTTAAAAAATAACAAAATACTCCAAAATTTTTTTTTTAACCCAAAACTTAATCAAACGAAGATGTAACATCGGTCAACTCCTTTCTCAATTGCTTCATCTTCCACAACTTGTAAATCAACAAGACATCACCAAGAAGAGGTTGTGGCGTAGTGCTTCTTATTTGCAACTTTATTGATGCTTGCAAGAAATACAACTTTATTCATATTGTTTCATCAGCTTGGATAACATGTTGTGATAGAGCAAATTCAGGTTAATAGTTAGGTTAGGGACGAAACCAAAGTGAGGACCACAGGAGTTGGGTATGAGCGGAGGGTTGGGATCGTTGGGGTTCATGTTGTAGTTAGGGTTCAAAATGAAGGGCGGATTAAGGCCCTTATTCTAGAAGAAAATGAGTATTTGCCTCAATTAAGCTCTAACATATATTTGTGGTCTTAATCTTAGGTGGCATAACGTGTCATATCCACATCATTTATCAAGTGTCAACACATATTGCTTAAACACTACATCATTATATGCAAAAGTCTATCCTCTCCATTTATGATCCAATGACTAAACAAAACCTTAACACATTAGGTCAAAACCCATGTTACAAATAAAGCACATCTAGAGAAACAATAACTTACATATTTGTTTGCTTCACGACCTTTGCAAGAGGAATTATATCAAGAGAGTACGTTTTTTGCATTGACGTTTATCTCACCAAACGCTTTAGATAATTCCTCTAATATAATCAACTGCAACATAATAGCATTGAACTAATTAAAAACAATGTTTTTTAATTTTCAACATCACAAAAAGTTAGAAAATTATTCAACATTAGTGCATCTGTCACTTCATTTATCATTTATCAAGCCCAAACAACATTTAATCATAAGAAGACTCCAGTATCTCAATTTTATAATAGTACATGCCAACCTATTCAAGTGCAAGCATACGGAAGAATCAACTAGAAACTAAATACATAAAAGATTTGTAATTCAGTCGTACCAATTTACAATTGAATATATTATAGCCATATCTAGATGGATCACAAATTTGGGAAAATAATCTCAAGTAATGCATAGGATAGAATAATGCTACGTGAATTCACTAATCTGTTGATGGTCAATATTTTATTCGAACGTTAAAAACACTCACAGAATTATCATAATAGCAAAGACAATACTGTGTTTAATTTGTTGTCATTGACCTGCATTTATCCAGATAAGAAACGGTGTGGCCATGAACGTTTTTATACTTTTGGCATTTGAATATCAATAACATGCAATCCTTGAGATGCTAATTATATTTTATCTCAAAAAAGATTTCAAACAGCGTCTTATGAGCATTATGTGTATCATTGATAAGCCAACAACTACCTCAATTGCCTGCGGTCTTGACAAAAAAGGCAAGACTTGTGGTAGAAAGAATTTTATCTTGGTGGTAGTGATGTTTCCCTTCTCAAAAATGGAAAGGGATTATTTGATGTGAAAGCTACTACTAAAGATACCCTTTACAAATATGATTCTTTCTGGGCATTTCTGATAATCTCAAGTGTTATTCCTATTTTGGCATTTTTCATTTCCGGAGTTTTAGCCCCGATTAGCAAAGGGCCAGACTTATATGACTATCCGTGTGTATGAGGATGAAAATACCAAGTAAATTGTTGAGTTCATTTAAACTCTTAAGCATACGTCCTGCTTTAAGGGAGTGCTTGATATCATTGTTTGTTTGAAATGCCAATGGAATTTTGATTGTTCTGCCAAGGAAAAAAGAATGAAAATAAGATCGTAAATACCAATAACACCAAAGTTATGTAAGGAGGAAATTGAGTAGATGGTGGGGGCAGAAAATACAAGTTGGAAGACGAGGAGAGTAAGAAGAAAATGGATGCTAAGCTTGCATTGGCACATTATGCCTGTGGCACACAGGACACAGTTTCTAATCTCCCAGATCTCAACCAAGCAGACAAGGGGAAAATTGTGGATGCGATTGAGAAGGTTATTCCAATGGCCTGATGAGAATGAGAACTAACTTCTTGAATGTGAAGAATACGAGTCTAAGATGAAAAAGCTTGAAAACCTCTACAATCCCATATTGCCCAAAAAATACTAGCTAGGGTGCGGCTACTCCTGATATAGATAGTGACAGCATAAATATAGAAATAGCTTCCATGCCAATGGCTTTTAATTAATATTGATCTAGTTGGTCTTGATAAGTATGTATGTTAGAGTTTGGTTTTAATCTTTTAAGTGACATGATTGAAGTAAAAGTTGCATTTTTTTTTAATGAATACTATATGTTTGATCCAAAATAGTCGCATATGTAAATATGAGACATTACAGTTGCAGAGATAGCTTTACACATCTGCATTAGCAATGTCAAATTATATAGGTTTGATCCAAAATACAAGTCAGTATGAGTGCCTGTGGAACTAGATAATGATAGTTACATTCTTCACTCATGTTTACATTGTACAGAAGGCTTCAGTTATCTAGTTACTGATCTATAAGAATTAAGAATCATTCTAAGCTTTGTCTTAATAATGCTTGGCAACTCATTTTGTATGCAAGTATCTAAACTCATTTTGCATGCACTTCTGGAAAAGAATGGAGTAAAACCCTACAACTCCAGACACAGAACATCAAAAGACAAAAAGAGCTGATACATGTCCCAAGTAATCAACAACCTCCTTCTCTCATTTAAAACAAGCAAAATCACTTCATGTAATTGAATCTCTATTACTGAGTTGCCTCCAACTACAGAATGCCGCTTCAGGCAGCACTCATATGCTCTGCAACATGTCAACTTCTCTGCAAGTGATTCACCCATATTGGAAAGGTAAGTACTCATTTGCTCATCCGTACTTCTACTTACAGGAAAAGTAAATATACAATGTAAAACTTGAACCAAATGCAAGCAAGACACTAAAATTGTACAATTTCACATTTGGCAAACAGTCACAATCCCAGAATAAAATACAATTGCAAGTTCTGAGAAGATGACCTTCAAGCTTCTGGCTACTATATAGGAGTATAGCTACAGCTGACATTCCAGATTTAAATAAGCTTGGACAAGCCTGTTTAGAAGATAATGCATTTCTCATGATGGTCAACTGCTGATTCATATAAGGCACAGGAGTTTATAAATGAGGTCACACATTGAAAAACTTAGCTGCTTTTGTATGAGTTCATGCCAAATAAAAGCTTTGAGGCTTTTATATGTTTGTTCTGTTCTGCCCATCATTCTAATTGCATTCTCATCCTGAATCCTATCCATACAACGAACCAAACATTACTACATGTCAAATGGAAACATTTAATCTGTGCATCATGCACTGACCTCTATTTACCACTGACTCAGAATCAGAGAGACGTTGCTAGAGGGGTACTGTATCTTCATGGGGACTTTCAGCTTCACTCATTCACAGGGATTTAAAGAAATGGTCCAAAATCTGAGACCCTAGCTTGGCAATAATGATTAGTTAATGTCATAACACCTCTTACAGTAAAGATTTTTCTTGACCAGAACATAAAACAGCAATACACGGATCAGAAGTACATACGAACGATGGTAGATTATCTAAGAAATCTGATGTTTCTATACTAGAGCTTAATCTTGTCAAGATTAGTAGTGGAAAGAAAGTGAGTATCACTGCATGTTTTATGTTCCCTTGTCTAACTTGATAGTAGCTTAGCTAGAAGCCCGGAACACATACATTTAGATTGAAGACATATTCTCTAGATCTTGAAAACACAAATTTCTGCTAAACAAATGACAGGCAAAAAGGCATGGAAAACAAAAATATACTTCTGGAACCTGTGTTGATGGAATCTTGCCCAACAGCAGAGATTTTGAGATCCAAAAATAAGAGCTGTTGTGTGTCCAGATCCTGCAGAAAGACCAACCATGTTAGCTGCGATTGTATTGCTGGAAGTGGATTAATAGATCTTCAAAGCAGGTAGAGCCGTTACAATAACAACTACAGAAAATCTTTCTTCAAATGAGTTCACTGTTTCCATCATTGTGCCACAGTGAACATCCCCACTTGGATGAAATGCAAGTCTTCCTACTTGGCTTCCTCAAGTGACTAGATTGTATATCAAACACTAGTCTAGATGAGACGTGTCATGTGCCTGATATCTAACATATAAAATTGATTCAATGATAGGTGCAGTTTTCGTGAATATAGATTAGGAGTAAAATACTAAGGAAGCCATGGTATTACAATAGTATGTCATAAGATAGACCAGTTTCCTTGTAATAGTACAGATATAGATGGCATGAAAGTCCAAATGATATATAGAACCTTAGGCTAATCAGATAGTTTCATTTCAGGAATGTATGTACACGCTGTATAAAAGATAAAAGGAAGCCACCAAATTGCCAAACTAATAGTTACTCGAAAAGTTCATTTTAGTTATTGATATGGGAAGGGTCGGAAACAGATCAGAGAAAAAACAATTGGAGTTATTTCATCTCCATAACTTGATTCAAATGGTTCTCGAAAATGTGAATTATATTTCATGCTCTTCTGTTTTCAATACCAGCTCACGTACAATTCACATAATAAACAGACAGCATACCTTAGAAGATGCACAAAAAGAGCCTAAGCAAATCAGCAACCAAACCAACCACAGTTACGTTATCCAACCAAATCAAGTAGAAAAACAAGCCACCTGAGAACAACCAGACTCTCAACCTTCTCAAAGAAAGCCTCATAGTTATTTTATCAGATAGAACAAAGCAAACATAGCAGTCTGATCTTTGAGATACCCTTATAAATATGATATATTCCATACAAATAATGCATGTTCTGGACTTGAATGCACCAAATCTATACATACATCAAACATGAAATAGAAATAAGCCTTCTGCGGGTCCCAAGTGGTAAACAAAATTCTCCTCTCGGTTACAGATGAAAAATCAATGATTCTCTATTACTCAAGTTGCCTCCATCTGAAGAATGCCACTTCAGGCGGCACTTGGAACACCAGTTGGTCTTCTAATAAAGAACCATAGTTCAGATTAAAGAATGCCTAATAAGGATCAGGGTTAATTTAATATTGTCCCAGTAGGACAAGCTTATATCAAGCGACTTGAAACCAGTTCCACTACCCAAAATGCAATGCGCTTTCTGTTCTAGTAAATGTTGAATGAATGTCATCTACATTCAATCTAATAATAACTATATAAATAGATAAATGAACTCGGTAAATCAAATTATGAACCATAACTAGCCAAGATGGGCATCCAGCCAAAAGGTCTCAGGCAAACTGAGGAAAGCATATTTTAAAGGCCTTCATCTGCTGTTGCCTGAGTTTAACCCGAACCGGCACATGCTTCCTTTTTCTTTGGGAATAGCATAAATCACAGGAATCCTGACTAGTAATAATCAGATGACAATTGAAAATTATGGAAAGGTTGGTAGAAGACGGAGGCTATGCGTCACATCCTAATCCACAGCAGTATATAGCGAGCCGGTGCTTATTTATGGCGAAGGAGACGCTCAACAACTGCATTGCCAAGAAGAAATGAAGATCACCAAGATCTTTCATGGCAAAGTGCGTACCGAATGAAAGGAAAGGCGGCTTTGAGCCTCTGGGATCTCCTGTAAACCCCCATGATGTGGTAAAGGGAGGATATTATATTCTTTCAAAGTCCTCACTCCCGGCCTAAATTTGCAGAAGCCAAAATGCTTATGCACGAAGGGGCTAATACCGTTGCAAAGTTTGCTAATAGTGGAGGTGATTAATATCCAAGACCCTAACTTAACTTCAGAAGTCCAAGATTTTTAGTCTCTGGGTGGTTGTGCATAAACTCCACGTGTGCTCCCTGATGTGAGCATTCCAACCTTATGGTTTTGCTGGTTGTGGGATATACCAAATGATTTGGGGGCAATCCTCTAATGAAGGTTGTATTGATTCAACCTGTAAGGTCATCTGGTATCTGAGATAGATTGTTTTTCAAGATAGATTGCTTACCAATGTACAAAGATGCAGGAGGAAACTTACTGTGGATTCTCACTGCTCTTATTGTCCCCCAGGTACAGGGATTTTTGCTCTATCTTCTCAGGGATTGCCCTAGAGCTATGCATATTTGGAATTTAATCCTTTGGTGTGACAGCTTGGAAAGTTCTCTAAACTTAGATTGGAGTAGGTGGACAAACGCTAATTTGCATTGTCATACGCATTATCAGAATGGCATACCATTCCAACATATTTTATATCAGATTGGATACTTTTCAGCTTCCGTATAAATATGCTTGAGATTATTAGTGGCAAATTGAAGGTTCTACCTTTCTACCACACCAAACATGCCATCGTCTACTTTTATTAGAGGCTTAGCTAGACAAAAAACATTAAATTCACGACACCTCTTCTGCTAAACAAATGAGAGTCAGTCATGGAGATTATGGAACAATAGAAAAAATAATAATTTGTGGAACACTGGAACCTGTGTTGTTACTCAGAGGTGTTAAGAAGCATACGTATTGAGCTGTGCGTCCAAGAAGGCCCTGCAGAAAGACTAACCAGGTCACCTGTGGTTCTATTTCTGGGAAGTAAATCAATAGATATTCTTGAATTAAAGCAGCCAGCATTGTTTTCTGTAGGTAGTGGTATATGAATTTAACCCAACTTACTAATATGAATTGCAATTCCCCTTACTTTGCTTGCTCATGTAAACAAGATTGTAAATTAATTCCGAAAATTGCAACTGGTGTAAACATAGATTAGAAGAAATCTGGTACGGACGCCATGAGATTACCAATGTTATGCAGTAAGAAAAACCAGCCGTGTAACCTAGAAGCACAGGTATTTCACTCTTAATAAATAGTATAGATGTTCCTAGGAGAGCCGGTAAGGTGGAGAAATTGGAAACTAGTCAGTAGGGTGGATCTCTCTCTCTCTGTGGTAATAAGTATTCCGAGGGTTTTATGCTCCTTTTTTTTCTTTACCACTTACATGTGTGATACACAGAGCTTGTATATTACAAATAGACTCACAGAGATTTAATCGTCAAATGAAACAAATGAGACACTTGTGTCATCCGACCAATTCAAGTACGCAAAGAAATGAAGACGTCACCAGAGAACACTGAACATTTAACCACTGCAAACTGGCAAGCATTTCTGGGAATTGAATGGATTAAACACTTTACATAGCCACACTCATATACACATGAAAGAATAAAAATACATGCTCCATCTCCCAAGTGATCAACAGATTCCTACTCTCATTTAATGACACAAAGTCAATTTAAGTGATTCTCTACGCAAAGAACCAAATTATCTTCTAATAAAGAACCGTAACCTGAAACTACAAATGCCTAATAACAGTATAATATTGCCGCAGATAACTCCCAACAAACCCATTCTCCTAATCCCCTTGTTAGTACATCAAAGGAATTGATTTCAATCACTTCTACAACCCAATCATGCAACGCGAATCTAAATTGGATCAATAATGCAAGTTAGCCAACGTTGACATGTCTCCGGCAAACAGAGTAAAGAATACCTCTCTTTTTGGAGGCCTTCTTGTGTTGTTGCCTGAGCTTCAAACCCTTCAAACCATATCTACTCATTCCTCTTCACATTCCTTTTGCTTACATTGGAAATAACATAAACTACAGTAATCCGAAATTCCTAATCAGTAATAATCAGGTGAAAATTGCAAAACATTGAAAACTCCTACCTAGCAAGAATAACTAGAGGAAAGAGACGGCAATGAAAAAGGTTAAGCAATAAAACTTCCAAATATGTTTTCATATTAACAAAAGTACAATCTTAGAAGTTAATCGAATATTCTCTCAACTACTACTACAAGTACAAATGTTGGTTCTCAGGAATCCATTCCGGTGGCAAGGAGAAATTCACAATTAGCTTGCCTTCCATTTCTCATTTGAAAACCGACTCAAAAACATCAATGAAGTTGTGATTTGTGTGAAACACACTGACCCATTTACTGTAATCAGCTGTTCCTGAATCCATCTTATGTAAGGACCTCATACGAACAAAACCCAGCTTCATGTGAGGTTAGAGATGCAAAATCTTGAGCTTTTGTGTGTCCAGGAGGACCCTGTAAAAAGAGCAATGTGTTAGCTGTGGTTGTATTTTAGAGACTGAATTAATAGATCTTACAGAACCAAACTGGCCAAAAGTTCCATGCATGTAGATTTTTTCCAACTAAAGACTTCAAATAATCCTACTTCAATTGAGCTCACTATTTCCATCATTGCATTGAGGTGAATAGGCTCACTTACCACAATGAAATGCAAGTCTTTTTTACTTTGCTTGCTGATGTAACAAAATTGTAAATTAAACACTGTTGTCTATACATGAGACGTGTCTTGTACGTGATATGTGATATGCTATCCATTCCATTTTGTTCCATGGAGGGTGCAGTTTTTGTGAATATAGATGAGGAGCAAAATGCTAAGGATGCATGCCACTAGAATTTTAGACTGGAAAGCAATTATAGATTAGGGTTCTTGGTCTAGGCTGGTTCAATGTCAGTTAATCTGATGCCCTGTTAATTTGTCTTTTCTAGCTTCTCTTATGTAGACTCCTTCTCCATTTTGTTGTATAATGCCTTTGAGAATTTAACCAATAAGAGCTGTTCCTTCGAAAAAGAGAAAGAAAAGAAAAAAAAAAATCCATGCACCTTTGTTCTCACTACAAGCGTATGCACAATTAATACAATACTTAACGAGCATCATATATTACAAGTAGATGCTCAAAAAGATTCATGCCTATGTTACAAATATAAAGAGCCTAAACAAATGAGCAAACAAGACAACTGAGACAATTTTGTCATCCAACCAAATAAAGTGCAAAGAGAAGTCACCAGAGAATAACCAAACAACTGTATCAGATTAGTTCTCTCTGATCAAATCTACCAAAGAAAAAAATACAAAAAATAGGTTCTGCTTCAATGTAATCAACTATGCCTACAAACTTTGGTATTCTCTATACAAACAAGCTTGCTTGCATTTCCGGAATTGAACAGAGTAAAACCCTATACACACATATACAAGACATGACAATGAAAAAGGACTGCTAGTTCCCAATTGGTCAACAATCTCCTCTCGTTTACACATGTAAAACTACCAAGTAATTGATTCTTTAGTACATAAGTTGCCTCCAACTAAAGCATGCCACTTCAGGCAGCACTTGGAACACCACCAATTTGTGTTCTATCAAGACAACATAACCAACTCCAAGAATGCAAGAATGAAGAATAACGACCTATTGCTGCACAAGGATAAACTCCCAACACAGCCACTCTCCCACATTCCCTAATCACCACATAGTATATTAAAGCAACTGACTAAAAATCACTTCAACTACCCAATCATGCATTTTGCCCACTCTAGTAAATCTTCAACGAATGTAACATGCATTTTAAACTAATTACATATATAGATAAATTAATTCCACAGAGGTTGCAATTGTTATAAACAAAGATGAGGAGAATGATGTTAAAGACACCATGATATTGCAGTGTTATGCCATAAGAAGAAGCAGCCTTGTACTAGAAGCATCAGTATCTAACTCAAAATAGTAGTATAGATATTCCTAGCATGAAAGTCAGACGGACCCCAGGAGTCTGGAACAGTCAGTGGGGTGGTGAAATCGGCAACCTAGCTACTGAACCTTATTGGAACTCTCTTTTTTCAAAGAATTTCATGCTCCTTTGCTCCTTACCACCAGCCTATATGTTATTTATGTAATACGTAAAGAGCAAACATTACAAATAGATTCACAGAGATTCAGCATGTCATAAATATAAATAATTGTGAAATGAAACAAATGAGACAATTGTGTTTCATCCAACCAATTCAAGTACAAAAAGTCCACAGAACACCTGAAAGACTTTCTCTCAAAGAATGCTGATCTTTCTCTTAGATTAGATAGGCCAGATCAACATAGCTGTTCTGCTCTTCAATATGCCTACATCAACATTATATTCCATGCCAACTTCCATGCATTTCTGGAATTGAATGGATTAAACCCCATAAATACGCACACTCATGCCCAGACATGAAAGAGAAAAAAGGATGCTCTAGGCCCCAAGTGATCAACAGATTCGTCCTCTCATTTACTTGTACAAAATCCAATCAAGTTACTGATTCTCTTATAATGAACCAATTTATCTTGTCATAGAGAACCTAACCTGAATCTATGAAACCCTAATAACAATTAACATTGTAATCATGTATTGCCGCATATATTTCCCCAACAGACATGCCAAATCCCCTAATTCCCACATCGCATACCAAAGCAAGTGATTAACCCCTTCTGTTACCAAATCATGCAATAGACGTTTAACTTTAATAAATGTTCAATGAATTTTATCTCCAATCAATCTATAGCTAAGCTCAACAATGCAAAATTATAAACCATAATTAGCGAAAACTGACATGTCTCAGGGAAACAGAGTAAAGCATACCTCTCTCTTTTCAGAGTCCTTCTCTCCTGTTTTGTGACTTTCAATCCATACCTACTCATTCTTCTTCAACTTCCTCTTCTTTCCCTGGAAATAGCATGAACTACAAGAATCCTAATTGGTAATAATCAGGTGAAAACTTCCACCCATTCAACAAAAGCAAAGAGAACCAAAGTAAAAAGGCTGAGCCATAAAACTCTCAAATACATTTCTCATAATAAAGTAAGTATAACCTCAGAAGTTCATCCAACTTTTACAGACTACAACTTCTACACATCCTTATAAAATAACTGGTATTTTGGTATTTGCACGCTACAACCAGGTTACCTGTGGTTGTATTGGTGAGAATTAAAACATTATCTTCGGTCAAAAAAGCAACAGTTATGTCGTTGGTAGAGTAGTTCCAAATATTGAGTATACAACTAAACCCACTTCAAATGAGCACACCAATTCCACCCTTGTGCCAATTAAGGTGAATCAAACCTTAGTTACTAGAATGAATTTCAATTCTTCATACTTTGCTTGCTCATGTAACAATTGAATAATATTTCTAGAGACTGAAATTGTTGTATATACAGATGAGGAGAAAAATGATAAGGACACCATGGCGGTGCAATTTTATGCCATAAACCAGCCATGTCCTCTTAAGATAGTATAGATATTCCTAGAAAAAAAAATGTTACATGAACCCTAAGACTTCAGGAAAGTCAGTACGGTGGAGCATTTGGAAAACTAGCTACTGAGACTTATGGATCTCTCTCTTTTTGGTAAATCTATTCAAAGAGTTTTGTACCCCTTTCTTCTTTACTACCAGCCTGTTTCTTATTAATGTAATATGTAATATAGATCCACAGATATCATCCGTGTTACAACTTTACAAGTATAAAGAATCGTCAAACGAAACAAAATGCCAACTTCATCAATTTGTAGAATTGATGGTTTAAACGCGCTAGCCTCATACGCGCACATGAGATAGAGAGAAAAGGATGCTCCAGCTCCCTAGCGATCAACAGATTCATCCTCTCAATTACTCGTACAAATCTCTAGTAAAAGATCTAATTTGTCTTCTACCAAAGAACTAACATAATATTGCCACAGATAACTCCCAACAAAATTATCCCATATCCCCTAATCCCGAAATAGTTAATCAAAGCAAGTGATCCATTCACTTCTACCACCCAATCATGCAATGAGCTTCTAATTGTACAATGCACATTATCTCAATAATACAAAATTATAAAGCACACTTAGCCAAGATTGACATGCCTCAGGCAAACCGAGTAAAGCATACCTCTAGTTCATCACACTTTGGCAACTTCTAGACATCTTTATAGTACAACTGGTATCTCGGAATTCGTTCCGGCGGCAAGGGGCAGTTCACAATTAGCTTCCCTTTCATCGCTCCTCTGAAAATAGCCTCGACAACATCGATGAAGTCCTGCTTCGACCGAAACGCGCCGATCCATTTGGTGTGATCAGCAGTTCCGGAATCCATCTTGATGTGATGGGCGTTGAAGAAGAAAATGGTGGACGGAATCAGAGTGATGTCGAAGTAATGGAGGTAGACCTGAACGTCGTCGGAATCGACATCGACGAGTGCCACGGTTGCGAACTTGGAGACGTCGCGGGCTGATTTGGCGAGAACGTCGTCGAGAAGAAGAGAGACGGAATCGGAAGCGCGGCCGAAGCGGAGGACGAGGACCTTGTCGATGGTGGATCTGATGATCGAATCCACCTCTTGCTTCTTCGTCAGTGTCGTCAATAGGTAACTCATGATTCTTCGATTTCAGCGCTAGACCAAGAGAACGCGGTGGCGGTGAAGCTGGCCGGATTTGAGATTAGGAGGGGGAGGTTTTGATGTGGGAGCTGCGAGAGGGAGAAAGAAGGAAATAGAATAATGAAGGCATGGATTGTTCTCGATGGTGGAAAGGACCGGATTTGATCCGGATCCGATCCGGATTTGTTGACAACTTATGGTTTTGGATTTAATAATTGGGGTTTTGTCCATTTACCCTATTTCTAGGGATTTTTTTCCCAATTAGCCTATTAAGTTTTTTTTAATTCCCTCTTACCCAATATACTCTAAGGGAGTCTTCCCTAATACCTTTTTTTTTTAAATACCATTTTACCCCTCACCCCTTTGTTACTTAGAGAGAGAAAAAAAAAATGGAAGAGAGAGAAACCATAAGAAACTTCGCCGGAGCTCGTCACCGGCCGCCGGAATCTGGTCACCTGTCTCCGGATTTCAGTCACCGGCAGCCAGATTCCTGTCACCGGCTGCCGCCCACCGGAATTTGCTAAAAATCTCACCGGAAATTTTTTTTTGCCCCCAATAGACATCTATTGCTCCCTAATAGAGGGGCAATAGACGTCTATTGCCCCAATAGTCTATTGCCCCCTAATAGACGTCTATTGGCCCCCAATAGACGACTATCAGCTATGTATTGCCCCCCAATAGATGACTATCAGCCATCTATTGCCCCCAGTAGACGTCTATTGCCCCCTAATAGACGTTTAGATTACCAAAATGGTAATTAATCTTCCTAAAACTACACAAATAAAACTTTGATTAAAGAAAAAAAAACGAGGAGATTACATCAATTCAAAACATCTATTGCCTTCCAATAGACCTGTATTGCGCTTGGCATAACACCATTTTGTAGCTTGTTACTCCAATAATTTACATTTTATATTACCAAAATTTCTCATTAAAAGGCCAAAAAGAAGAAAAGAGAAAAAAGAAAAGAAAAGAAAAGGGAATGATCGGCTTGATTGAGTTGTTTAGAGGTATTAGTCGCGAGGGCAGGTGATGAAATTGATTTAGGCACCCCTCTCCGTTCTGTGAAGCTGTGAAGCTGTGAAGCCGTGCTCGATCTCACTGGAAAACCGCCTCAGGTGGGCTTGCTGGTGAACTTTCGCCTAGGAGGGAGAGATTGATGTCACCATCAACCCCGTCGGAGCTCCACCACCACCCCCGCCACGTCGCTTATCTCAGCAGATCAGCCGTCGCCGGCAAGCTGTGCGTCCTCGACATCTTCGACACCTCAGCTTCACCGAGAATCACCTCCATCGACGTCATCGTCATCGTCATCCTCGTCTCGCCGCCGACCAGAGAGGAGAGAGAGAGTGTGTGTGTGTGGTTCGGAGTGTGCGTGCGTGTGTGTGTGTGTGTGAGAGAGAGAGAGAGAGAGAGAGAGAGAGAGAGAGGAGAGAAGGGCATGTGGTTGTAATTCATTAATTAGACTAAGAGTAAAATTGTTATTTCAATTCAAATTGGGTTAGTGGGAATAAAAATCTGTTGCTGGGGTAAGTGGGATAACTTTGGCTCATTTTGGGGCTTTTGATCAAAGATCCTTAATAATTCGATAGTTCGATACATTGTCTTTAGAGCAACTCCAACAGATTCCCTATATTTTGATTTTTCTCTACTTTAGGGAAAAATAAGTTTCTTTTGCTCCAACAGATTCCCTATAATTATCCCTATTTTAGGGAAAGTGAGGAAAGAGAAAACCAAATTCCCTATATTTACAGCAAACTCTAAAATTTTAAGGAAGAATATGGAGATTTTAGAGATTGTTGTAAAATAGGGAATCTGTTAGAGTTAGAGAAGAAAAAGAGGCTAAAGCTTTGACTTTAATGCAAAAATTATAGGGAAGGTTTTGGAGTTGCTCTTAGTCCGTTAACAATTCAATTCATTGTCAATAATTTGGTCCGTCTAAAACATATTCTAGCTAACTACTTTATGAGACCTAGCAGTACTCTGCTAGGGTTAAGTGGCCACCGCCCTCGGGCGAGGTTTTGCAGCACCTTCCCCCTTGTTCAATGGGGATCTATTCCTTCACTTTCTGTGGTGTCGGCTCCTTAGAGTAGGGACTCTCTTCTCCCCTCCTTCTCGTTTTATCCAATGCCACTCTCGTACGGTGAGGTGGAGGCAGCGTGCGCTTTTCCGGCTCGATCGATGTTGAGGATGATAGCCTATCTATCATCGCGGATGGCGGTTAACGGCTGTTGTTCTTCTGGGCCTCAACGGGCGCGTCTCAAATTTGGTGAGGTGGGTCAGGTTGGTTGGTGCTTGGATGTTCGGGGCATGCCCAGACCGGATCGATCAAGCGGCGTTGTCACCGAATTGGTACATGGTGAGGCTGATCTCGTCCGGCATGATAGGTTGGAACAATGGTTGAGTCTTCTTCGACGAGGATTGGAGGGGTTGCATTAGGGCCGACTCTGGCAGGATTTGCAGATCGAATCGACGTTGAAGGGCTTCCTAAGTCTGTTGCGCAGCTGCCTTCTCCTGAATGCTATCTTCCATCAAGCTTTGGTGGAGCCCCTGGTGGATTCCGATGGGGATAACGGCGCGGCGGCTCGGATCAGTGGTGTTTTGGTGCGGAGGCTTGGATCGAATCAGTGGTGTTTCGGTGCGGAGGCGTTCGAGTGCCCAAAGAGGAGCTAATGCTAGGGTGACCATGAGCTTGGGTGCCTTAATCATATTTAAATGGGCTTGAGCTTTTGTCAAGGCTGCTTTGGCATAATTGACTTTGGTCTTAGGCCAGATTTGGATCCGTATTTGGGATCTTGGTCGCTCACAAGTCCGGATCTTGGATCCGAGACAGCTGCTCATATTAATCTGGTATTGGTTCTGGTTCTTAGAAGTTCGTTTGCTAATTTTTGAGTTTTTGACACCCTCGGTTACTTTCGAACTCCTGGTGGGCGAATCACCTCTCCTAGGTGATCATATGACTGGTTACAATTTCGGTTACGGTTACTTTTACATTTACACTGCTCTTGTGACATATGCAGTGTAGCGATGTCGTTCGACATAAAGTTACATC
Organism: Rosa chinensis; assembly: GCF_002994745.2. Classification (NCBI taxonomy): domain Eukaryota; kingdom Viridiplantae; phylum Streptophyta; class Magnoliopsida; order Rosales; family Rosaceae; genus Rosa; species Rosa chinensis. The sequence continues at coordinate 43,164,709 of NC_037092.1, forward strand.
CTGGTTACCTTTCATTCTAGATGTGTCTGTTCATCTTATTATCCTTTATTGTTTTTTCTTTATTATAGATGCTTTGGTGCATCTCGTTATGCTTTATTATTTTCTTTCGATGCTTTTGCATTGCTCCATGTAACTCTCATTTATCATTTAATATAATTTGTTATCTTTCCCTTCAAAAATAATAATAATAATAATAATAATAATTTGGTCCGTCTTAATACGAAATATAATATTCGAACAGAGTTTCTTTTGTTGTACATGGTGACAAAAGTTTATATTTACATTTAAAATTTATTATAATAAATAGTCGGATTAATGGACCATATATCCGTTACTCTGCTAAATACGGATTTGGATTTTGGATTTGACTTTCAATGATCTGGCGAATTATCAGATTGAGTCGGGTTAAATTTTATTTGTTACTAAACAGATTTAGATGTAGGTCGATTTATTCCAAATCTGGTCCATTAACAACTCTACTCGATGGTACTTGAGATTAATGAGTGATACCTAAATTCAAAACGTTTAATCAAGTATCTACTTATGTGATCAAATATCCATACAGACATGTCCCTATTTCAAGGGGTATAACCGATTTTTGGCACTAATATTTTTGATATAGAACTGCAATACTTTTTTGCCTTTCCCTCTTTTTCGTCTCGCACAATAAAAATTATCGTGAATGGTGTTATGGTGGTGTTTTCACTTTTGAATGTTATTGTCTTCTTGAATGTTTCCTGAGGTAAAAATATTGAAACCTCTACTCTTTAAGTGGTCTATGTTTCTCCAGGTAAAATAAGTCAGTCAAACCTCTAAGAGTACTCAGGACTAAAAGTGTTACTTTTTTTTTTTTTTTTTTTTTTTGTCAAGGGGAACCCAAAGGCTTCCTAGGCGCAAGATAAACCCCTTCGGCGCATGTGAAATGCTTCAACTGTGCATTGCAGCACAGTGCCTGACCACTTTGACAGCTTCAGGATTCGAACCTAGATTGGGGAGCACACCCAACTAGACACGAACATCTAGGCCACTTGCAGTGGTTTACTTTTCTTTCTTTGAAATACAATATCTCTGTTATATGCACATGGTTGTTTAATTAGTACATTAGGGTTTTTGTCTATTTACCCGATTTTAAGAGATTTTTTTTCCCACTTACTCCATTAAGTTTTTTTAATTCTCTCTTACCCAAAACACTCTAAGGAGGTCTTCCCTAATACCCCATTAAGTTTTTTTTTTGTCTTTTGATTTTTTTTTAATACCATTTTACCATCACCCCTTTGTTACTTAGAGAGAGAGAGAGAGAGAAATCATAGGAGACTTCGCTGGAGCCCCGTCACAAGCCGCCGGAATCCGTCCAACTTTCGCTGGATTCTAGTCACCAGTTGCCAGAATCCAGTCATCGGCCGCCGCCCACCGGAATTTGCTGAAAATCTCACCGGAAAGTTTTTTTGCCCTCAATAGACATCTAGTGCCCCCCAATAGACGTCTATTGCCCCCCCCCCCAATAGGACTTTCAGTCGTCAGAATGTGAATTAATTTCCCTAAATTTAGACACATAAAACTTTGATTACAGAAAAAAAAAAAAAAAAAAAGGAGATTACATCAATTCAGAACGTCTATGTCCCTCCAATAGACGTTTATTGCCCCCCAATAGACGACTATCAGTCATGTATTGCCCCCAGAATTTATTTCCTTCTGAGCCTTCTGCCCCAATTTTACTCAAAAAAAAAAAAAAAAACCAAAACAAATGAAAAGAAAGAAATTGATTTGGGCACCCAGAGAAAAGCTCTGGGCACCAAATCATCCTTTTCCTCCGCCACTCCTCTGCCTCACAAAATCAATGATGAGAAATTGAAATCGGAAACTTCAATTGCATTAAAATTGAGCTAGAAGCGGTTGTAGTTTTCCTCGAATCGTCAACGCCTGTCATCGTCGTCGATCTCTGGGAGAACCCACTCCTTCTTGCTCCATGGCGATGGTGGCAGAGCCAGGTGGCGACGGGGAGAGAGAGAGCCGGCATCGTCGGTGCTTTGAGCCTCTATCGGAACTGGAAACGCCGCTCGACGTGGAGCTCATGAATGGCTTGTCGAAGATGTTAGCCAGAGAGTTGCAACAGCTCTTCTCTAATGAGGACGACGACTACGAGTAGATGGTGGCCTGAGATTCATTAATTTGTATCCTCCTCCTCCGATAAAGACGACGTCGTCGGCCACGACATGGTGCTCGTAATCAGAGAGAGGGGGGAAAGAGATAGAGAGAGGCTCGTGATCAGAGAGATGGGGAGAGAGAGAGAGAGAGAGAGAGAGAGAGAGAGAGAGAGAGAGAGAGAGAGAGAGAGAGAGAGAGAGATGAGATGAGAGAGTTTGTAATTCTTTAATTAGTCTGAGGGTAAAATGGTTATTTTACTTTAGATTGGGTTAGTGGGAATAAAAATCTCTTAGTGGTGTAAGTGGGCTAATTTTAGTGTATTTGGTGCTATGGGTCTAGGACCCTATGTTTTATTGCTGCTTACATGTGTTTGTAATTAGTGTAATTGTCTTTATCTTTAGAAGTTATATCCAATTACCTGTTTTCTAGTGTTCAGTTACTGATCGTCTAGTTGATCAGTTACTTCATATCATCAAATGTTCTAATTTATATAAATTAGAGGGTTGCATGATATTTGAGAATTCTTTTCAACTCTAATTTGATTGTAAATTTTGTTGATTCTTCTGTAAAACAGTAACCAACATTAAAAGTTATCGAAGAAGAAACTTCTTCATTAGTGGCCGGTATAGTGGTTGATCAGACTTGCACTTTGCAACGAGTAGGGTCTACTCATTGCAGTCTACATCTTCGCTCTATTTCAAGTTTGATTAAATTATTTGGAGTTACTTAAACAACTCTTGCAGATTTGGTTGCAAATGGACCAAATAAATTATAATTACAAGGATAAGCAAAGAATGTAGGCAAGTCTGTGAAGCGTTTTGATTTTGTGTAATTTATTATCATATATCCATTAGCTATAATGGTGGTTCTAGTTGGACCTCCAAATTTAATATTTGAACCTTCATCTTTATCCAATGGCTAAAATGCTGAATTGCCCCCTGAGTTTTGCACATGCTGTCAATTTACCCTTCAAGTTTTATTTCGGCCGATTACCCCCTCACCTTTTATTAACTGCCGATTTACCTCCATCCATTCTATAGTCAATTTAAAAGTTAAAATTTTCTCTCTAGAGCAAACTGACACAAATATCGATTAAATCTTCAAAATATTCTACACTCAACATTCAGAGTCTCAGATTGACTCTGGGGACAACTAGAACCCTAAAAATAAAGGAGAGAAATTTCAAGAGTGAAAAAAACCTCAATTTTCAAACTTCCAGAATACCTAAGCAAGCAACGAAAAGAGATTCGCTCATCGTTCAATGAATCAACAAATTGATGGATGAGATGTAGTTTTGAGAGATAGCGGGGACCTCCTACTTACAGTAAGCTCTCATTTTTCTTGTTCTTCATTTATTTTATCGAATTGTAGTGGTTTAATGGTGATGGTGTTCTCCATGTTCGTGGTCTTATTTGTTGAGCATGAAAATCTTCCTGTTTAGGTGTTCTTGTCCTATTTGGTTTAGTTGTTTAATGAATGAATTCATATTTTATGTGTTGTGGGTTTCTCCTACCACCTATTGAATTTGTTTGGCTCCAAAACCAGTCTGGGTAGCAAACTGTCTCTTTTGAGTGCGCGAGCGTGCCAACACCATGAGGTGTAGTCGTCGAGGTGTCCATTGACCTGACTTATTCTCAAACGCTGTGGACGAGGAGAGCACCAACCTCGTTATCAGGTTCTTTTCTTTGCCTTTCGAAAAAAGACTTCTTACCTTACTGGTAAGGACTTGTGATGTGATCTCTTATGTCACAGAGTCGATACTTAGTGTTGTACACTAAGCAGAGCAATCACCGGGAAGTAGGAGAAAACGCGGGTTTGCTAAAGCGTAACTTTAGCTTTGCTGGGTTGCGAGGGCGTTACCCTTGCTTCGCTGGTTTCAACTAGGTTAAAGGTAGGTTGCTCCGGAGAGACTTTGGATAATCTGTGAGATTAGTTGATTGAAGAGTTGTTGTTTTTGTCCCTTAAAACCTGGTATTTATAACTAGGGTTTCGACGGTTCCTTGCCATAAAAGGAATATTGATTGAAGATTCCTAATCAGTCTCTGCTACCCGAATCCTTTAAGGGCTCGTTTTCTTTATAGACTCCGGAATGGGTGAAGCTATAACCCAAACCCAAGTAGACTTATTTTTAGGCCGCAAGTATCGGCCCGCTATGCTAAATCCTCTTAAGGATATTGCTAAAAATATTTTTGGGCTCAAACAGAATTCATATTTGTATTAGAATTTTTTTCTAATGAATTTTATATTACAACAAAATATGAGAAGAAAATTTTGTCAATCCCAATTGACTATTCTCAAACTTTCATACTATCAAATAGTAGTTTAATAATTCATTCTCAAAGCTAATTACAATTGACATTTACATATTACAGATGGATGCCCATTACATAGTCTATATGTGTTATGATTTTTTTTCTCCTCTTCATTTCTATACCAATCCATAATTTTAGTCTTTTCATTGTTATTAGTATGTGCGGGTGACCCAGATTATTTCACTCTTGAAATTAGGCATGGGGGTGACTTTATGGTATACCCATTCGGGTCGACTTCATAGGTGGTGATTATGTGGGGGTTATGTACAATGGGTGGATGACTGTGAGGTAGACACATTCAGTAGGTGGGACATTGAAGCTGTTGTTGAACACTTGGGTTATAACTTACGGAAGATTGAGATCCTATTCTTTCACAAAAAGACATGGTTTAGTTCAGCTTAATACTGACCGTAGGGCACTAGAGTGTGCTCAAAACCAATATGCCTGAAAAGTTTCAGTTGTATATCTGAGGAACAATGCTGTTTTGGAGAGTCAAGCATCAGCTACTCTTAGCAATTTTCAGAAGCATCTAAACCAGTGGCGGATCTAGAATTTAAAATAGGGGTGGGGCTAGAAAATTTCATTTTCTTAACTATAGAGATAAGAGATTTCATTGCAACGCCAATATTTAACTAATGTATATTAGACCTATTTTATTGAGATGTTAAATAGATTGCCGCAGAAGAAGATTATTTGGAATCATTTTTATTGAATAAAAATAAACTTGTGAGTAATATATTGAGATAAATATTATTTAAAAAAATAAAAACATTAAACCTTATTTAATAGAGGTATGAATGGAAGAAAATAGGAAAAAGTAATTAAACCTATCATATGGTATGAGGCTTTTTTTTTTAGTAAAATGAGGTCAGCCTTTTGTTGAAATTGAAAGATTACAACGAAATAATGCAAAAAAGCATCCAAAAAGAAAATAAACAGTGCAAAAGGGAAAGTTGCCACAATTGCATCAGAATTACAAAGAAATAATAAATTAAGGTGTTGCAGCAACGTCGAAACGCAACGTTGATTTTACACTACGGATTGCAGCCGTGTAGTGAATTGAGTAGTCGGTGGTTTGACTACCCATACAACCCCGACGCGCAAATTGACCAAAACCAATTTTGAGCTGGAATGAGCGCACTCTCCCACCTAAAGATCAAAGCCGGCCAAGGGTGTCAGAACATGCCCATGTTGGCAGACGATCTTTCACGAACAGATACCATAGACATGGGTCTTGAATCCAATACCAGTAATGCACAAGAACCCCAAGCCAATCCAGCAATCGATAAACAACCCACCCACAATAGTGGGTTGTAGTCCAAACCCAGTCTCCCCCTAGATCCCAGATCCAATCCAATTACAAAGACCCCCCGGATCCCATATCCGAATCCTTCTGCATAGCTGCCGGCGTGATCCTTCTACACCACCTTGCCTTTTACGCCGATGCCGGATATCACCGCTTGCCCTGAAATCAACGGAATCCCCAACAAACACCAACCCACAAATAGGCTGCATTAATCTTGGAAGATCCGATCGGAGAAAGCTCAAGCCCATTCTACACGACCATAGCCTGCCCATCGTGCCATCAACACCGGAATAATTTGACCCGCTAAGACAACCGTGAGAGAGAGAGAGAGAGAGAGAGAGAGAGAGAGAGCATAACCGGATCTCACTCCTTCCAACAACCACCTTCGCTTTCCTTCACCAATTCAAAAACCCTTTGGCTCGCAGGCATGACCACCCCCAATGCCAAAACTCTCCTTAAACAACACTCTGCCATCGAGGACGGCAAGAGCCAACACACAGAAGCCGAATCTTGGAAGTATCTCCATGAATGGAGCAGGTTTAGGATACAACGACCAAGAGACGCGCCGCTTCATAACCCTAGTAGAGCGCTATGTCACGCCCCTGATTTTACACACATAAAAATCGATATATATATATATATATATATATATAATCCCATAATTATACATGCGTAAACATTCAGTCATCAATACAAAATACCTGGAATCTTTTTCCTTTTAAACCAAGTACTTACTGATGCCCTGAACCCACAAAATTAATATACACTCGCTCCAAAGAGTTATATATTACACAAGCTTACGAATTTAAATTGTCAACAACAAAATAAAACGTAAATGCTCCTCAGAGCTCACTACAAGCGGAAGTTTTAATAACGGTAAGGTCACAAAATTGGCTTTCTACCGTAAAGCTGCTAGCTCGCTGCCTCAGTTTCAGCCACGATTACCCTGACCTACAAGATTGTCCCCTACACCGTTTGAATGGTGTACCGGGTTGCCACACAACAAACCCGGTAAGCTTTTGCAAGCCCATATGAGTAACTCAAACCACACACAACTCACACCAATCATGAGAATAACTCACACGAATCATGTTTAAATCAATAAACAAATCACGGGATAAACCCACACAAATCACGAGATAAATTCACCCAAATCACGTTTAAATCAATAAACAAATCACGGGATAAACCTACACAAATCACGAGATAAACTCACACGTTTAAATCAATAAACAAATCACGTTTCAATCAAGAAACAAAGCACAGGATAAACCCACACAAATCACGAGAATAACTCACACGAATCACGTTTAAATCAATAAACAAATCATGGGATAAACCCACACAAATCACGAGATAAACTCACACGTTTAAATCAATAAACAAATCACGTTTCTATCAAGAAACAAAGAACGGGATAAACCCACACAAATCACGAGATAAACTCACCCAAATCACGTTTAAATCAATAAACAAGTCACGTTTCAATCAAGAAACAAAGAACGGGATAAACCCACACAAATCACGAGATAAACTCACCCAAATCACGTTTAAATCAATAAACAAGTCACGTTTCAATCAAGAAACAAAGCACGGCGGACAGACTAGAGCTCTAACTGATCGTATTCACTAACCCGGCCAAAGGCGTGAATTCCCGATTTCCCACCCACGATCACATTTCGTGACCCACGATCCTCAACTTGTAAGTCTTTGGACCCGCGGTATAAATACCAAAACATTAAAGGAGTCGCACTGGACCCAAAATGTTACACGAATCTAAAATGAAAGATTCCCCGTAATTGACCCCTATCAATTACTCCCGGTATAAAACCCATATTTAAATAATCCACCGCGAACTAAAATGTTCCACAAATACACAAATCTCAACGCTTTTCAAAACAAATCGAAATCAACATTTCCACAATCATTTGTTTTCCAAAAGCCACAACCCAAAACAATAAAAAACATCATTTCATGCATATTGTTTTCACAAATCCACAAACCACCAAAACATATATATTTTATGTAAATATATATATATATATACGTAGTCATCCGATCATGAATGCCTACTAATACCAACTATAGTTTGTAGTTAACTAAATAACTCTCAAAACAATATGGTGAACCCGTTCGTAAATGAACATCGTGAGATTACTCACCTCGAAACTCCCGCTGCGTCTTCTATACAGAACCGAACTAACACTCTCACCAACAACTTGTCCAATTCACCTTTTAGAAGCACCTATTCACCAATGATCTCAAATTAGTAATGATTCACATTTGATTTAAGTTCGAAACCCCTGTTTTGAACTAAAATCCCCAAAGTGGCCCCAATCGAGGCAAAACCACATCTGAGACCTCTCATAGTCTTCGGAATACTTCCACGATCGATGTGACCAAACCACAAGTTGATCGGACGCTCGAATCCTCACGGATCGAATAAATCGATCGGTATGAAACTGCAAAAATCATAACAATTCCATACGAACTCCAAAATTTGCATATTATATATCGAAACGCTCTTTTCAACAAGTAGAACATATATAATACCAAAAATAGCTCCTTAAGTGGCCGGAACACCGTCGGAATGCCGCCACAGACGGTGGCATACCGCCACCAACCAAAACTCAATATTTCACAAAACTCCCAACATCAAAGTTCTTCATCTAAGCATGCTTGTGAACTTTCATAACAAGCTCGAAGTCAGAAAACAAGCATAAGGGGTCGAAAACTACCTCACAAGCCGTGAACAGTAATCCAAACCGAGTTGAACAAAGTTTCACGTGAATCGATCCAAACAACCACCAAGGATCGATCAAGGAGGCTGCTCTGAGCTCCCCAAGCTCAACTTGAAGCCCCGCCGACGTCGGAACAAGGATTTCCGACCGGGTCCGAAAATACCAATCTACACCGCCTTCTACCGCCGCCACCACCGAGAATCGGCTCTAGAGGACACCACAGGGAGGAGTGCATGGAGGAGGCGAACCGATCTGGGCTCGTCTAGTGGTCTGTCGTTGCCGGAGCTCGCCGGAAAATCCGGGTCGGATCACCTGGTTCGGGTCGGGTCGAGCGCTGGTGATGAGAGAGAACGGAGGATTTCTGATTTCCGGAAATGGTAAATGTGAAAATGGAAATAGTAAGTTTTCGAAAATGGAAACTCCTATTTATAGAACTTTCCCAAAACTTCAAACGCTCATAACTTTCTCATACGAACTCAGATTCTCACGTTCCACATGTCCACGAACTCGTATCGACACACTCTACAACATTCGTGAAGGAAGTTTTCAGAGAATCTCAACGTATCAAAAGTCAACCTTGAAACCCCCCCTAAAGTCATACTTTTCAAATAATTAATTCGTCCGAAACACTTCCGCTCTGTCCACGAGCCACGAAACCGTCCAACAACCATAAATAGATTCTGAAAATTCCTCGGAAAATAATTACGAATTTCCGGGGCATCACACGCTAGGTCAACACATTTTTTTTTATTTACTTATTTTTATATATGGGATGAGGCTATGAGTGGAAAACAATAGAAATAAGTAGAAGAAATATAGAAGGTGGAGGAATAAGTAAAAGAAATATGAGTGGAAATGTGGAATGTAACCATAAAAAAGAAACAGAAGAGAATCGAACTAGGGTTGCTTTGATGATAGCAAAGCCTGTCAGCCAACTATGCAGGAACCTACCTAATGTACATTACATATACTAAACCTTTTATCTATAATCTCGGGTGGGCTTGAGTCTAACCAATGGTATACGTAGATCCGCGCCTGATCTAAACACATGAGTCCTCTAATGTAATCACAGGCATAAAACCTCAAAAGTTGTGATTAACCTTAGGACTAAAACATATCCCTCTTATTACTTTTCAACAAGACTCGTTTGAAAACGAAATTGTGATACAACCAAATATTAGTTTGCTAGTATTCATTTATTGCTTATTCACTCATAAATAAATAAAAAACAGATAATATATTAAACTCTACCATTTTAGATGTGAACTGTTTACGGACAACCGGTACTTTCTTCTTCCACACTAAATCCCCTCACACTTTTCTAAATTCGACTATAGATTAACACTTTTTTAAGATAAGACTAAATATTGGCAATGTAAGCCATTGAACTTCATAGAAAACATTAAAATATTTAGCCATACCATATTATCTTCTCTGATTTCAACATATAAATTGAAACTCACTGGAAACATTAGTATATTCAGCCATACAATGTGAAGCCAAGACTGTGGACTATATTGCCTTTTCAGAAAATGACGAAAGTAGTGGTTCAAAGTGAACTTTACATACTCAGTTTTGCTTTGCCAAGAATATGACAGGCCCTGCACTGGTGTGGCTTCAATTGGACGACTTCAATGCAGTCATCCTCTTCCTCTTGATGCAATAACTCGCCCAACCATTAAGGTTGTCGTTGCCTCATACTCAACAACCCTATCCACTCTGGTTGTTCACCAAACTCTCCTCAGAAATAAGTAGAAATTGAATCGGATTTTTGGTACACAATACCAATAAAGGACATCTGTTGGCTAAGCATTGGATGCAAGATTCCTATGTTCATTGGTTTTGTAAATAGAAGAACTTGGAGGCACCACAACAGACAAGTCCAAAATCTAATATTTACTTCGTTGGTCTCCACTCTAGCAACATCAAATAAGGTTTTCATAAAACCTAACATGGGCCATGGGCCCTCGAAACCAATTCCCTCTCCTGCAATTTTATTTTCTAAACAATGGTTGCAATTGGAAAAACTGGCTACTTTCATACTATTTACTTTAGTGAACACCAATCTTAATAGATAGTATTAGTCTGGTTTAAACTGCACTTAGGTAAACTGCAATTCAACTAAAACTAATAATTTGGACGTTTTTCTTGATTAGGTTTTTTTCCTAAGTCATGCAATTTTACCATATTTATAATTTAGAGCAGGTTTTATTTCAAAAAAATTCTCATTTTTCATCCCTTTTTAAAAAAAATATATATATTTACAATCCAGCTTTTCACCCAATTATGTAACTATAACATCATATTAAACAAAATTGCTTGTAAAGACAACGACCAATCTTCATTATTTAGCCCTACCATATTATCTTGTCTGATTTCAATACATAAACTTAATGAAAATATTTGTATGTTTAGCCGTACCATGTGAAGCCAAGACTGTGGACTATATTGCCTTTTAAGAAAACGACGAAAGTAGTGGTCCAAAGTGAACTTTACATATTATCTTCTCCCAAAACACATCTCGCTCAATCTTCGGCAGAGCCCAAAGGCTGGTGTCGTTGCCATAGTTGTCATACAAGAACATCATGTAGAGGGCGTTGTTGGACCTGTTTGCAGGAGTTTTTGATCCAAGCGTAGGGAAGCCCGCAGACATTGGCGCCGATCTAGTTCTTACAAAGTGAAACGGTGCGCCACCACTCAGCGACAGAGGGCGACAGCATTGCCGGATTCGGTCTTTTGTGAGAGAAGAAATCGGTGAGAGAGTAGGAGAGAGAGAACAAATTTGCTTGCAAACTCAACGACCAATCTTCATTATTTAGCCCTACGATATTATCTTCTCTGATTTCAACACATAAACTAAAACTCATTGGAAATATTTGTATGTTTAGCAATACCATGTGAAGCCAAGACTGTGGACTATATTGCCTTTTCAGAAAATGACAAAAGTAGTGGTTCAAAGTAAATTTTACATACTCGGTTTTGCTTTACCAAGAAATGACAAACCCTGCATTGGTGTGGCTTCAGTCAAATGACTTCAATGCAGCCATCCTCTTCCTCTTGATGCAATAACTCACCCAACCATTAAGGTTGTCGTTGCCTCTCACTCAACAAACCTATCCACTCTGGTTGTTCTCCTAACTCCCCTAAGAAATAAGTAGAAATTGAACCAGGTTTTGGGTTGACTTTAACACACGCCTGAATCAAGGTTTCACAATACCAATGAAGGACAGGTGTTGGCTAAGGATTGGATGCCATATTCCTATGTTCATTGGTTTTGTAAACAGAACTACTTGCAGGCGCTAAGACAGACAAGTCCTAAATTTCATATTTACTTCGTTGGTCTCCACTCAAGCGACATTAAATAAGGTTTTAATAAAACATATGGGTCATAGGCGCCCGAAACCAATTCTCTCTCCTGCAATTTTATTTTCTAAACAATGGCTGTAATTGGAAAAACTGACTACTTTCATAATATTTACTTTAGTGAACACCAATCTTAATAGTTAATACTAGTCTGGTGTAAACTGCACTTGGGTAAACTGCAATTCAACTAAAACTAATAATTTGGACGTTTTTCTTGCTTAGGTTTTTTCCTAAGCCATGCAATTTTACCATATTTATAATTCAAAGCATGTTTCATTTCAAAAAATTTCTCATTTTTCATCCCTTTTTTTTTTTCAAAAAAAATTTACAATCTAGTTTTCCACCTCAATGTGTAACTACAATGTCACATTAAACAAATTTGCTTGCAAACACAACGACCGATCTTCATTATTATTATTATTATTATATATATATATATATATATAACAAAAATTTTCTTAGAGAATGACCGTTTTAATATAGACTTGGCCTAACAATAATGCAAATCACATTACATAGAGGTGAAAATATTAGCAATATTAAACATAATAGATGTGTTCACATACATAATTATGATTAACGCCATAGTTGATGTATATCATCCACTTATACTTAATTTAAATTTATACCTGAAAACCTTTTATTCATAATAACTAGTTAGTGCTACAGGGAGTAGTCCGACAAATTATCAGAAGGTTGCATGTCCGAATCATCTAGTGGCGTATCAGATGATATCAACTCATCCTAGCAAACATCAACCCAGAAGTCATCGTCTTCTTGTTCACGTGACCAATGAGATATGGAACCAATGTGTAATTCTTATCTTGTTCTTTTTAGGCTATTTAACTGATGTGTGTAAATGCAATTAGCCCAACTAAAACTGATACAATTTTTATCCACCAAAATCTAAATAAAGGATTGAACAATTATATATTATTGAGGTAGGTCATATAATTAGTCACTAAATTTAACGACTTCAATTTGTCAAACATATAATAATATAAATGTTACTCCAATCCTATCCAACATAATTAGTCATATTATTTAACAAATAAATAACCAATTGCTCACGTTGGTCGCTATGCAAAGCCAATACTCTCGGTCCTTGCTTAGTTTTGCTTGTGATATAAAGCGCTTCATTTCATCACTGCATCTGAAATAGCTTGGATTAGGTATCGCACAAGTCACTAGATGTACATGTTAATAATTACCATTTTTCGTTATACATTATTCAAAAGAAGCATCTTTGATGCTACGTATTTATGCATATGAGTACCATTGTCACGAAGAAATGAACAATGTACGTGAATACGAATCTTACATTACTGGGTAACACATTTGGGTGTATGTGTACCATGAGAAGATATGATTTCTCGTCCACCCACATCCACCCTCTTCAATTTGGGCCTTCAGTTTGCAACTACAAATTTTCATTACATTTCGAGGTGTTTAGTTAAGGGCTTACTTAATTTATATTAGAACAAATAACAAAACCAATCAATACATGTAGCATATCTTGCCTTTTTGATCACGCTATCACACCGTCAATAAGGGCGGTTAACATAAAACTTCTCAGCATTCGTATTTTATAGTCAGGTGAAATTCTTGAATTTTTGAACGATGAACAACTGCAAAACATTTGCCAGTGATGTTTTCATTAATCAAGATCAAAAGTTAGGGACTCGAAGACGATTAGATATCATCTTAGTCTCAACCATAAATGATGCCGAACAGGGATCGGTGGATGTTATTTTTAGGACTCCGTTGACACCTTATGAGAAATCAAAGTTTTTGGGTTATGAGGGAATATGGTCGCAAGGTTGAAACTTAAACGAATTAACAGAAGGACACCACTAGGAGTGGAGCCTGCTGCTTAATTTGACTCAACACGGGGAAACTTATCAGGTTCAGACATAGTAAAGATTGGCAAACTAACACTATGCCAAAAAGTCCTTCAGACGACACACTTCAAACGACATTAGAATTGTTTTATGTCGTCTGAGTTTTTCAGACGACATAATTTTTTTTTTCTGTTGTCTGAATATAGACTAAAACCATACTCGTTCAATTTGAAAAAATGGTCACCATTCAGACAACACATATTTGTTGTTGTAGAAGATTGTGATTTCCTATCTTAAATTTGGACGGATATCCAAAAATTGATTTGGTACTTTTCCCTCTCAAATAACCAAGCCCTAGTTGACTAGAAAATATTGTGACATTCAGACAACATTTAAATGTTGTCCAAGTGTGGAGCTTCTTTTAAAATTTTCTAATTATTTTGACCTGTGCTTATAGAGATCGACCTCGACCCTTCACTCATTCTCTGTCCTTCTAACTCGGGCTCTCTCAGCTCGACCTAGAAACCGCGAGGAAAACTCAAACACCAGCCCTCTCTCCTTCTCACTCAGCTCTCTCAGATCTCGATTCTCACTCTCTCGATTCTTTGTTGGCTAAGATTGAACTTCTTCATCATATTTCTATCAAATCTGGCCACTTCAGTAGAAGATCTACCAACTCTCTTCTCCTTCTCTCTCGCTCCCTTGTCTTTCCAAACCCTACTCTCCCTCTCCCTCTCCCTCTGTCTGTGTCTCCGAATCTCACATTCTCTCTCTACAATCCTCTCCGTCTCTCTCTGAAATTGACGGAGATGAAGTCTATCTGCGCTACAATTTCTTACGGGAGACGATGGAGCCGCCCCAGTAAGGTCTAGCAAGCCTCCGTGAAAGCATAAAGCCGCCAAGGAGAACGAGTCTCCGCCTTCAGATCTCCTCTATATGGCCTTGGATTCGAAGCCTTCGCCAGCAGCCAAGTTGAATAGTCTGTTGCCGCCACGGCCTTGAGATGCTTCCTGAGAACTCCATCCATGGGGCCTTTGATTCCGGCGTCCAGGTACTGCTCTAATCTTGAGACTGCTAATTTGAGAAATATGTTTGTTTTTCATGAAATCTTGTCGTTTTTGCTTGTGTTTGGGACTTTTGTTAATGTTAATTTTGTTAGGGAAGTCCTCGATTCACCATCGATCTCTGAAGTTTTTATGTTTGTTAATCTATTCTGAGTATCGTAATCGATTGCGATAATGCTGATTGTGGTTACGTGATTGATTTTTTTATGTAAGATTTCGTTTTTGTTGTGTTTGGGTGGTGGTTTTAGATTGCTAGGAGGAGGAATGCGCACCTGGAGAAGTACCCTGATGAGAAATTAATTCCCCTTAGAATTAGTGACACGGAATTCCAGAATATATAACCTCTGCAATGGCAAAGGTATTTCTCGGCTCTCATGGTTAATGTGCTCTGTTACTGCCTAGCATGAATATGGTTTGTTTCGATTTTGAATGTGTGTGGTATGGCAGCCTTGAATTAACGCAAGCGACTATATTCAAAGGCAAAGCCGGTTGTTTTGTGTTTATTGCATGTACAAGAGTGAAAGCTTACTTGTCTGGAATGTGTAACATTATAAAATATGATTTGGCTAATGAAGCAACCAAATATAACCCCAAATTAGAAAGTTCCTCTTTAGCAGTCGTTGATGTTACTATGTTTGCCACACATCTATTACCATTTTTCTGCAACACTTGCATGCTTATTGAGACTGCTTTTTTAACTTGAACCCCAATTAAGTTGATAGTAATGTGGAAATCACTAAATCATAACAAACATGGGTTGCCTTAGATTTGCCTATAGTTCAGAAGAGGTTACTCTGTATATGTTTCTTACTCATTTTGGTCATTTTGGTCATCATCATGGCCAAAAATATATGGTACATTCTATCCCATTTTCCTTTCTTAAGAACTTACTCTGTATATGTTTCTTACTGACATCTCGAACTTGTAGTGGGTATTCTTCATAAATATCTTTTGAGTTCTCTGTATGATTCTTGCTTCCTAGAAGCTGTCGGCTCATCAGAGAAATTAATTAATTTTTTGTTCGTATCTTTGTTAAATTTATATTACATTGGTTTGTCTTCTATTAACCTTTTTTCTGGGGGCATTATGTCTATTTGCAGTTTTGCTTAAACCATTGATGCATCTAAAACATATGCGGTTTTAGTTCAGTGGATCATAAATCCTGTATAAATCTTAGCATTTAAATACTATGGACAGGTGGGTACCAAATTTAATAAGATTTCAAGTGGCAGTAATTGCTTTTCTTTAGTTGAAGCAAAGTCCAAAACCATTTTCTTACTTGGAATTGTGACTTAAATGGGGGAAATATATTGATCTACTACATTTGTTCTAAACTGGTTTGGATGAACTATGTTCAGGAAAACACCTGAAAGGAGAGAGATCAAAGAGCAAAACTTTTATCAGATGAAGTCTGTGTTCTCCCTTCTTTCATGGGCTGGTTCCTTCTTGCCTGTCTTGGCTGCAAAAATGAGTTCTGTAGCAGCGATCTTGAAGTTTGTGAGTTTTTTTTTTCCTCTTTTAGCTTTGGATTTTATTGGATCTTGGAGCTAAATGATTATCTTGGTTGCATTTTGGTGTTGATAAATTAGCTCATAACATCTAATTGGTTAAATTTGTGTCTGTTAGATAAGAATGCTTTGCAATTTGATGGGATATTGATTAATCTAGAGTTTTCTTTTGCAATATGGTTTAGATTGGATATCTCTCGATTCTCTCCATCATGGTTTCATAGAAGCCATGCCTTTCCTTCTTGAAAAAAATTCATTTCAGCTTCCAATTTCAGATATTCAAATCTTAGGATATTAGGTAAAACTACATATGCGCTTTCTCTAAACTTGCTCATTCATAACTTGGTCATAGAAGCTTAAGTGTTCTCTGTTGTTTATTTCTTGAGGAAATGAGATCAGGAAAGACTCCAGGCTGCTTTCTTGCCTCATTTTGATGATGTTATATAAAAAATAACAAACATGTGGGTAGGTAACAATCATTACTCTTCTCTCCCAGAGTAAAACTAAATAGATCATGTACTTTTCTCTCCCAGATATCTTACCTTAGCTCTAGGTTTATTTCTGCATTTTATATCCCTCTGTACATATTGTTTCTGATCACAGTAAGATCTAATATTGCATAGTCTTGTCAAAATTAGATTGCTGGTCTGAAATCAGTTATGATTATGTAGGTTTACTTGATACTTTTATGTGATCTTTATGGTACTCTTACAATTACACAAGCTGTTATTTTCTGCAACACAAAAAAGGTAAAGGTTTATGCTTCTATTGTTGTTTTGTTCTGATTTGAATTGAATTGTTCCTTGTCGGTTGTTTGGTTATGGTCTATTAGTCAGTAGAACAGTAATGTGGAAATATGCTCATCTTCGGAGTCATGCTTATACCATGGACACCATTGCTGTTGTTGTTCATTTCTAGTACTGTTTTTTTTTTCCTTTCATTTTTGTTACTGTTGGAAAATGTATTCCTTTTTCCTGCTCATATTGTCTTGTGGTTTTTGACATTTTATTTGATTATTGTATATTTAGTTACCTCGCCTTGTTTTCACCTGTAACATTATTCTTCTGCAGATACATGTTTAAGTGCCTTTCAAGCTCCACTTGATCCAAGCATTGCCTTGGGAGGATTCTCCAAAAACTACTACTATGAGGTAATTCTATGATATCTATCTGTATGCTAATTCTATGATGATCTTCAAATTCCAGGCTTCTGCATTCATAGTCACCTACTCAATTAATAATGCAGTTGATAATGTAGGAAATGAGAATGGGAATGCACTGGCTTGGGAAAAGGCTTTTATTCAGTTAGTAAAGGTTCAAACACTGTGCAATGCACATCCTGCATTGCATTGTTGCTGTTTCCTGTGGGCATTTCAGATTTTATGCAAATATGGAGCAAATATATTGATTTTCGTAAACTTTTATGCTAATGATACTTGATATTGAGATCTGGAGCAAATATGTTTATAGGAAAAACTACTGGTGCTGTCTTGGAACTGAGTCTCTCATTTTCAGCCGAAAGCTCAATTGAGGAAGAGTTAAAAAGAGAAAGTACTGCTGATGTTACAACCATAATAGTAAGTCCCAGACTTCGATGTTTTTACATTACTCAAGCAATATGCAAGAGATAAATGACTTCATGATATCTTGACCATACTGCAAACTTTACTATACTTGACCTTATACTGAAATAGGCATTTTAATTCTTCTTGTCCTATATCATATCAGGTAACCTATCTGGTAATGTTCCTGTATATATCTCTGACATTAGGAGATGCACCTCAAATATCTTCTTTTTACCTCCCGTCTAAGGTACGATCTTAACCTTCACGTAAGTATCTTCTATTCCTTATATAGATCAATTCCCTTGCTAATGTCACAAATGATTCCTTTCTGGGCTGAACCGCGAACATGATGAAGTTTGGTTTTTACTCATCCATCATTTCTCATGATTTATTATTACAATCTCGTTCCTCTGGTCCTTCTTTACATGTCTAAAGGTGAAGCCAAAGAAATGTTTTCAAGGTATGAAGGGTTTCTTGGAGCATTGGGTGCATTCATGAGCTATGAAAAGCATGGCTTTGATAACTTGATGGTCTATCAGTTAGTGCAACAATCCCCAATCCGTGGATTCCATGGAGGAGATAAAACTCATGATCCTGCAAACTTGGAATTGAATGACAACCCAAGCATAAATTGCAGTATATACTTGTCTTAGAATTTGCATTAGCTTTTCCTCCAGACTCGACACAATGCTTAGAGGCAATTCTATACTATATATGAGCACATCAACCTAGAAAATCTAGATTTTGTACTGTATTTTGGAGATAGCAACTATGTAACTGTGTCCTTATTCAATAAAGTGAATTACTTATTGTTTATGTCATTATTTCACAAATATTTGTCGTGTTAACAATCTCAAACGACAGTAAATTGTTGTTGTAATGAAACTAACATAACAGAAAGAATATGATATCTATTGTCTTAACCATTTATCAACATCACATAAGTACAGTTTCAAAACCTTTCAAACAACACTTAATTGTCATCTGAACGTACCCTAGAATGGCACATAATTGTTCTCTGATGCTTTTTACGACCACATATAATTGTCGTTTAAAGTAAATTAGCACAATCTTTAAGTATTGTCGTATGAGAGAAGACACTACATACGAGTCTTCATATTTCTTATTTAAGGGCATTCAGACCACACAAATAAGTCTTGCAAATATGCTTCACACAATAGTATTTAAAAAATATTGTGGTTGTTCTGTTAATCAGACAATACAAAACTGTTGTTTGAATGTTTTTAAAGATACAGATCACAATGTTCCCAAAATGCAAAACTCATCAGACAACACAAGACTTTTATTTTTTTATGTCGTCTGAAAAATCAGATGACAGAACACTTCTGTCGTCTGATGCCCCCAAGAGACGACACCGTACTAGACGACATATTTTTGTTCGTTCAGACGACAGAACAGTTCTGTGGTCTGAAGGCCTTTTTGGCATAGTGTATAAGAGCTCTTTCTTGATTCAATAGGTAGTGGTGCATAGTCGTTCTTAGTTGGTGGATGGATTTGTCTGATTAATTTCATTAACAAACGAGACCTTAGCTTGCTAATTAGTTATGTATAGGTCTCCTCCAACAAACAATCTGTAATTCTTCAACAACAAGCTTGATTATGCTGTTTCTGGCTGTTCGTTCACGCTTTACATTCAACTCACCTACGACAAGCACCACGACCAGGTCTTTCTCTATTTCGGTGGGTGTGGTTCTCATGTTCTCAACGCCTATGTGGGGATGATTAAGGTTGCTTTTGAAAAGACCAATCGAGATTGGTTACTCCAGTATGCCGACTGCCCTCTTCTTAAGAACCTACCAGGTTTTCATCATCTATATAACGAGGCAAAAATATATGAACAGAAGGAAACCATCTTGGCTGCCAGCAAACACATAACAGAAAAACTACGGTTAACACATATGTGTATTTTTCTATTGCAATAAATACACTCAGGACGGGAGTCAACAACTAGATCATTATTTTGGATGTCACTAGAAGATGTTATCACTAGTTTGGACAATGGTGAAGGTGTAGT
The DNA here is from genome assembly GCF_002994745.2 of Rosa chinensis. NCBI lineage: Eukaryota > Viridiplantae > Streptophyta > Magnoliopsida > Rosales > Rosaceae > Rosa > Rosa chinensis. The sequence continues at coordinate 43,184,588 of NC_037092.1, forward strand.
GTAATCAATTTATGGCTCAATGACTAATTTTGTGGTATTGGAGGACATTTATCGTCCCCCCCTCCGTTTATATACCTGGTAGGTTATTGGGTTTCTTGGGCTCAACCCCTGTAAACCACCAAAAGGTCATCAGAATCCCTGCCACATACACTTGACAAGAAAAACAAGTTCATATTATGCAAGGCAAGGACAACCTCTTTATCCTTTATCACACATAAATGTACTTACAGGAAAGTAACTATCAAATGAGTTGACAACACTTGGAGAGATTTTGTGGTAGGGATTGAATCTTATATTCTCTATTATATGTAATTAAAGTCTCATGTGTCTATATATCTTATTATTCATCTCTTATTTGTAGCATTTGTACACAACTCACAAACAAAATTCATAGTTTCTCTTATATATTCGAACCTAAACATGCGCATGTATATGGCGGTGTCACTTGTTCAAGATAATCATAATTGGATGATAATTTGTAACTGCAAATTTTCTTTCATATATGTCACATTAAGGTTGAATGGAAAATGAGGTTTTTTTTTAAAAAAAATGATGAATTCTCAATGACTGGCCTTTATGAATTTATTACATTGTAATATATTTTTCAAGAATTGTCTTTTTTGTTATTGCACGAATCATTCGGATTCTAGAAAATCTTTCAAGAATATATAAATATGATGGCTTATGTGCTAATCATGGAATTCATTAAGGAATATATTTAGTTACACAATCCATTAACTGTGTTAGTGGTGATTGAATGAATGAAAGAAAATTGACGTTATTAGTCAAATACAATCAAGTAGGGGTGGGTGAAAAAGCCCGTAAGCCCGAAAAACAGGCCCGGAACGCCCGGTTTGGTCCGGGTTTGCAAAAAAAATTTGGTAATAATCTCCTGTCCGGTCCAAACAGGCTCAAACCCAGTCTGGTCCCGGTCTGAGGTTTTGAAATATAATAAAGCCCATTGGGACCGACTATTAATTAATAAATATTTTTTATATGTTTTATTAGTCTTCTTACCCCTTTTTCTTTTCCTCCTTCTCTCTCCATGTTCTTCTCCTCGAGATTCTTCTCTAATTCTCCTTGGGTCCCACCCCTCATCTTTATGGACTCTCTCTTCTTCTCTTTCTTCTTTCTTCTTTCTTTTCAGTTTTCCCGTCCCTCTCCCCCCCTTTCTTTTTTGTTTTTTTCCTTCTCTCTTCTTATCTTCTTCTTCTTTTCCCCAAACGCCTCCATTGTCTTTTTTCTTATGTTTTCCCTTCTCTCCATAGCTCTCCTTCGGTCCTTCCCCATTAGATCAATTGTCGAGAAATTCCTAATTCTTCTTCTGTCATTACTCAACCCCAAAATCTCTCTCTGTCTAGTTTTTCTCTGTTACTCAACCCCAAAACATATCTATCTCTCTCTCTCTCTCTCTCTCTCTCTCTCTCTCTCAATGGTGGTGGTTAGGTGACTTTGGAAGTTTGGAGGGCGGAGGAATGGGTTTGGAGCAAGATCTGAGAACAGATCTGTTTGTTTTTGTTTTAGTCTTTTGGGCCTGAAAAAACCAGAGGACAGGCCCGATTTTTTTCGGTTCGGGCCTTTTCGGTCCCTGAAACTTAAAAACGAAATTTGAGCCCAACCTGAAAAATTCAGGCTCGGTCCCGGGCCTTGCAAATTAGGTGTCGGGCTGGGACCGTGCCCAGGCCTACAATCAAGTATGGGTTTCAAAATCACAATATTCATCATGAGTTTGATATGGTTCTGCACATGACGAAAAATAGTCATTGTGGGATCATAATTACCGTCTTGAATGCACTTAAGTTTAAATGATCATTTACTGATGCCACACCATTGGCATGTGACCCAAAAATAGAGGTTCAATATGATGACCTTATTGGATGCAGTAGAGGATGGACACCTCCGCACTTAAATCATACAACCATCTCCAGTTGATGGTTATAAACTAAAGGATTAAATACTTGTTACTCCTCAAACTTTAAATTAAACTGGATAGCCCTTATTCTCTCTAACTCTCACACAACAGGTCCAAAATACCTGTTATACCCCTCACCTCCAAAGAAGACACCGGTGTTTTTTCAGCTTCAGAGTCGTCCTCCAAAGCAAGAGGATGTGGAGGAGGAGGAGGAAGCTCCAAAATATTGAAGGAAGCAAATCGAAACAAATCAAGCAGAAGAGTTGCCCTTTTCTTAGCTCACTCCAACACAAAAATCCCAGATACAATTAACCTTAAAACCAGCAACAAACCACCAAACAACAAATCTGATTTTCTTCCCTATAGATCTAAACCGCAAAACAGAAGACACCCAAAACCTAATTCAGAAAACATAGAACAACCCAAACAAAATGGAGGAACATATGGCAAATTTTGAAGAGGGAGGCGCGAAGACGGCGATCGAGCATGTTGTATTACAATATCTCCAAATCTAACATCCGTCGGACAGCTTACGGGCCTTTTAAGAAACATTACTAGAAAATAGGCATTCGAGACCGATGTGCAAATTGGGCGCTTAATTGTAGGTGTATTGTGTTCTTCGATGTGCATGTATTGTGGAAATGCAAAATGTAATAATTTAAACACAAACAGTAGAGCCATTTTCTAAAATGAAGAATAAAATTTATGATCTAATAAAAAAAATATCGCGTATTTCATATCATATCATGTCTGGTAACCGATTTAATTTTTCTAATTCGATGGAGAAGAAGCAGGTGAACGTGAGATTGCGGCACATAGATTCCAAACTTTTTCGCTACTTGCCAAAGCCTGTGCCTTGTTGACACTGGGATGACGTACATCGTGATTTCGCTCTGCGATGATATCGTGGCATGATTTTCCCCATGAGACAAGATCACGACAACAAGCATCAGTCACAACCGTACCTTGATAAACGCTTTTCTCTATTTCCTCTCCGCACTTAGGGGGGAACTTTTCCAAGCATTCCTTTACCGGCTTGGTCTCGTGTTTGTCTGAATTGTCGATGGCAACGCACTCTGTCCAAATTTTTTCGCCCTTTGCCAAAGTTTGAGCTTTGTTTGCACTAGGATGACGTGCCGCAAGGGACGTGTTGAGGAAGGTATCGTGGCATGGTTTACCCAACTTTACAAGATCTCGACAACAATCATCACTCAAAAATCCATTATTGAAAATGCTGTTTCCTACTTCGATCCCGCACTTTTCTGTGAACTGTCTTTCACAGTCTTTAACATTTGCTGGCCCCTCCAGTGTTGGGGTTGCAAAAGCATTTAATGTCACCTGCAAGAGAAAAATCACCAAAAGATGGCACCTGCGTGGTCCGGCCATAACTCCCTTTGCAATGTTATGTGATTACTCACGAATGTGTTTTCTGGTAATGATCGCTTTGTTGGAGTTTAGTTTCATGTGATAATATATTTATAAGGGAGAAAACATAACCGCATTTAAGACTCAAATGAACTAACTGTGTAAACGCTTATGCGCTCTTTAAAAGAAGTAACGTGTTTAATTGCCTATCGGCTCTAAATAAGAGAGTTACATTTAAACAGTGCGTACGTGTTTCGATAGCTCGATTACGTTTAAATGATTTACCGCTAAATTATCAAGTTTTAAATGCAGATAAGTATCCAACAAGTGGTCATTATATATTACACTATTTATGTATCAGATCATTTAAATTCTCAAAATTCTAGACAATTCCACAATCAAAATATGTTTAGGAAATAACTGTGGACAAAAAATTAAACGGGCTTGTTCAAGCACGAATGGACCGACTGGCCGGGTTAGCCCATTTGTCACCCCGAATCTTTGCGTTTTGGATAATTAATTTACCACTTCTAAATTCATCATGTATAATCTTATCCTTCTTAATAAATTCAATGATTTCCGGTAAAACGAATAATAAATTACTGTGATATTGTCAACAAGAAAAAATTGACTCTTCTTAAGTTCTTTTGGAGAAAAATATCCTACTCAGTATTTTTTTTTTTAAAACTCTGACCTTGTAGACTTTTGTTGAAGCAGAAGTAACTTTTTGTAGATGAAAAAGAATTAGGGCTCCTCATGTGATTGATTTGAGGAGTGGTTAAAGAATGCACTTAAAATAAAGCAGTGATTTGCTTTTTGGGTAACGAGTGATCTCCTCATGTCTATGTAATAACTAATTAATGTAAAATATTATATAACGCCGCACAGTCATTGAGAAAATAATGATAAAGAGTTATTGCGCCAATAGTTAGTGAGTAATGCGTGCACGTGATTGGCGTAAGTACGACTTTAATGAAACTGTTGATATCTGAAAGTCCAGCGGTAGCTGGACCCTAGCTAACGTTGATCCGATGGGCGGATCGGTACTCGCGTTGTTCTCGAAGCTCCCGTTATCTGTCAAGTGAAATACAACGGACGTCAGAGAGAGACCGCGTCGGGCGGTCTTCTGCTCTCTGATGCCTAAGTTAGTCAATGTACTTGTATTGACAAAGTAACAGTAGATGAGTATTGAATGCGTAATCAATGAGGAGAGAGGAGAGAACCTTTTATAGGTGAGGAAGAGGTTGATCTTCTCTTTGTTTTCGATGTGGGACTGATATGCTTCAGTTCCCAGTTTCAGAAGCCTCTGATGCCATCTTGGCGTGGCGCGTGGCGGCGCGTCAACGGTGATCTGGAGATGGTCCGACGCTGAGGCTGTAGCCTGCCTGGCGGTGTGTCTGCGTGTCATTCCTTTAGTTGGAATTAGTACCTTCGGCGGTACAATGAGCGTGGCCCATTATAGCTAATTATGTTTGCAAATGTACATGTATGTACAAGTCCCCCAAGTCCCCAGTCAAGGAGGGCAATCTTGGTTGGGGAGTTGTTCGGCGGTTTGAAGCGTTTTCTTCCGCTAGACTTGCAAGAGCATAATTAGCGTCAGTGCGTTGTCAACCGTTGGTTTTACTGAGTAAACGATTTATACCCTTTCGGGTGGGCCCCTGCTGGGCCCCCCAGGTAGTCCCCCACTCCCCGGCGAAGATAGACCTCCGGATGGTCGGCAAGTTGTTTGTTGAGGGGGAGCTGCACGGAGCAGAGGGTGTTGGGTTGCGAGCCCAATGTTTAGTACCCAGATGACGGGGGTCAACGTGCCTGATCAGGGCCGTCGTAGACTGTTGACTAGTCCCCGTGTCCCGTAGGGACGGTCTGACGGTAACGCCGCGTGGCGGTAGTTGTCAGAGAGGTGTAGCCTCGGGATACGCGTTTTGGCGGATGTCCCCCCGCTAAATGTAGCTGGAAGCAGTGTCCGGCTAACGTGCCTGGCGGTATTTTGTTTGAACGATACTGCGTCTAAACAAAGCATGCAGTTTGCAAGATGAAAGTGGGTTCCGCCAGAGGTGTACAGCGGAAGATACCCAGCTTGCAGGACGGTATAGCGAGAAGTTCCGCTGGCGGGGTTTCGCTCAGCGGAGACTTCGTGTCTTGGCAGATAACCAGTGAGAAGTTCCGCTGGCGGGGTTTCGCTCAGCGGATACCTCATCACTCGGAAGATGACCAGTGAGAAGTTCCGCTGGCGGGGTTTCGCTCAGCGGAGACTTCATCACTTCGAAGGTAACCAGTGAGAAATTCCGCTGGCGGGGTTTCGCTCAGCGGAGACTTCGGGCGGTATTGTGAAGTCGTCCCCGTGGTGGTTAACACGCGTCGAACCCATAGAGGGTTAGCGTGCGTAGGCTTGTCTCCTAAGCCTGTCCGTCTTCTTGCATTTAATGATAGTAAATGTGGGTTTCGTAACCGAGGTGACGCCTCGGGTACTCCGGAGAGTGAGTAGAGGGTTACGACACGTGTACGGCTGGTATGTGATGTCGTTATGGAGCGGACGGCTTAGGACGCGTTGATGTTGACATAAAAGGGGGGGAACCTTGAGAGATTTCATCACTCTGAAAATTTGAAAACCTAGTCATCGTCTTCAAGCTCCGTTTGTCCGAGACCGAAGAAAGAGTTTGCCGAAGCTTGGGGATACCGTTCCCGGAGAGACGACGATCGCAGCCCCCTAAGATTACCGTGCACCACCGTGTCGTAGACTTCATCACCGAGGTTGGTACCTGGATTCCTCCTCTTTTATTTTTGTTTAAGTGGGTTTGCTATTTTTTGGGTCTTGTTTTTGTCTTTCTGGGATGATTGCCGGTTTTGTTGGGTGTGTTCTGAGGTGTAAAATGAGATTTTTTTTGGGGGGGGGGGGGGGGGGGGTTGAATTGTGGTTGGCAAAGCGTTGGTGCTTAGGGATTTAGATGGCCGAATCTGGGTTGAGTGCGTTTGTTCGTATTTTGGCATTTTCTGGGTTTTGTTCTTGATGTCCTTGGCTATAACTGATGTGAGAATAGGCTAGATCTGTGTTTGTGCTAACTGATGTGGGTTTTAGGGTTTGGGATGGCTAAAGTCATAGAGATTTCGAGCAGTGAGGATTCCGGGTCTGACGTGTCGTTCAGCGCGGCGGATAGGATTTTTATTGATTCGTTGCGTCCGTCTGCCCATGCAGGAACCTCACTGCCAGAACCGTTGGAAGTTGAGCCACTCCAGACCATCCCCTGGGAAGTAGCTATGGGTCGTGGTTCGCGTCCAGAGAGCTCAATGGCGGGTGAGGCCGCTGCTGCCAAAGCTAGGCGTGATGAGCGTTTGGCAAGCAACAGTGCTGCTAGCGGCTCCGCTGGAGAAGGAGAAGTAGCGGGGCAGAATGCTGAGTCGGCGTGGTTCCTCTCGGATGGCACCGCCGTCGACGAGGCAGGAGGGCGGATGGACGCCGCCGCCGTTAACCGAATGAAGCAGACGTTTCGGTTGCCGGGCTCCGTAAAGCTGCGCCCGCCGACAGCGGATGAGAAGGCCTCGATTCTCCCGGCGGGACTTGCTGCTGTTCATGAGGCGATATTCCGCCAAGGAGTGACATTCCCGCTGGTGCCAAATCTCCAAATCCTGGTGTGCGAATTTGGCCTTGCGTTTGGTCAGATTTGCCCCAACATGTGGCGGTTGATGTTGGCCATGAACTCACTTTGGCGGTTGTCCGGGTGCGACGGGCCTACTGTGGCGGAAGTGCTTCACTTCTACGAGCTGGTGTACGTGAAGCGCCGAGGTTGCAAAGGGCAAGTGAACTTGAGCCGCCGGCAGGGAGCGCCCAAGCTGATCGAGAATCTAAGGGACTCAATGTCCTACTGGTGGGGGACCTTCTGCGTCACCACAGAGGGTTGGGAGTATCACGCCAGATCGAACGAGGAAGGGCCGACATTTAGGATTAAGTCGGAGTTCCAACCCATTCGAGGTTGGTAACCGGTTTCCGCTGAACGTAGTTGGCGGGTTTACGTATTTGCACTTGTATTATCACTAACGATTACCATTTTTGTGCAGCGGGACTGCGGTACACGCTAACGCGCGAAGAAGAGTGCCGCGTAGCGAGGATCAGAGGTTGCTGGCGGAACCGCAACTTGCTAGATTTCCGACTTCTGACCGGTTGGGAGTTGCTGGTCGACCAACGGCTAACGCGTTCCATTGGTGAGAAATCTCCGCCAGACCGTTTTCTCCCTTTTTTTGTAAGTGTGAACTGGACTGACTAAAATTTTTTTTCTTTTGCTTTGTTTTTTTTTTTTAGAAACTCCGCCGGGTAATAAATCAAGTCGCGACGCTTTCGAAAAGGCCATGGACCGCGCGGAGATAGACGACTTTCTGGAGGCCATGTACGCCGAGGGGCTGGCGGCTCAGCAGACGCTGGTGAACCCCGAGACACTGGCACTGAGTCAGTCCGAGGTTCCTGTGGTGCTGCCTATGCCGCATCACTCCCATCTTGGTGAGGATGGTCTGCCGGTAGTGCAGACGGGGACCCAAGCGGCTGGCGGGGAGAGGGGAAGCGTTGCGGCAGGGCAACAGAAGGAGCGGATGCCTGCTCAGAGGCGTGGCCCTCAAAAGGGGAAAGTGGTGCAGCCGGCGGAGCCGCCAGTGAGGGTGACGAGGACCGTTGCCGGGAACCAAAGGACGCTGGAGAGAAAACGCCGGCAGGTTGATTCTCCTGACGAGGAAGAGGAAGAGGAGGTTGAGGTAATCGGGGCCCGCCGACAGAAGAAGGCTCGCCAAGCTCCTTCGAAAACTGTTGCGGTGGAGGGAGAGGCGCCCGCCGTTAGTGATCTGGACTCGTTTGCCGAGTATGCTGCGTTCATGACAGATGGTGAGCGGGAGTTCCTCTTCCATCTATGCGAACGGCTAGGGTTCGGCGGCCTAGCAGGTATCTCGCGCCCCACGGCAATTGACCAATCACCCTTCAGCTCGGCATTTGGTCAAATATCGGCGGGACTGCACGACATGTTCGTGGCGGCGTCGAAGCGGCCCCTGATTGAGGGGGAGCTCAGGGATGAAATCCAAGGTCTCCAGAGGGAGTTGGCGGAGGCGAAGGAGAAGCTGGCGGAGGCGGAGCGGGGGTTTGCCAAGGCGGAATGTGATTATGCCGACGTCCGCGGTAAGCTCAACGTAGCCATTGAGCGGGACTTGGAGAGGAATGAATATGTCTCCAAGTTGGAGCAAGACATCGTCCTGCTGCAGAAGCGGATAGCCGCCAAGGATAAAAAACTCATTATTGTGCAGCGGGAGTCCGCCGACAGAATGGCTGAAGTGAAGCGGCTGGGGGTGAGGTTACCCAGCTGAGGGCTGAAGGGAGTACCGCTGCGGCCGCCGCCGTTGAGGCGTTCAAGCAGTCGGCGGAGTTTAAGAAGGCAATGACCGAGTCGGCGAAGGCTGGGGCCCGAGCAAATATAGACATGCTGAAGCGGAAGGGCGCCATTGACTTCGCCAAAGCATCACAGCCTGACGCGCCGCCGGCTGAGAGTATCCCGCCGGAGACAGACGTGCCTGCCCCAGCCGGAGGTGCCTGCTCGGGCAGTGGAGAAAGTGGCGCTCATCCGGCGGAAGGGTCCCAGCAGACTCCCCACCCCACCCCGTCGGAGGTGTCACGTGCTGGATTCCTGGAGGCACACACCCGGGCGGATGGTACCATGGAGACCCCTAGTCCGACGGCGCGAGGGTCCGACCAAGCGAGTCGATCGATCGTGCCGCCGCCCGCTGAAGCAGAAAATGTCGAAGGCAACCCCTGAAGCCGGCCGAGGCCGCTGGAGACTTTCCTAGTTTTTTTTTTTTTTGTTTTTTTTGTGGCCGCTGAGTCACGACAGCTTGTAAAGAATATTGAAAGTGTAATAAATTTCTGAATTGGTTTGCCATGATGTGTTTGCAAGTGCTAGTGTTTTGAGTTATATATATTTCTTCTGTCGATCAATGAAACATTAAAGGAATTAAGATTGGTCCAAGTGCACCACGTAGCGGACGAAGTCCGCCGACGATTGCTGGCGTTGCCAGTTGCCCTCAGTGCTAGACTTGGTAACAATGGTTTGAATAATTCCTCGTTTCATTGATAGCTGACGGATCAGTGTACAAAAGTAGGGTAGTACCCGTTGGGTAGCTTCCCTTAGCTAAATATTTGAACAAAAATTTAGCTAAGTCAAGATGCTCTTGGGTAGCGGTTTGACTATTTGTAGTAATACCGAAGGTGTTCAGTATTCCAAGGGTGGGTCGATGTGACGCCGTCTTTGTCCATTAAGTAGAAGGTGCCTGGGCTAACGACTTCCACAATTTTGTACGGGCCTTCCCATGTTGGGCGGAGTTTTGTTGGTGGCGGGATGACTTCCTTCATGACCGAGTCCCCCAATTGGAGGTTCCGGGCCTTGACCCTGGCTTTGTAGAAACGCGATACCCGTTGTTTGTTTTGTAAATTGTGTAAATGGGCCTTGTGTCTTTTTTCCTCTAGGAGGTCCCTGTCCAAGTTGACGCCGTTGCTGTTGGTCTCTGGGCAGTAGCCGTTGACCCTAGCGGTGGGCTGAGTTACCTCAATAGGAAGGACAGCTTCTGTGCCGAACATCATACAAAAAGGAGTTTCGCCGGTGGCGGTAGTTGGAGTTGTCCGGATGGCCCATAGGACCTCTGGAAGTTTTTCCGCCCACAAACCCTTGGCGTCGTCGAGCTTCTTTTTTAGCAGCTTCTTGATTATCTTGTTTGCTGCTTCGACCTGGCCGTTGGTTTGGGGATGGGCGACAGATGCAAAACTTAACTTGGTGCCCAGGTTGGCGGCAAATGAGATGAGTTCCTTATTGTTGAACTGTGTGCCGTTGTCTGTAATGATTGTATGTGGGACGCCATAGCGGCAGTAGATATTCTTCCAAAGGAAGCGAATTACCTTTGCGGTAGTTATTGCCGTCAGCGGCTCCGCTTCTACCCACTTACTGTTGTAGTCGATGGCGACAATGATGTACTTGAACTGGCCCTTAGCGGTTTGGAACTTTCCCATCAAATCAAGGCCCCACGTGGAATGAATCCATGGGCCGATGATGACTGAGAGTGGTTCTGCCGGTGCGTGTGGGAGATCTGCAAACTGTTGGCATTTGTGGCAAGACCTCGAAATCCGCCGGGCGTCATCACCAAGCGTGGGCCAGAAGTAACCTTGTCGCATTGTGCGGTTGGCCAAGGATCTGGCGCCCGAGTGGTTTCCGCATTCCCCGCCATGGATTTCTGCTAGGACGACCTTTCCCTCTTCTGGGGTTAGACAGCGGAGGTTGGGATGGGTGAATCCCTGGCGGTAAAGCTTGCCATCCTGGATGTTGTAGCGGGTTGCCCTGCGCTTGAGCTGTCTTGCGTGGACTTTGTCTTCAGGCAATGTGCCGCTGCGCTTATATGCAATGATCTCGTCCATCCAGCTGGGATTGACCTGAATGTTGCAAATCTCCGCCAGGGTCTTTGTGATACTTGGCTTGTCTAGGTACTCCACCCTTGTGTCCGCTGGACTCTGATGTGGTTGGGCGGTTGCCAGTCTCGCCAGTGAATCAGCCTTAGCGTTCTTTTCCCTGGGGATTTGTGTGATGGTGTGAAATTTGAACTTTTTTAGCAACGTTTTGACGTACCCCAAATATGCCGCTAACTGCTGGTCCTTAGCCTGGAAGCTGTCGTTGACTTGGTTAACGACTAGTTGCGAGTCGCTAAATATGTTGACGCTGTCAGCTCCTGAGTCAATGGCGAGGAGTAGACCGGCGACAAGTGCCTCATATTCCGCCATATTGTTTGAAGCTTTGAAGTTGAATTTCAACGCGTACTCCGCGTTCAGTCCCCCGGGTCCTGTTAAGATGACTCCGGCGCCGCTGGCCTTGGCGCAAGCGGAGCCGTCCACGTGCAGGTTCCAATTTGACCGTAGGGGAGTTGCCTCCTCACCGTTTACTATTTCTGTTCCGGGCTCTGTTTGAGTACCGGGTTCCGGCTGACGCTCAGTAAGTTCAGCGATGAAGTCCGCCACTGCCTGGCCCTTCATGGCGGTTCTTGGCTTGTACTCTATGTCGAATTCGCTGAGCTCAATGGCCCACTTACTGAGGCGCCCCGAGTGTTCAGGGTTCTGCATCACTTGCCTCAGCGGTTGATCGGTTAACACATGGATGGTGTGAGCCTGGAAGTACTGCCGGAGGCGTCTGGCGGCAACGATAAGTGCGAGGGCCAGTTGCTCCAACGGTGAATATCTTGTTTCTGCTCCGTTCATGCCTCTATCGGTGTAGAATACTGGGAGCTCATCCTGGCCTTCCCGCCGGACAATGGCGCAACTTATCGCCGTTGCCGAGACCGCTAGATAGATGAACAGTGTTTCTCCTTGCACAGGGACAGAAAGGAGAGGGACTGCCGCCAGGTATTCCTTTAGGCCCTGGAACGCCGCCTGACACTCTGGGTTCCAGTCAATGACCTTCTTATGAGTTGTTTTGAGTAGTTTGAAGAATGGGGCACACCTATCAGTGAGTAGAGAGATGAATCGAGAAAGGGCGGTTAACTTGCCCTGGAGGCACTGGACGTCCACCTTATACTCGGGGTTCGCCAGGTTAAGGATGGCCTGTACCTTATCCGGGTTAGCCTCGATACCTCGCTCGCTGACGATGTAACCGAGAAATTTGCTAGCGGTGACTGCAAAGAAACATTTTTCTGGGTTGAGGCGCATATCATAGGCCAGGAGGATGGTTACCATGATCCTGAGGTTTGCCACATGCCCACTGGCCTTTATGCTCTTAACTAGCATGTCGTCCACGTAGACCTCGATGATTTTGCCCAGATGCTCAGCGAACATGGCGTTCATCAACCGCTGGTAAGTTGCACCGGCGTTCTTTAGACCGAAAGGCATGACATTGTAGCAATAGAGGCCTTTATCGGTGGTGAAGGTGGTACATTCCTGGTCGCTGGGGTGCATCTTGATCTGATTGTATCCGGAGAAAGCGTCCATCATGCTGAGGAGCTCGTGTCCGGCAGTTGAATCGACTAACTGATCGATACGAGGTAGCGGGAAACTATCCTTTGGGCATGGTTGAGATTTTTGAAGTCGACGCACATCCGCCACTTGCCGCTGGGCTTTTTTACCATTACCAAATTTGAGATCCACTGGGGATAGATGACTTGGCTGATGAACCCAATGTCCCGTAGTTTGGCGACCTCCTCTCCAATTGCCCGGTATTTTTCCTCATCAAAGGCCCTCCGCTTCTGCTTGATAGGGTAAAAGGAGGGTTTGATGGTCAGCTTATGAGTGATAATTTCAGGGGAGATACCTGGCATGTCCGCGTAGGACCATGCAAAGACGGCGGCGTTGTCACGCAGGAATTGAGTGAGTTCTGCCTCCACCTCTGCATCTAGTTGGGCGCCTATGCGGACTGTCCGCTCAGGGTGTTCGTCTGAGATGCAGACAACCTTTAACGACGTGCCCGGGTTGACCGACTCCTTCCTTACATATTTCTCCTCCTCATCCCTAGGATCCTCAAAGATGTTTGGTGACGGTGCCTCGTTACCCACTGTCAGAATTTCATGGCGGCGCGTTGACCGCGTTATAGTCGTTGAATAACATTCTCGTGCCAGCTGCTGGCTTCCCCTCACACAGCCCGTGCCTTTGGGTGTGGGGAACTTCATGAGAAGCATGTACCCGGCAATGATGCACTTGAGCTTGTTAAGCGCTGGTCGACCAATGATGGCGTTGTATGAACTGATACAGTCGACGATAATGAACTCCGTATGCACCTCCGCCATGCACGGACTAGTGCCAATAACCAAGCACATATAATCCGACCCTAGCGGTTGTGTGACGTCACCGGAAAAGCTGAGTAGTGGCTCGTGATCCTGGAGTACTTTTTTGTTTCGTTTGAGATGGTCGTAGCAACCGCTGAAGATAACGTTGACAGCGGATCCACTATCCACTAAGATTCTCCCCACTGAGAATTTGCCAAGAATGGCATCGACCAAGAATGGGTCATCGTGGGGTAAATGCACTCCGCGTTCCTCCTCCTCTGAGAAGGTAATAGGTTCCCAACCTGATCTTGGGAGTTTGGCGGATCTTTCGTAGTGGATGTTGCAGACTTCCTTCGGATGATTAGCGCGTGCATAGCGCTTTCTTGCCCTGTGGGACATGTTGGTGATTAGAGCACTGCCATCGATGGTGTTGATGCGGCCCAAGGTCTCGACGTTGGCAATTACTGGTGGTGGTTGGCGCACCCTGAACTGTTCCATCTTGCCGTCACGGTACAAGGTCTCAACGGCTGTTTTGAGAGCATTGCAGCTATTGGTATTGTGGCCACTGTCCTCGTGGTATTTGCACCACTTGCTGGTGTTCCTGGGTTTACCCGTTTTTGGGTACTTTGGAGGGGGTGGCGGTGGAATCTGATCCTTGCACTGATTATAGATATCTTCATATGAGGCCGTTAAGACCGTGAAAACTGCATACCGCTGCGAGGACTCCGCCTGCTTGTTGCGGTTATCTCCATGGGTTGGGCGGTTTCCCCTGTTGTAAGGCTGGTCCTTCTGCCGCTTGTTCTGGTGGTGGCCCTGCTGCCACTCCCTTTTCTTGTCAGTTGGTGGTGCTGGGGGGGTTTTGTTATCGGTTTCCTGGTGACTGGAGGACGGTTGTGTTGACTTTGTTGGCGTTGCTGGTGGTGGTGAGGTTTCTCCATATGTGATGAATTCCGCCTGGGCGTGAATGACCGCCTCACTCATGCCGTGGTCATACGTCGCATTGGGATGACTGTAATTGAGGTGATAGAGGAACAGTCCCTTGAGAAGTCCCTTCCTGAAGGCCGCTGATGCCATAGTTTTGTCCAGGTCACGGCACTGAGACGCTGCCGCCCGCCACCTTGTGACGAAGGCCTTCAGTGATTCGTCCTCCCCCTGCTTAACGCTGAATAGCTGACTTGTGTTGTGATGCCCGGCAGACAATAAGATGAAACGAGAGAGGAAAGCGTGTGATAGTGCATGGAATGAGCCGACAGAACCTGGTGGACATTCAAAGAACCAGTTCATTGCCTCGCCATCTAGTGTTTCGCTGAACAAATGGCATAAGGTGGCGTCGTCGAAACCCTTGTTGTTGGTGACCTTCTTGAAGGTGTCCATGTGGACGAAGGGATCGGACATTCCGCCGTAGTGCGACATCTTTGGGGTTTCTGCATATGCTGGTCTGACAGCCTGCAGAATTGCAGCGGAAAAGGGCCCGGGTCTGGAAGTGAAGAGCGGATTCCGAGTTGGCGCTGGGACGCCCGACTCCACCCGAATCAATCTCTGCTCCAGTTGGTGCATCCTTTCCAATAGCTGGGCGGTCGCCTCGTCTGCGGAATCGGTCTTAATGATCCGCTGGGCTGGCCTGCACCTCGGCACAGGCGGATTACCCTCTGTCCTCGCCCTGGTTTCTGAGCGGTTGGTGTGCGGGAGTGATTCTGCCTCCTGCTCTAACATTAGCTGAGGTATGGGCGGTGGTCCCATTCCCAACAACTCAGGTGGGTTCAGCGATACCTGCATCTGTACGACCGGTCCTGGTACCAATGTTCCGGTGCTGGGTCGACTACGCCTGGTGCTACGTGACTGCTCGCTCTGTGCCGGGCGGTCGGTGGCCGCCAGCGTCTTCTTTAGTTCCTCAAAACGTGTCATTAGTGTAGCCACCTGCCTTTGGGCTTCACCCTTTTCCCTGCGCTCCTCCTCACGTTCTCTGTTTGCCTTGTGAAGATCCGCCAGTGCTAGCTCGTACATGGTGACGAGATCTTGGCCAGATGGGCGACTGCTGCCTGGATTTGCCTCACCGCCGGGGTTGGCCGGGGTTGTGAATAGTGTGCGGTTAACGCCGATCGCAGGGTCGGAGGGTTGGGGGATGGCGGGCTGTTCTGCCTGCTCCTCAGCGTTTCCCCCGCTATCGTTAGTCATGGTGATTGTAGCGGGATGACCTTCTGTTCAAGGATTCCCACAGACGGCGCCAATGTCGATATCTGAAAGTCCAGCGGTAGCTGGACCCTAGCTAACGTTGATCCGATGGGCGGATCGGTACTCGTGTTGTTCTCGAAGCTCCCGTTATCTGTCAAGTGAAATACAACGGACGTCAGAGAGAGACCGCGCCGGGCGGTCTTCTGCTCTCCGATGCCTAAGTTAGTCAATGTACTTGTATTGACAAAGTAACAGTAGATGAGTATTGAATGCGTAATCAATGAGGAGAGAGGAGAGAACCTTTTATAGGTGAGGAAGAGGTTGATCTTCTCTTTGTTTTCGATGTGGGACTGATATGCTTCAGTTCCCAGTTTCAGAAGCCTCTGATGCCATCTTGGCGTGGCGCGTGGCGGCGCGTCAACGGTGATCTGGAGATGGTCCGACGCTGAGGCTGTAGCCTGCCTAGCGGTGTGTCTGCGTGTCATTCCTTTAGTTGGAATTAGTACCTTCGGCGGTACAATGAGCGTGGCCCATTATAGCTAATTATGTTTGCAAATGTACATGTATGTACAGAAACTTTGCAAAGCATGCGGCGAGAGTTACATGTGTAACTTAACTTTAACGTTCCATCGAATGTCTTAATTGCATCAGCCACGATGTTTGACGTTGGCGATTGCTATAAAAAATTTAGAACGGTTATTGTTTCCGGGGCTTACGACGAGTGAAACTACTGTCGGGGTCTGGAATCACGAATCTGTCTTGCCTCCTTTCCTTCTCTTCTCGCAATCGGTCCAACACAACAAAAGTCAGACAGAAACCGGGTTTGCCGGCCTAAAACACTTCGACGCTTAAGTCAGTAATGGTCGATAATGTCGAGAGAAGAATTAGATCAGAGATCTTATCTGTTGTAGAAGATTTTTGGCTTTATATAAGCGCTGGAGGACGTTGAGTCCTATTCAATTCAGATGTAGGAGAGGCATGCTCCTCTGTGAATATGTCCACGCCGGGGCTGGGCCAGCTTGACCGGTCACGTCGTGGTGGTTCCAGTGGGTCCCGCTAGTGATTATTTGGAAATAAGTCTTGTTTTCTTGCATGGTATTATTTGAGTACTATGCAGGTGGTATGAAGAGTTATAAATATTTCAGATTGACGCATTCTTTATGGTGTTTGTTAATTCGGAAAACAATTTGTCGAGAGTGTTCGTAATTTATTAAAAAAAATCTTTAATTTCGGCATGCACTCACTTTAATCTTAGCAATTATCATTATCATTTTATTTTAGAAGTGAAGCTTTAGATGTTATTGTCAGCAAACATCTTCCATTTGCTAATGCAACCAATAAACTTTAAAGTTGTACAGCATTTTGAGGAATAAGACTTGCCGCTTATTCACGTACACGCCGACTAATAAAATTGAGCACTGAAGTTTACACATGTTGTATTACAATATCTCCAAATCTAACATCCGTCGGACAGCTTACGGGCCTTTTAAGAAACATTACTAGAAAATAGGCATTCGAGACCGATGTGCAAATTGGGCGCTTAATTGTAGGTGTATTGTGTTCTTCGATGTGCATGTATTGTGGAAATGCAAAATGTAATAATTTAAACACAAACAGTAGAGCCATTTTCTAAAATGAAGAATAAAATTTATGATCTAATAAAAAAAATATCGCGTATTTCATATCATATCATGTCTGGTAACCGATTTAATTTTTCTAATTCGATGGAGAAGAAGCAGGTGAACGTGAGATTGCGGCACATAGATTCCAAACTTTTTCGCTACTTGCCAAAGCCTGTGCCTTGTTGACACTGGGATGACGTACATCGTGATTTCGCTCTGCGATGATATCGTGGCATGATTTTCCCCATGAGACAAGATCACGACAACAAGCATCAGTCACAACCGTACCTTGATAAACGCTTTTCTCTATTTCCTCTCCGCACTTAGGGGGGAACTTTTCCAAGCATTCCTTTACCGGCTTGGTCTCGTGTTTGTCTGAATTGTCGATGGCAACGCACTCTGTCCAAATTTTTTCGCCCTTTGCCAAAGTTTGAGCTTTGTTTGCACTAGGATGACGTGCCGCAAGGGACGTGTTGAGGAAGGTATCGTGGCATGGTTTACCCAACTTTACAAGATCTCGACAACAATCATCACTCAAAAATCCATTATTGAAAATGCTGTTTCCTACTTCGATCCCGCACTTTTCTGTGAACTGTCTTTCACAGTCTTTAACATTTGCTGGCCCCTCCAGTGTTGGGGTTGCAAAAGCATTTAATGTCACCTGCAAGAGAAAAATCACCAAAAGATGGCACCTGCGTGGTCCGGCCATAACTCCCTTTGCAATGTTATGTGATTACTCACGAATGTGTTTTCTGGTAATGATCGCTTTGTTGGAGTTTAGTTTCATGTGATAATATATTTATAAGGGAGAAAACATAACCGCATTTAAGACTCAAATGAACTAACTGTGTAAACGCTTATGCGCTCTTTAAAAGAAGTAACGTGTTTAATTGCCTATCGGCTCTAAATAAGAGAGTTACATTTAAACAGTGCGTACGTGTTTCGATAGCTCGATTACGTTTAAATGATTTACCGCTAAATTATCAAGTTTTAAATGCAGATAAGTATCCAACAAGTGGTCATTATATATTACACTATTTATGTATCAGATCATTTAAATTCTCAAAATTCTAGACAATTCCACAATCAAAATATGTTTAGGAAATAACTGTGGACAAAAAATTAAACGGGCTTGTTCAAGCACGAATGGACCGACTGGCCGGGTTAGCCCATTTGTCACCCCGAATCTTTGCGTTTTGGAAAATTAATTTACCACTTCTAAATTCATCATGTATAATCTTATCCTTCTTAATAAATTCAATGATTTCCGGTAAAACGAATAATAAATTACTGTGATATTGTCAACAAGAAAAAATTGACTCTTCTTAAGTTCTTTTGGAGAAAAATATCCTACTCAGTATTTTTTTTTTTAAACTCTGACCTTGTTAACTTTTTGTAGATGAAAAAGAATTAGGGCTCCTCATGTGATTGATTTGAGGAGTGGTTAAAGAATGCACTTAAAATAAAGCAGTGATTTGCTTTTTGGGTAACGAGTGATCTCCTCATGTCTATGTAATAACTAATTAATGTAAAATGTTATATAACGCCGCACAGTCATTGAGAAAATAATGATAAAGAGTTATTGCGCCAATAGTTAGTGAGTAATGCGTGCACGTGATTGGCGTAAGTACGACTTTAATGAAACTTTGCAAAGCATGCGGCGAGAGTTACATGTGTAACTTAACTTTAACGTTCCATCGAATGTCTTAATTGCATCAGCCACGATGTTTGACGTTGGCGATTGCTATAAAAAATTTAGAACGGTTATTGTTTCCGGGGCTTACGACGAGTGAAACTACTGTCGGGGTCTGGAATCACGAATCTGTCTTGCCTCCTTTCCTTCTCTTCTCGCAATCGGTCCAACACAACAAAAGTCAGACAGAAACCGGGTTTGCCGGCCTAAAACACTTCGACGCTTAAGTCAGTAATGGTCGATAATGTCGAGAGAAGAATTAGATCAGAGATCTTATCTGTTGTAGAAGATTTTTGGCTTTATATAAGCGCTGGAGGACGTTGAGTCCTATTCAATTCAGATGTAGGAGAGGCATGCTCCTCTGTGAATATGTCCACGCCGGGGCTGGGCCAGCTTGACCGGTCACGTCGTGGTGGTTCCAGTGGGTCCCGCTAGTGATTATTTGGAAATAAGTCTTGTTTTCTTGCATGGTATTATTTGAGTACTATGCAGGTGGTATGAAGAGTTATAAATATTTCAGATTGACGCATTCTTTATGGTGTTTGTTAATTCGGAAAACAATTTGTCGAGAGTGTACGTAATTTATTAAAAAAAATCTTTAATTTCGGCATGCACTCACTTTAATCTTAGCAATTATCATTATCATTTTATTTTAGAAGTGAAGCTTTAGATGTTATTGTCAGCAAACATCTTCCATTTGCTAATGCAACCAATAAACTTTAAAGTTGTACAGCATTTTGAGGAATAAGACTTGCCGCTTATTCACGTACACGCCGACTAATAAAATTGAGCACTGAAGTTTACACATGTTGTATTACAATATCTCCAAATCGAACATCCGTCGGACAGCTTACGGGCCTTTTAAGAAACATTACTAGAAAATAGGCATTCGAGACCGATGTGCAAATTGGGCGCTTAATTGTAGGTGTATTGTGTTCTTCGATGTGCATGTATTGTGGAAATGCAAAATGGAATAATTTAAACACAAACAGTAGAGCCATTTTCTAAAATGAAGAATAAAATTTATGATCTAATAAAAAAAATATCGCGTATTTCATATCATATCATGTCTGGTAACCGATTTAATTTTTCTAATTCGATGGAGAAGAAGCAGGTGAACGTGAGATTGCGGCACATAGATTCCAAACTTTTTCGCTACTTGCCAAAGCCTGTGCCTTGTTGACACTGGGATGACGTACATCGTGATTTCGCTCTGCGATGATATCGTGGCATGATTTTCCCCATGAGACAAGATCACGACAACAAGCATCAGTCACAACCGTACCTTGATAAACGCTTTTCTCTATTTCCTCTCCGCACTTAGGGGGGACTTTTCCAAGCATTCCTTTACCGGCTTGGTCTCGTGTTTGTCTGAATTGTCGATGGCAACGCACTCTGTCCAAATTTTTTCGCCCTTTGCCAAAGTTTGAGCTTTGTTTGCACTAGGATGACGTGCCGCAAGGGACGTGTTGAGGAAGGTATCGTGGCATGGTTTACCCAACTTTACAAGATCTCGACAACAATCATCACTCAAAAATCCATTATTGAAAATGCTGTTTCCTACTTCGATCCCGCACTTTTCTGTGAACTGTCTTTCACAGTCTTTAACATTTGCTGGCCCCTCCAGTGTTGGGGTTGCAAAAGCATTTAATGTCACCTGCAAGAGAAAAATCACCAAAAGATGGCACCTGCGTGGTCCGGCCATAACTCCCTTTGCAATGTTATGTGATTACTCACGAATGTGTTTTCTGGTAATGATCGCTTTGTTGGAGTTTAGTTTCATGTGATAATATATTTATAAGGGAGAAAACATAACCGCATTTAAGACTCAAATGAACTAACTGTGTAAACGCTTATGCGCTCTTTAAAAGAAGTAACGTGTTTAATTGCCTATCGGCTCTAAATAAGAGAGTTACATTTAAACAGTGCGTACGTGTTTCGATAGCTCGATTACGTTTAAATGATTTACCGCTAAATTATCAAGTTTTAAATGCAGATAAGTATCCAACAAGTGGTCATTATATATTACACTATTTATGTATCAGATCATTTAAATTCTCAAAATTCTAGACAATTCCACAATCAAAATATGTTTAGGAAATAACTGTGGACAAAAAATTAAACGGGCTTGTTCAAGCACGAATGGACCGACTGGCCGGGTTAGCCCATTTGTCACCCCGAATCTTTGCGTTTTGGAAAATTAATTTACCACTTCTAAATTCATCATGTATAATCTTATCCTTCTTAATAAATTCAATGATTTCCGGTAAAACGAATAATAAATTACTGTGATATTGTCAACAAGAAAAAATTGACTCTTCTTAAGTTCTTTTGGAGAAAAATATCCTACTCAGTATTTTTTTTTTTTAAACTCTGACCTTGTTAACTTTTTGTAGATGAAAAAGAATTAGGGCTCCTCATGTGATTGATTTGAGGAGTGGTTAAAGAATGCACTTAAAATAAAGCAGTGATTTGCTTTTTGGGTAACGAGTGATCTCCTCATGTCTATGTAATAACTAATTAATGTAAAATGTTATATAACGCCGCACAGTCATTGAGAAAATAATGATAAAGAGTTATTGCGCCAATAGTTAGTGAGTAATGCGTGCACGTGATTGGCGTAAGTACGACTTTAATGAAACTTTGCAAAGCTTGCGGCGAGAGTTACATGTGTAACTTAACTTTAACGTTCCATCGAATGTCTTAATTGCATCAGCCACGATGTTTGACGTTGGCGATTGCTATAAAAAATTTAGAACGGTTATTGTTTTCGGGGCTTACGACGAGTGAAACTACTGTCGGGGTCTGGAATCACGAATCTGTCTTGCCTCCTTTCCTTCTCTTCTCGCAATCGGTCCAACACAACAAAAGTCAGACAGAAACCGGGTTTGCCGGCCTAAAACACTTCGACGCTTAAGTCAGTAATGGTCGATAATGTCGAGAGAAGAATTAGATCAGAGATCTTATCTGTTGTAGAAGATTTTTGGCTTTATATAAGCGCTGGAGGACGTTGAGTCCTATTCAATTCAGATGTAGGAGAGGCATGCTCCTCTGTGAATATGTCCACGCCGGGGCTGGGCCAGCTTGACCGGTCACGTCGTGGTGGTTCCAGTGGGTCCCGCTAGTGATTATTTGGAAATAAGTCTTGTTTTCTTGCATGGTATTATTTGAGTACTATGCAGGTGGTATGAAGAGTTATAAATATTTCAGATTGACGCATTCTTTATGGTGTTTGTTAATTCGGAAAACAATTTGTCGAGAGTGTTCGTAATTTATTAAAAAAAATCTTTAATTTCGGCATGCACTCACTTTAATCTTAGCAATTATCATTATCATTTTATTTTAGAAGTGAAGCTTTAGATGTTATTGTCAGCAAACATCTTCCATTTGCTAATGCAACCAATAAACTTTAAAGTTGTACAGCATTTTGAGGAATAAGACTTGCCGCTTATTCACGTACACGCCGACTAATAAAATTGAGCACTGAAGTTTACACATGTTGTATTACAATATCTCCAAATCTAACATCCGTCGGACAGCTTACGGGCCTTTTAAGAAACATTACTAGAAAATAGGCATTCGAGACCGATGTGCAAATTGGGCGCTTAATTGTAGGTGTATTGTGTTCTTCGATGTGCATGTATTGTGGAAATGCAAAATGTAATAATTTAAACACAAACAGTAGAGCCATTTTCTAAAATGAAGAATAAAATTTATGATCTAATAAAAAAAATATCGCGTATTTCATATCATATCATGTCTGGTAACCGATTTAATTTTTCTAATTCGATGGAGAAGAAGCAGGTGAACGTGAGATTGCGGCACATAGATTCCAAACTTTTTCGCTACTTGCCAAAGCCTGTGCCTTGTTGACACTGGGATGACGTACATCGTGATTTCGCTCTGCGATGATATCGTGGCATGATTTTCCCCATGAGACAAGATCACGACAACAAGCATCAGTCACAACCGTACCTTGATAAACGCTTTTCTCTATTTCCTCTCCGCACTTAGGGGGAACTTTTCCAAGCATTCCTTTACCGGCTTGGTCTCGTGTTTGTCTGAATTGTCGATGGCAACGCACTCTGTCCAAATTTTTTCGCCCTTTGCCAAAGTTTGAGCTTTGTTTGCACTAGGATGACGTGCCGCAAGGGACGTGTTGAGGAAGGTATCGTGGCATGGTTTACCCAACTTTACAAGATCTCGACAACAATCATCACTCAAAAATCCATTATTGAAAATGCTGTTTCCTACTTCGATCCCGCACTTTTCTGTGAACTGTCTTTCACAGTCTTTAACATTTGCTGGCCCCTCCAGTGTTGGGGTTGCAAAAGCATTTAATGTCACCTGCAAGAGAAAAATCACCAAAAGATGGCACCTGCGTGGTCCGGCCATAACTCCCTTTGCAATGTTATGTGATTACTCACGAATGTGTTTTCTGGTAATGATCGCTTTGTTGGAGTTTAGTTTCATGTGATAATATATTTATAAGGGAGAAAACATAACCGCATTTAAGACTCAAATGAACTAACTGTGTAAACGCTTATGCGCTCTTTAAAAGAAGTAACGTGTTTAATTGCCTATCGGCTCTAAATAAGAGAGTTACATTTAAACAGTGCGTACGTGTTTCGATAGCTCGATTACGTTTAAATGATTTACCGCTAAATTATCAAGTTTTAAATGCAGATAAGTATCCAACAAGTGGTCATTATATATTACACTATTTATGTATCAGATCATTTAAATTCTCAAAATTCTAGACAATTCCACAATCAAAATATGTTTAGGAAATAACTGTGGACAAAAAATTAAACGGGCTTGTTCAAGCACGAATGGACCGACTGGCCGGGTTAGCCCATTTGTCACCCCGAATCTTTGCGTTTTGGAAAATTAATTTACCACTTAGAATTCATCATGTATAATCTTATCCTTCGTAATAAATTCAATGATTTCCGGTAAAACGAATAATAAATTACTGTGATATTGTCAACAAGAAAAAATTGACTCTTCTTAAGTTCTTTTGGAGAAAAATATCCTACTCAGTATTTTTTTTTTTTTTAAACTCTGACCTTGTAGACTTTTGTTGAAGCAGAAGTAACTTTTTGTAGATGAAAAAGAATTAGGGCTCCTCATGTGATTGATTTGAGGAGTGGTTAAAGAATGCACTTAAAATAAAGCAGTGATTTGCTTTTTGGGTAACGAGTGATCTCCTCATGTCTATGTAATAACTAATGATAAAGAGTTACATGTGTAACTTAACTTTAACGTTCTATCGAATGTCTTAATTGCATCAGCCACGATGTTTGACGTTGGCGATTGCTATAAAAAATTTAGAACGGTTATTGTTTCCGGGGCTTACGACGAGTGAAACTACTGTCGGGGTCTGGAATCACGAATCTGTCTTGCCTCCTTTCCTTCTCTTCTCGCAATCGGTCCAACACAACAAAAGTCAGACAGAAACCGGGTTTGCCGGCCTAAAACTCTTCGACGCTTAAGTCAGTAATGGTCGATAATGTCGAGAGAAGAATTAGATCAGAGATCTTATCTGTTGTAGAAGATTTTTGGCTTTATAGAAGCGCTGGAGGACGTTGAGTCCTATTCAATTCAGATGTAGGAGAGGCATGCTCCTCTGTGAATATGTCCACGCCGGGGCTGGGCCGACCGGTCACGTCGTGGTGGTTCCAGTGGGTCCCGCTAGTGATTATTTGGAAATAAGTCTTGTTTTCTTGCATGGTATTATTTGAGTACTATGCAGGTGGTATGAAGAGTTATAAATATTTCAGATTGACGCATTCTTTATGGTGTTTGTTAATTCGGAAAACAATTTGTCGAGAGTGTACGTAATTTATTTAAAAAAATCTTTAATTTCGGCATGCACTTGTTAGTGTGAGTCATCATCCTCTATTAGGAATAGACTACAATGGAATATATTGTTATAATTACTTACCTTGTATATGTTGTGTAGTACAGTAGTTGTAGTACGTTGTAGTACAATTGTAATATGTTTATATGTACCACAGAATGGGTGTAATAATATATCAAACAATTCATTCTCTCAATATTTCCCAAGTTCTTACTCTCTTTGACTTGGTATCTGAGCAAAGATCCGAAAGGACTTTGTCTCCTTAAGTTTCTTTTCTTTTCCTCGATCCAAGGAATTGATACATAGCTAAACCCCTTTGTTTGGGTTTATTTTTTTTCCGTCTTCTACTATTAATCAAGACAGGTCTTCGTCTCTTTAGAGACCGACCTTGTGTCAATCTAACAGATCGCCGTCCTCCAGTTCAGAGTTCAACCGGCCTCATCTTCAGCCTAAGACCACCGTCGCTGCTCTTGCCCGGTCGATGTCGTCGCTCCTCTTGCCCAGTCGTCGCTTCTCTCGATTCAGTCGGCATTCTCTTGCCCAGTCGACGTCGGCTTCAGCCCCAGATCACCGCCGCTCCTTTCATCAATCCAGACCAGCGTCGTCCTCTCTTGATTACGACCGGCGTTGTTCTGTGATTACCAGATCGGCGGCTTCTTCTGCAACCAAGGCGTCACCCCGGCAAGTCAACCCGACCCGGTACCACGTTGCTGTCGACTCGTGCCTCAACCCGACCCGTGCAACAGGTTCTCCAAAAAAAAAAATAATAATAATAATAATAATAATAAAATAAAATAAAAAATAAAATAAAATAAAATAATAAAAAATCTGCACGTTCTATTATAACCTTTCTCTTTGAGTCTTCTGTCTTTTCCGCTGCATATTCTGTGATTGTGTGATTACTGCTACTATTGTGTTGCAATGGGTGGTGATGAAAGTGAAGGACAGGGTTCTAAGATCAATGAGGTCCAAAAGATTGAGGTTTCTGTCCGAAATTCAAACGGGGGTTCTTTTGGAGGTCCAAAACTCAATGGCACCAATTTTCGAACATGGAAGAAGATTATGTCTGTCCATCTTCGTGGCATACACAAGATGGGGCACGTGACTGGGACAATTAAAGCTCCTAGTGAGGAAGATGCGGCCACTTATGCTAAGTGGGAGGATGATGATGGATCTGTGATGGCTCTCTTATTCAAAGCCATGACTGAAGATGTGCTACAGTTGGTGGAAGAATGTGAGACTGCTGAAACAATATGGAAGACGTTGGGGGATTTGTATACCAACGAGTCCGATTTTATACAGGTTCATGAATTGATGTGCAAAGCAGCCAGTATGCAACAGCATGGGCAACCAGTGGCTATGTATTTCACCAAGCTGAAGAATATATGGGCTGAAATTGATCAGAAGCGTCCTTGCAAGATCAAGAATCAGGAAGATCTTGTGTGGTACTAGAAGGAGAAGGAGCTAGAACGGGTTCATGTATTCCTGAGAGGGCTTGATGAGAAGCATAGCAGTGTCAAGGGAGAGTTGCTTAGAATGCCAGATCCTCCTAGCTTGACCACAGCTTTCACATACATTCGTAAGGATGAGTCTCAGCAGGAAAGTCTCAAACAGGCGCAAGTTGAAGTATCTAGCCTAGCTATTCAAGCACCAGCACCTTTTCTTCAGCAGCAGAAATCAGTACCAGTTCATCAGCAAGGACTTCCACCAGGCTTCACCAATCGTTCTCATCCTCAGTGTTCTTATTGCACCGACCTTGGGCATGTTCGGGAGACTTGCTGGAAGCTGAATCCGCACCTCAAACCTAAAAAGCAAGGTTATCGTCCTAAGGCGAAAGCAGCTGCTGTTCAATTGGTCCAAGAACCAGATTTCTATGGCGTGACTGGACAAGATCATTATACAGCAGGTGGAGTTACTCCTACAGCCTCTATAGCTGGTCGTGGTAAGATTGGTATGGCTTTAAAGGTTTCTCACTTTGTTGGTTCTGATACTTGGATTATTGATTCTGGTGCTTCCGATCATATGACTTATGACAAATCGTATTTTATTGAATTGTCTTCCCTACCAGTATCCTATGTCACTAATGCTAATGGTGAGGCTTTTCCTGTGTTAGGGTTAGGGTCAGTGCGTCTTACTCCCACTTTAGAACTTCATAATGTGTTATATGTGCCTGACTTATCTCATCACTTGATATCTGTCCCACAGTTGAACACTGAGTCTAAATGCTCTGTACCCTTCTATCCTATGTATGTGATTTTTCAGGATCTTCTCACCAGGGAGATAGTCGGTCGGGGGTATCTGAGGGGCAGGTTGTTCCATCTGGATCAGACATACGTAGGAGAGAAACCAGGAGCACAGTCCCGAGTCGCTTTGACTTCGAATTCTGATAAGTTGAGTGAAATTTGGTTGTGGCATCGCCGCTTAGGGTATCCATCTTTTAGTTTTATGAAAAAAACCATGCCTACTCTGTTTATTGGTGTGGATGAGTCTGTTTTACATTGTGAAACATGTATTTTGGCCAAGAGTCATCGTGCTACTTATTCTCCTAGTATTTGTAATAAAAGTGTTACTCCTTTTGAGTTGATTCATTCTGATGTTTGGGGACCTTCTAGAGAGCCCACTGTATCGGGTATGAGATACTTTGTGTTATTTATTGATGATTGTACGAGATTGTCATGGGTTGCTCTTCTCAAAACCAAAGATGAAGTCTTTCTTGCTTTTCAAACATTTCGTACTCTTGTTCAAACACAATATCATAGCACCTTTAAAGTCCTTCGTTCTGACAATGGGGGGGAGTATGTTAACCATGTGTTTCAAGAGTTTTTTAAAACCCATGGGATTGTTCACCAAACCACGTGTCCACAAACACCAGAACAAAATGGAGTGTCTGAAAGGAAAAACCGTCATTTACTTGATATGGCTCGTGCTCTTCTTTTTAGTGCTCATATGCCTAAGTATCTTTGGGGCGATGCCATACATGCTTCCTCTCATCTTGTCAATCGTCTTCCATCCAGTGTCCTTCAGGGCAGAATTCCTTTTGAGGTTCTTTCCTCTCATGTCTCCTTACCCTCATTTCATAATCTTCCCGCTCGTGTTTTGGTTGTGTTGCTTTTGTCCATGTACCAAAAAATCAGAGGTCTAAGTTGGATGCCCGGGCCCTTAAGTGTGT
The DNA here is from genome assembly GCF_002994745.2 of Rosa chinensis. Taxonomy (NCBI): domain Eukaryota; kingdom Viridiplantae; phylum Streptophyta; class Magnoliopsida; order Rosales; family Rosaceae; genus Rosa; species Rosa chinensis. Next base: position 43,212,140 of record NC_037092.1, read on the forward strand.
GTTTGTTGGCTACGGAGGTTCTCAGAAGGGGTACAAGTGTTATCATCCACCAACTAGAAAGTATTATGTCACTATGGATGTTACTTTCTTTGAAGACATGAGTTATTTCTCATCTTCAGCTACAGCTCTTCAGGGGGAGAATTCATATTTTGAAGAGCTATATCATGGAGAGGGGGAGGAATCAGAAGGAGAAGGAGAAGCCACACATCCAGGAGGTAGTATTTTGACGGATCCGGTTGAGAATATTAACTCGCCGCCTCCAGCAGCAGAAGCACCAGAAGCACCAGTTTCCAGTTCCATCCCTCAGAATGAGGTTGAAGACACAACACCTGCCCCTCCTGCCATCACTTCTACCCCTGACCCACAGCTTCCTGGTGCTGAAGATCACCCATTTGAGGTATGTCCACCCACTGATACTAGTAGTAGTGAGTCTAATGTTGAGCAATATGTGTTACCACATAGGACCACTCGAGGTCAATCACCCAAAAGATATGAACCTACTCTTACTGCCAAATCAAAATACCCAGTAGCCAACTATATGTCTACTAGGAGGTTATCTAAGTCATATGAATCTTTTGTGAATCAAATATCTACTGTATCAGTACCTAACAAAGTGCAGGATGCATTGGGGGATCCAAAGTGGAGGAAGGCTATGGATGAAGAGATGGAGGCATTGCAGAAGAACAACACTTGGCAACTCGTGCCTCCACCACAAGGCAAGAAGGCTGTAGGTTGTCGTTTGGTGTTTACCGTGAAGTATAATGCAGATGGATCAGTGAATCGATACAAAGCACGTCTTGTAGCAAAGGGATTTACTCAGACGTATGGTATAGACTATGATGAAACTTTTGCTCCTGTTGCCAAGATGAATACTATTCGGGTTTTCCTCTCGTTCGCTGCTAGTTTAAACTGGCCACTCCTACAATTTGATGTCAAGAATGCAATTCTTCATGGAGAGTTAGCCAAGGAAGTATACATAAGCCTTCCACCAGGGTATGTAGTTGCTTCTCCTGGAGAGTTTGTATGCAAATTGAGAAAATCTCTGTATGGTCTCAAACAATCACCTTATGCTTGGTTTGGAAGACTTTCACAGTTCATGCGAAAGGTTGGTTACAGGCAGAGCAACTCTAACCATACCTTGTTTCTCAAGCATCAACAAGGGAAGGTAACAGCTCTAATTATCTATGTGGATGATATGGTAATCACTGGTAATGATACTGATGAGATGGATAGACTGCAGAGACAGCTAGCGTCTGAGTTTGAGATGAAGGACTTGGGTGAACTTAAGTACTTCTTAGGAATTGAGGTAGCCAGGGGGAGAGAAGGAATCTATCTGTGCCAGAGGAAGTATGTTCTTGACTTGCTGACAGAGACAGGTTTGTTGGATTGCAGACCTATTGACACTCCTATTGAGCAGAACCATTGTTTAGCTGAGTATCCAGATCAGGTACCTACTGATCGAGCTCGCTATCAGAGGTTAGTTGGGCGCTTGATTTATTTGGCTCATACTAGACCAGACGTTGCATATGCAGTGAGTGTGGTGAGTCAATTCCTGCATAATCCGAGTGAGAGTCACATGGATGCTGTTATGCGAATTCTGAAGTACTTGAAATCAGCTCCAGGAAGAGGAGTGCTGTTTTCTAAACACAACAACATCCTTGAGGTTTGTGACTTCACAGATGCAGATTGGGCTGGAAATATCACAGACAGGAGGTCGACATCAGGTTACTTTACCTTTGTGGGAGGTAATTTGGTGACATGGAAGAGTAAGAAACAGAAAGTTGTGGCACGTTCTAGTGCAGAGGCCGAGTATAGAGGTATGGCTCACGGAGTGTGTGAATTGTTGTGGCTGAGAAATCTGTTACGTGATCTAGGTTTCAAACTCAAAAGTTCCATGCAATTGTATTGTGACAACAAGGCAGCTATTGACATATCACAGAATCCAGTACAGCATGATCGTACTAAGCATGTGGAGGTTGATCGTCACTTTATAAAAGAGAAGGTAGATGCCAAAATTATTAGCTTTCCTTTTGTTCCAACTGAAGAGCAACTTGCAGATGTACTTACCAAAGGAGTTTCCTGGAAGGAGTTTTATGACTCACTAAGCAAGTTGGACATGGTTGATGTATATGCGCCAACTTGAGGGGGAGTGTTAGTGTGAGTCATCATCCTCTATTAGGAATAGACTACAAGCAAATATATTGTTATAATTACTTACCTTGTATATGTTGTGTAGTACAGTAGTTATAGTACGTTGTAGTACAATTGTAATATGTTTATATACACCACAGAATGGGTGTAATAATATATCAAACAATTCATTCTCTCAATATTTCCCAAGTTCTTACTCTCTTTGACTCACTTTAATCTTAGCAATTATCATTATCATTTTATTTTAGAAGTGAAGCTTTAGATGTTATTGTCAGCAAACATCTTCCATTTGCTAATGCAACCAATAAACTTTAAAGTTGTACAGCATTTTGAGGAATAAGACTTGCCGCTTATTCACGTACACGCCGACTAATAAAATTGAGCACTGAAGTTTACACATGTTGTATTACAATATCTCCAAATCTAACATCCGTCGGACAGCTTACGGGCCTTTTAAGAAACATTACTAGAAAATAGGCATTCGAGACCGATGTGCAAATTGGGCGCTTAATTGTAGGTGTATTGTGTTCTTCGATGTGCATGTATTGTGGAAATGCAAAATGTAATAATTTAAACACAAACAGTAGAGCCATTTTCTAAAATGAAGAATAAAATTTATGATCTAATAAAAAAAAATATCGCGTATTTCATATCATATCATGTCTAGTAACCGATTTAATTTTTCTAATTCGATGGAGAAGAAGCAGGTGAACGTGAGATTGCGGCACATAGATTCCAAACTTTTTCGCTACTTGCCAAAGCCTGTGCCTTGTTGACACTGGGATGACGTACATCGTGATTTCGCTCTGCGATGATATCGTGGCATGATTTTCCCCATGAGACAAGATCACGACAACAAGCATCAGTCACAACCGTACCTTGATAAACGCTTTTCTCTATTTCCTCTCCGCACTTAGGGGGGAACTTTTCCAAGCATTCCTTTACCGGCTTGGTCTCGTGTTTGTCTGAATTGTCGATGGCAACGCACTCTGTCCAAATTTTTTCGCCCTTTGCCAAAGTTTGAGCTTTGTTTGCACTAGGATGACGTGCCGCAAGGGACGTGTTGAGGAAGGTATCGTGGCATGGTTTACCCAACTTTACAAGATCTCGACAACAATCATCACTCAAAAATCCATTATTGAAAATGCTGTTTCCTACTTCGATCCCGCACTTTTCTGTGAACTGTCTTTCACAGTCTTTAACATTTGCTGGCCCCTCCAGTGTTGGGGTTGCAAAAGCATTTAATGTCACCTGCAAGAGAAAAATCACCAAAAGATGGCACCTGCGTGGTCCGGCCATAACTCCCTTTGCAATGTTATGTGATTACTCACGAATGTGTTTTCTGGTAATGATCGCTTTGTTGGAGTTTAGTTTCATGTGATAATATATTTATAAGGGAGAAAACATAACCGCATTTAAGACTCAAATGAACTAACTGTGTAAACGCTTATGCGCTCTTTAAAAGAAGTAACGTGTTTAATTGCCTATCGGCTCTAAATAAGAGAGTTACATTTAAACAGTGCGTACGTGTTTCGATAGCTCGATTACGTTTAAATGATTTACCGCTAAATTATCAAGTTTTAAATGCAGATAAGTATCCAACAAGTGGTCATTATATATTACACTATTTATGTATCAGATCATTTAAATTCTCAAAATTCTAGACAATTCCACAATCAAAATATGTTTAGGAAATAACTGTGGACAAAAAATTAAACGGGCTTGTTCAAGCACGAATGGACCGACTGGCCGGGTTAGCCCATTTGTCACCCCGAATCTTTGCGTTTTGGAAAATTAATTTACCACTTAGAATTCATCATGTATAATCTTATCCTTCGTAATAAATTCAATGATTTCCGGTAAAACGAATAATAAATTACTGTGATATTGTCAACAAGAAAAAATTGACTCTTCTTAAGTTCTTTTGGAGAAAAATATCCTACTCAGTATTTTTTTTTTTTTTAAACTCTGACCTTGTAGACTTTTGTTGAAGCAGAAGTAACTTTTTGTAGATGAAAAAGAATTAGGGCTCCTCATGTGATTGATTTGAGGAGTGGTTAAAGAATGCACTTAAAATAAAGCAGTGATTTGCTTTTTGGGTAACGAGTGATGTCCTCATGTCTATGTAATAACTAATTAATGTAAATTGTTATATAACGCTGCACAGTCATTAAGAAAATAATGATAAAGAGTTATTGCGCCAATAGTTAGTAAGTAATGCGTGCACATGATTGGTGTAAGTACAACTTTAATGAAACTTTGCGAAGCATGCGGCGAGAGCTTCATGTGTAAGGAAGTCCCCATCTAGTTTACATTTCCGAGGTGGGACATAATACACATATTTGCTTCCCTTGAAGCCTCTTGGAGATCATGGGAGGGTGGCCTCCCTACGTGGTACCGGCCGACTTCCACCATAGTGAGGTAGCTCGGGTGTCGGACTACCGAATGCATGTCGTAGGAGGAACTAACCATGTCGCGGGACCCACCTATGAGGTCGTTGCTTATGCTTGGCGGTATGTGGTATAAGTGATATCAACACCCCCTAATCCTCTCCCTCTTAGCTTGATAAAGCTTCCAAATTAATATCTCTAGCTGTGGTTCTCCTAGACATGGCCTAAATTACTGCCGAGTCACCTTTAATGAAGTCTATAAACCCTGGATTCTCAACAAAAGAAAATGGTAGTTCATCACGAACCACCATTTTAGCACCTGCAGCAATTAAATTACCTCCACTTTCAGCTAATACTTCTGCTTCATATTCGGGACATAAATCGGCCACGGCCCACATTGGTAGAGCAAATGCGTCCTCATTTCTGATGTACTAAACCTTCTAGAGTTACTGGAGTAGGTTTTCATTAAACAAGCTAGTTTCATCATACTCCCATCTGGATTCTTTAATTTATCGAAGTGCTGCTAGACTAGTGAAGTGTTCTTCCTCTTGTTCTTGGTGGATCCTTCAGGTTCTTCAAGAATTCTTGGAAGTGCTTGAATTGGTGGTACTGGACCACAAAATCAACTGTAAGTGTTGGAGTCGGTATGGGGGATTTCCAATGCTTGAATCTGCAATTGGAGTTTGTGTAGAAGTTCGTGTTAGAGTCGAAGTTAAGGATATCCATTCCATAGTATGCAAATACAAAACCCTAAATTAATTTCAATCAAATCAGAAAGCCCCAATTTGAATTCAAAACCCTAATTTTGAAACCCTAATCTAATTGAATGAAATCAGAGAGCCCTAATTTCGGAACCCTAGTCTAATTGAATGAAATCAGAAAACCCTAAATTAAAAACCCTAATTTCGAAACCCTAAGTGAATGAAATCAGAAAGACCCAAATTGAAATCCCTAATTGAATGAAATTAGATTGCCCTAAATCAATTTACAAACCCATAACCCTAGTTTTGGATATCAAAATCCTAATTTAAAATTTTAAATAAGAGAATCAATTTTGAAAATGATAACTCAGAAGCCCCAAACCAAAATTTAAGAAGAAAAGTTGAAAAAAAAAAATGAAGAAAATTTTAATTGCAAGACTTTTATACACTTTCTAAAACCAGAGAGAGATCAAGAAAAGAAGAGAAGAGAAATCTTACCCTCACGGGCTCATGTCCGAGAATAGAAGAATGAAGATGTCATGGTTTCAGTTAGAGTAACATTTTGGTCAGAGATTTGAGAGAGAAGAATGGATTTGGTCTGGGGCTCTGGGCAACGTTCTGGGAAAGGTCGAAAGAGAAGTGAGAGTTTTCAGAAGAGAAAACTGAGAGAAATGAAGTCGTGCTGCTGAGTTAGAGATTAGGGTTATTGGTTCCAGATTGGGTGCAATCAACACCATTTAAGCTTGGTGTGTAACCAATCAAAAATAGAAAAATATTAAAAAATAAAATTAAAATTAAAGAAATAATCGGGTCAGGTGGTTTTAATTCGAATGGTTTATGACTCGGAGTCTCGGACCCAATTTTGAACCGTAATGATGTGGGTCGGTTTGGTTAAGTAGCAAAATGACTCCATTTTGCTTTCGGTGTGGTTAGCGACCCGCTCTTTTCGGTGTTGGTTGGGTGATACCGAATTTTCAATATATTATGCCCAGTTCTAATTTCAGGATGGGTAGGCTGTACGTTAAACAGAAAATATGACTATTTTCAAGGCTCCCGCAGACGTTTCCCTACGTTGTCATCAACCGCCACTATTGCATAATCACTTTAAGGATTTTTCATTACTCATACATATGTATAACATGTTATTAGGTTTGTTCTCGAAACCTTGTTTTCTCTTACATTTTTTCTTTTTTAGTTTATTTATTTGTGGATGTTAATTTGGATTATTTATTCTTTGAATTTTTCTTTAGCTTTTATCCCAAAAAAAAAAAAGGATTATACACAAATAGGTCCCGACTATAGTTTTCACAAAGAGCTCCTTCATATATTTGATGAATCTCGACTTCGACGCTCCATTTATGCTAATTTCGCAAAAAGAATCTTGTTCAGCTGATTATTATTATTATTTTTGTTACAATCTTGTTTAACTGACTTTTGTCATAAGGATTTTTTTTTTTCCCTGCCTTAATATCATAAATATCCCTCTGTATATATCTAATCTTCTATGCGTTAATATAGGGATTTTGGATTATCACATTCAAGTTGCAACATGCTTGAGCTTGAAAAATTTAATGATGTAACACCTTGTGGTATTTGATGAACGAGTCCCCACTTTATCCATGAAGTCCCAGGTGGCAGAAGCTCATTGAAGCAAAACCCATCCATACCATTACGCAAATCCAACCCATCTTCCACAAAATCTCAATCTCAGAGAGCTGACAAAACCCTACCCCTTTCAAGTTTCCAAACCACCACCAACACCTACATTTCTTTCTGACTCGACCGCTCCGAAGCTCAGAGTTAGAGAGAATCTGTTCAGAGATGGCGACAAGCTTCGCAACCGCATCAACGACCGTCATAGGCCTCGGAAGCTCGCTCTCGTCCAAGAGGACATGCCTCTCTTCAGGTACTTAACTATATCAACGTCCTCTTAACTTCCGCTGCTGTCTCTAAAATGTGCCATACTAGCTCTAATATGCGCGCGCTTTTGATTAATTACAGACTTTGTGAAGCCTGTTATGGTTAGGAGCCCTTTGAGGCAAGCAAAAGCTTCTGGAGGAAGGTTCACCTGGTAAGTTATTTTGTTTAAACAAAATGAGCTATATGTTTAATTATGGGTAACTATATATAGCTGATGGTTAAATCCATGCATATGCATGAATAAATATTATAGCATGAGCTTCCAGAGTGATTGGCTGAGGAGGGATCTGAATGTGATCGGGTTCGGGTTGATCGGATGGTTGGTGCCATCGAGCGTTCCGGCGATCGACGGCAAGAGTTTGACCGGGCTCTTCTTTGAGAGCATTGGAGCCGAGCTCGCTCACTTCCCCACACCTCCAGCTCTCACTTCCCAGTTCTGGTCAGTAACACTAGTCTACTAACGCACTTTCTTTTAATTTTTGTGGCTTATTTGATTTATAAAAAAAAAAAAAAAAAAACGCAACGGATCATTTTGAAGGAAAAAAAAAAAAAAAAAAAAATGTGTAACGGATGAAAGGAGGAAAAATTAAATAAAGGTCCCACCGAGATTTGAACTCGGGTTACTGGATTCAGAGTCCAATGTCCTGACCACTAGACCATGGGACCAATGTTGCTCGAATGGCATTGCTGTATGTTTTTATTAAATAGCTTCTCATGTTGGGAAAGGCTAAAAACAATAAATATAAAACAACTAATAAAATAATTAAACATGAAAAAAGAAGAATAAAAAAGCCTGCCTCACATGACGCATAGGGTGTGTTTGGTTGTTTCTAATTTATTTGAACTCTTTTTTCAAACCAAAATTTAAATTGAATTCGGTATTTATTTTTGCTGGGAATAAATATGACTTGGATCTACATTCTTTGTTTTGAACAGGTTGTGGTTGATCTGCTGGCACTTGGGGCTTTTCATCACCCTTACTTTTGGGCAGATTGGCTTCAAGGGAAGGACTGACAAGTACTTTTGAATTTGATCCTCTTTTATTAGGTCATGTAAAATCTGTATTTGATGTCAATTATCTTGATTTCTCCAACTCTCTTCTTCCCTTAATGGTCAAACATATTATTTCTTGCATATTATGTACTCTATGTAAATAACGAAGGGTTTTTCTCACAAGTATTTCTATAGTCTAAATATTGTGGTTAGATTTCAAAAGTTACAGAACTGTAATCGAGCTCACTAAATAATGTGTTTGCACTTCTATTTAACTTCCAAAAAGAACTTTTACAAGTAACCATTTGACCTACTTCACTAGGGTGAAATCATCAAAATTAACATGAAGTTTTATCATGAGATTAAAGGCCACGGGACTGTTTCATACTTCAAAATTCATCTACTAGAAATTAAACCAATTAATGGAGGCTAGGGTCAACTCCAATCGATCCTAGTCCTAGAACTCATTTTGAGACTGGCTTCCAAAAATTCCATCTCCAACTAGCAAAAGATGTAGTCTCATTTTGAGACAGCTGAAAACTCTTCCCATTTCGAGATTGTTTTGGTGGTCAGCACTTATTCTGAGATTGTGGGCCAGACAATGGACCCGGCCCTTTGGCAAAAGTTGGAGAAACAAAAGCCCAAAGTTCAGCCTCACTAGATGACAAAATTACCGGTCATTGGTTGAGATGCAACGGTCATGTATCATGCGTCTCAGGACACACTCTGTACTGAAACAATATAAAGTAGTATCGATATTCCATATAGGGCCTGGCTTCCAAGGACCGTGCTTCTGAAGAATTTGCTTAGTATGTGTTGCAGTTAGATACTGTTATTATCTCAAAATGGAGTTTCGTATGGCACCTTCTCCAAAATTCAAAAAATTTTTCTTTCTTGGATTTGTTTCCCGAAACAACAATGAGCAAAGAAAAAGAAGAAACTTAACTAATGATGCCTCATGCCCTTTGTACTCTAATGATTCCTATGTTGAAGGCTGAGAAGAAGAGGGAGCCCCCTAGGGGAAGTAAAAAGGAGCTGGATCCTCTCCTAACCTTCTTATCTGCTTAACCTACCTAAACTTTCAACAACAGGGTAACACGTGTATAGGAGGTATCTAACGGCTCATGATATCAACTTTTCTCCACTATACTGTTATTTTATTTTTTTCAATCCCTGCTCATTAATTTCACGACCAAGTACTGCTCCTTTATCTTCTTCAAACCCAAACCCAGACTTTTTCAACCCTTGATCAGCTGCCTCTAAAATCATGGTCTTCTTCAAACCCAGACCTCTTCAACCCTTCATCATCTTCCTCTAAAATCATGGTCATAGCAGAGCTTATTTTCAATTGTTGCCTCCCTGATTTTATCTCACTCTTGCCATTACTTTCCTTTGTTCTTCTTATTTGATGTTTCTAATTGTTGTTCAATAGTCAGAAAGAGTTGCAAATTCATAGCCTACCTCTCTCGAAAAACAGAGGACGATGAAATTGAAGCATAAGAAAGTTTGTTCCATTAGAGAGGGAGAGAGATCTGTCAAAAAATTGAAAGAAAAAGAGCATCGATTATGATGAAGGACGAAAAACCTTCGATCATTGCTCTAAGCCTCCGAAGTGAGCTTTTCATTTGGCACAGAATTCTTGTCGGCGGCACGAAGCTATTTGGATCGAGGGCGAAGCGGAGCGAATCGGAGTAGATGGAAAAAGCTCTGTCTAATGAGAGTGAGAGAGAGAGAGAGAGAGAGAGAGAGAGTATTTCAACCGCAGGGATAAAAAAAAAAGTACGAAATCAATATAAGACTACACGTGTCATTTTGTTGTTGAAAGCTTAGGTAGGTTAGGCAGATAAGGAGGTTAAGAGAGGATCTTTACTTGAAGTAAAAACAAGGCTCCTTAGAAGAATGTTGTTGCTGGTTCAAGCTCAAATCCGGTGAAGACCAAAAAAAGCGTAATGGTTCTAAGAAGAAAGCTAGTGTGGGAAGGATGACTTGCCCCTGTTTTCTTTTCCTAAAAGGTTTGATAACTCCAACCCTAAGGGGAAAGGAGGTTACAACTGCTTGATAATTTGAAAGTTGGTTAGCCTATACTGGCAAGTGGTGCTTCTATGTGTCTTCTTAGAAGTACTAGATGTTCAAGTACTACAATTCCGTGCTCGCCATGGGTGGCTAGCAAATTATATTTTTCCCTTTGAAGGCGAGACACTTATTATTTGTAATAGAACTGGAGCACTTAATTCTTATGGAATAGTTGTGTACCAATGTAGGCCTAATTTTGCTTATTTGGTGTATGTACTATTCTGATTTTGGTTCAATGAAAGTTTCACCAGTCAAAAAAAAATATATATGAAATGTTTAAGGCTTAAAAGAAGATAAGAATTGAAGTGAATAGGTGAATTTTTATACACTAGTGGCTTCAATCTATTGGAACTGAAGGTTTTACCAAAAAAGATACAAACAATGATGAAAAATCACAGAATTTTTAAGAGACTGAGGGCTCAACGAAGAATTTACAAGATGTGTGGAACTAGAAATATCACATAAGTGGAACATAAAAAGCTAAGGTCAGATGAGTCGATTGGCTCATACAAAAATGGAGAAGTATCACTTTATTTTAGATGATATTGTCCCCCTTAGACCATGCCCACACAATTTCGTACTTGGGCTTCCACCCCAAAACATGTCTTCCCATTGGGATGTGAGCCTCTACATACAAAGAACATCACCTTCTCTCCCCCGAGCGATGTAGGAATATAGAGCACAAGGTAGCTTGCTAGTGCTTCCAACACCCACCCTATGTAACAAGATTATGTCTGTTTTGAGCCCCACCATGACAATTCTGTTGTCTGGTTTCCACCCTAAAATACATCTTGCTATATGAATGTGAGTATACACATATAAAACACCTCACCTTCCCTCACTTGAGTGATATGGGATGTAGTGCACAAAGTAGCCTGCTCGTGACTCTAGTACTTGCCAAGTTTAGTTTTTCGGCTTCCACTCGAAAACGTGTCTTGCTATTGCGATATGAGTATGCACATTTCAAGATAGCAAAGAAGTGCCTCTAGCACCCACCCGTGCAGGTCATTACATAAGATTGATTTTATATTTATAAATTGCCAAACAATCAACCTTCACGATATTAAGAAGTAGCATGCTGTCTTTTAAGTTTTGAAGATATCCAATTTCATTCCTTTTAGTTTTATTTTAATGCTTTTACTAATGTAATGTCAAATTATATTATTATTTTTTAGTTTGGTTTTTCACTTTCATTCAACCAGAAATATCTTAATAAATGTCTTTAGAGCATTTAAAACCAAATTTTAGTCAAAGTAGTTAAAAAGTTATTATAGTTAGCCAATTTAGAAATACATTTGCATCAGTTCTTTGTATATTAGGTAGATCTGAATTTATATTATTTATTGCATAAAGAAAAAATAGTTTAAATGTATTAATAAAATATATAGAATGATTTGAAATGAATGTTTTAAATTAACAAAAATAATAGAGAGCCTCACCTTGCTCTTTATATTTAAAGTGAGATAGCTAAAAGTTAAAATGGAAAATCACTTAAGAGTTTGATGTAGCTGCTAAAATTTATAAAAAGTTAAACATGCTCTATAGAATAGCTAAGGAGCCAAAATAGAGAGTCTAATAAAGATACTCTTAGTCGGTCTTGTTACAATAATTTATTTATTTTTTGTTAAAGTAAGGACTTAAAATACAATAAGGAAGGTTCTAATACCTCAATGACAGTTTTGTGGTTTTGATGCATGCATGAGTAGATCCAATTTCATTCCGCTTATTTTTTTAGGGTAAATTTGACAGGACCTGCCTCGGATTTCACCCTAAAATCCGAGGTGGCCCTGCGGGGTCCACCTTAGAGATAACTCTACCAAGAATTGGCTGAGTCACCCCTAACGTGGACTACCCAAAACATTAACCCACAATAGATCAGAGCCAAACGAAGAAGTGCGGAAGCGATTCGTCAACTATGCCTCGAACCATGTACGCCCGACCTCAACTAATAACGCTTGTAAACTGGGTATTAGAAACCGAAAGGTCCAGCGGAAAGTAGACGAAAAACGTTAGCGTGAGTGGACAAAAATAAACAATTTAAAAGAAAAATGATTTCATACTTTCCCACATTTATTCTCTTAAAAATCTGATGCATGCAACAATAAGAAAACACATTTAGCTTTAAATCCAAGAATTTCAAAACGATAAACCGACTAGCCTTGCTAGTCACAACATTCAAAAAATATATCGTAAAATCGAAATCTCGTTTCTCACACTACTACACAAAGTGAATCAGACAACAGTCAAAAGCTTGTTGTCTGAATGAAAATGGAGATGTTGTAAACTGGCATGACGTCTGATCTCCCCCATCAGACAACATTCTTTTTTAATTGTCTCTCTGATCATTCACACAACATGTGTACCTAAATATATGTTGTCTAAATTTACCAAATTTTGATTCATGGCGGTAGTCTGTTGTCGGGTGTGAAATCAGACAACAGCTTATTGGTTGGGTGTTGAGTGAAATTCATCAAGCACAACAATCTTTCCAAGGCTGTGTTGTCTGTTAAAAATCTCCAACGACAATAATGTAAGAAATATGATGTGTGAAGTAAAACTCAAACAAGCATTTTTGATTACCTGATGTTGTGTCAAGTGCTGTTCAAATATCAACTTGTTCGAAGATGGTGTTGTCTTGCATGAACCGAAGACTACACTTCTAGTTTCCTTATGTTGTCTAAATTTCATTTAAGATAACAGTTATCTGGATTTCAGTGTTGTCTGAAATGCAAGTCATATGACAATATTTCGGATCCATGTGTTGTCTTGGATAAATTTCAAACCACACATTGTTTTTTCTTATCGTCTGAATTTAACGTTATGTAACATTTTTGAGGATGTTAATGTTGTCTGAATATTATTTAAGATAACATTGACATTAATGCATTTGTTGCCTTGAATGAATCTCATACCACACTTATTTTTCCTTCTTGTTGTCCAAATAGCTTTAATATGACAAGTTGCTAGATAAAAGTGTTGTCTGAATTTTCCTCAGACAATATGTGTAATGCCTTTTTGAACTTTTGTGTTGTGTGATAGTTTGCACTACAACAGCAGTTACTAATCCAATAAATGTTGTTGGAATTGAATCTGCACAATTGATATGGTAATAGGCAGATATGGAATTCGAAGTTCCAATGTCATTTGCTACATTCTCATACATCATTCTCACAAATCTTACATTATCAATTCAAAGTATTAGCACCAACTCATGTCCAACCAAATCTAAAGAACAAATTAAGTCTCAACTGATACATATATATATATATATATATATATATATGTCCAGCACAATGCTTACATATATGTCTTGACCATAAATTTTGCCCACTCCCACATCCATATCTTCCTGGGATATGCTGCCTTCCTCTTCTCTCCCACTAAAACAAAATGGTTTGCACTTAATAATGGACAAAATTGCAGAAAAGAATCTATAGTTGTCATTGTACATTATGTATTCTGGACAACCTTGACAAAAATTTGTAATTTGAGCATTACATATATGCCACTTAGTAATTGACAACCAAAATTTCAATAAGCATAATCCAAGCAACCAACAGCAACCAAAATTAGATATATGACATTCACCAAAATACATGCAAAACAATAGCAACCAAAGTTTCAAGCAACCATGTCATCAAAAAAATAAAAGTTTCAAGCAACCAAAATTTCAAGCATTTTGGACTTTCCTGACATAATCCAGCGCTATGGTCAGAATAAACACAATCCATTCAATTAGTTGTTGCCAGAGCAGCTTCAGCAAGCGCATAACAAGCTAGCTGAAATCAGAAACAGAAAGTATTTGTAGTTAAGCACTGTTCTGGGATCAATGTACTTTTCCAAATACAAATGTGTAGGCCATATATACCTGGACATCTCCATGTTGTCGAAGCTGATTCCTTACAAAAGAAACTGCATCTGAACTGTAATTGACAGCAACAAAAATTTAAGGTGACTAGTCTTCTTGTGAATAGATTGAAGAGATAATATGACAATTGGCTGACATTTATACTGAGCAATCAAGAGTGTCACGTTACCTGTTTATGTAATCCCATAAACCATCAGATGCTAACACTAGAAATTCTGAGTCTGCCCCTAGACTTGCTTGATAAACGTCTGGAGATGCAGTAACAAGGTCTCCACTGAATTGAACACTGGCAAAACATAAAAGGAGCAGTTTTATAATCGAGATTTTACGATATACTAAAGTAAAAATAAAGAACTGTCTGTGCCTCACTGCGAAGCAAATTCAAGAAGCAAAAGATAAAAGGTCAAAACAGACAATGTCTACACCATATTGGCCTGAAGATTGTAATACAAAGAGCACTATCATATATATACATCCTGCCATCTTTCCAAAATTTAATTCTGAAAAACCATAAGAAAAAAAATCCCATAATGTAAATTGTGGGATTGTGAACCAAGTTAAAAGGCCTATGTAAATTGTGAATTTGCCTGATATCAACAGTAGTGTCGTCAGACTGAGGGGGAGGTGATGGGGCAGTATAACCAGGTTGGTAAGGCTGCATCAAAAGAACTTTTTCATCATAGAGAACACAAACTGTGCAATTCATGACTGGAGAAGATTCAAATAAACCATTTGAAATCATCAAAGTTACCAGAAAATGGTCACATGCTAGAATAAATTACATAGATGATAGTTAATTGATATGAAAAAATATATTCACATGATACATCGAATCACAATAAAAGAACTGGGAAAACTTGACAATGATAGCTTCTAAATAAACGAAGCTGCTTTACTTATATGAATATAAGGAATTTCCAAGATCATTGAAGCAGCAATGAAATTAAACTCAAGATCATTCTGTGCTATCATCAAGGGAAAAGAGAATGAAAGATGATTTTACATGTACATTTTACGTATACTAGCACAAGATGTGGCTTTGTATGTCTAAGTGGTCTATTATGATCCTAAATCTGTCCTCAAGTTGAATAGAGAGAAAGAAAGAGAAGGGAGAAAAAAAAGGAACTCCTCCAACCTTCATAGAATGAGAAAGCGACATCAATAGTTATTGTCAAACAGTAATAATTTCAAGATTGCGAATTAAAATATATATAACTATAACTATCTAGTTCTGTGAAATTCCTCATATACTTTGTATTTATACTGTACTCAAGCAAATATAGTTGCAGTGATTGATGCTTCATAAGAGATCCATCAGCCTCCTTGGTACCCCTCAATATTTTCTCTTTATCTTCTTATTTCCTGACGACTAGAACCAATGTTCTCGCTTGTATCGCTTGTATCGGTGTCCCTAGTAATCATAATTTCATGTTCCTAGTTTGTGTTTTTAATGGACCCTTTCCTAACATATAAATTTTTTCTATTTGCCTTTTGGCCTTAAAAGAAGTATCAGACTAAAAGAATGGGTTGCAAGCAGCCTAGTATAATTCTATAATAAGTTTCAGCTGTAAAAATCAACAAAGAACAATGAATATCACTTTAGAGACCATGCTATGCACCAAGTTGGAATGAATTACAGAAATGCACTAAATAGCATACAGCATCTTAGAGATTATATGTTAATTTATAAACGATGGTGAGATGTCTAGCACAACAACATTTGAGTAAACGGAGAGCAATTACTGAACCTTTCAGAGTGTATATTTGTATCAATTCTTCAACTGATGACCTTGAACCTCGTACCACATTGATTGCTCCAGTGGCCATTATGCCTAAGCCAAAGCAAAAAAAAAAAAAAATGAGGATGGAGATTTGAACTCTAGAGACTGAACTACGTTCACTAATGATATATAACTGTAAAAACTAATTTCAAATAAAAATCATGTGTACCAAAATTGAAATTACTTTAGTGTTTTCAGAGAAAAACATAAAAAATAAGTCACTTACACTGTCTATTAAGAAGAACACGAGCAGCTAAGTATTGTCACGTCCATACTGAACATATAAATTTTCGACCTTACAATTTTAAGTTCATTCAGGAATTGATAGTTTTTCGCATGCCATGTAGAGACTGAAATGATAGCCAACTGACGCACCCAGCAGCTTAATATTGTACTCCCCCAACATACTCAGAATATAAAAGTTCAGACCCAATAGATCCAAGTTTATTCTATAAAGTTATACAAATTGCTTGCCATATGGATGGGTGGATTGACAACCTCATACATACCACACAAATTGAGCATGGGGTCTATATGTTCCAAGAAAAACACAAATTTTACATTCAAGTAAAAGATATCTAGGTGTATACAGTGTATTCATTAGAATGACTTAAATGCGACAAGATTAATTCTTAACTAACAACTACAGCCATGTCAGACAAGATGTTGGAACACAAATGTAGATGTTTACTTAGATTCTTTTGTATGCTGCTCAAAAGCGGATTGACATTGTTTTGTACCAAGAATAGGAAATTCATATGAAAGAATTCAGAATAATTAATGAACAAAATATTACCCAAATCAAAATTGCATTCTCATTTCACAACCTGTTTTTTAGAAGGAATTACTATATTTTGCTATCTGCATAGATAAAACATGGATTTGATGCAACACGATCCCCATATTTCTCAGCTGAAGTTCTCCAAATGTCAGGAACTGCCTGCCACTCATCAGCTACCAAGGTACCATTACCATCTAGTAATGCACTTTCTAGAAATGGTGAATACCTTCTTATCTGCACTACTTCTGTCTGTAACAGAATAATTTTGATATAAGCTACAAGTACATTTCAGAACCTTCTAGCTGTTTATCAATCTGTATATCAGAATATGTTTACAACTCCAAATTCTTTAGCTTTGCCAAGCTAAGAGAAACAAACAAAATTTCCATAGAACCAGAATTAGTATTCTTTAATATGACATTATGATATTAGTACATTCATGTCTTATAATATTCATCTAGATATATTTATAAGAATAAAATTAAAATAAAATAAAAAAACTGAGGAACTATTCTATGGAAGTGAAATAGTCTGAAGAAAATCACACAGACATCAGATACAGAGAAATATAGGCATATAATAGTATGTATGAGTATTTTTGTGTGTTTTGTATTAGTGCTTGGTCCATCTTTGAAAAGAAATTTACAAAACAATGAGTATATTAAAGCAATGAGTACATGTAAATTTTATTCTGTGTTGTTAATGCACAATGATGTGATTAAGTCCGAAGTCCCAACTCTCCAAGGACCACCTAGAATGTGAATTTTATCATATCCAGGTAGAACGCATTAGTAAAGATTATGAGGAAATGGAAGTCCTTTGGGAAAACACCACATTCGATAAACTGGGTACTTTTCTTTCATAATTTACTTCTAATGACGAACTTTTTAGTATTCCTAAAACATTTACCGCTAAATTCATATATTTAGCTATCCTTCAGTATTCAAATACTCTTCCGTTACATGAATATCATGAATTGCTTAAATCTAGTGACCAAAACCTTAGAAGAAACAGTTAGAGGCTTGGATAAAGGATTTATATCAAACGATTGATTTGTAATACAACAAGGCAGTGCAATTGTTCAGTAAATATAGGACAAAAAGCATAATATCCAGTGGATATCGAAAAACAAAAGGAGAAATAAAATCAGGAAGAAAAGTACATGAGCTAAGATCCTTCAGCATAACCAAAACATAAAGAAAAAGGAAATAAACAACACATTTCAGTTAGTACCTCAAGCCCACAAAACTGATTCCAGAATAAAAGATGACACTAACTACCAGGGAGAAAAGAATTTGTGAACTAACAACAACCAAACTAAAATGCTCAAGAACCTACTTCAAGAATTTATCTCTTGAAAGTCTGAGTTACTGACCGATTATTGTAAACCAAATCCAAATTTAAAGTCAAAGGAATCAAAAGAACGTGAAGCAAGACCCAGTTCCATTTTCTCTGTAAAAGTTCAACCAAGTGCGAAACCAAAATCAGAAGAAGAAGATGAAGACAGACCAGAGAAGAGGAAGAAAGACAATTCACCTAAACAAGAAGTGGAGTCTTTACCCCTGGACCTCCCTAACACCACCCACTTCACGTTCTGTAGAAAAGCTAAACAAATCAATATTTTATAACTAGAACAAGCAATGACATCAACATCTCAAAATCTCAAACTCGAATAAAACCCAAACCCAATCATACCCAACAAACCCAAATTGAAAATTTCCAAACCCTAATCAAACAAAGGCCCTATTAAAGAGGGATATAGTACCTGTAGACTAATCAATTATCTAGCTCGACCGGAGTTGATGCGGTCTTAAGTTTCGGTGACTTCGAGCTGAGGCGGCGGAGAGAGTAAACCACCGGACCAGGTAGCGACTTCGAGCTGGGGCGGTGGAGAGAGAGTGAGAGTGAGAGGCAGAGAGAGAGTGAGGCAAGAGCGAGAGAGAGTGAGAGCGAGAATGTATCGATTTCACTCTCGATAGGCTGGTGAGATGGTGAGAGAGAAAGGGAGGGAGAATGACCCAAATTTTTCAATCAAGGGAGGGAAGTCTTTGGTTTTGATATGACGGAAGGGAATTGAGCTAGATAGGGATTTGTGTTTTGGCTACAAAAATAAATGTAAAATAATTTTTTTTTGTTTTTTCTGATTTCTCAGACAACACATGTCCCAGTAACTGTTGTCTTAAAGTTGTCAATTTCACCAAATTTCAATTGATTATAATGTGTTGGCTGAGTTTGAGAACAGACGATAGATATAACTAATATGTCGTTTGACTAACTTAGACGACACCAAAATGTTGTATGTCATCTGTTACATGTCGTGTGATTTACTTTTTCTTGTAGTGTCAAGAAGATAAGACCAGCCCCGCTGGCTATAGTGAAAATCGGACTAGCCCTCCTAGTCAAGCAACGATAAGATATGGGGAAGAAGTATCACCATACGAAAGAAGGGAGGAGTGTCCTACACTCTGGAGCATCCCATGCTCTGCTCTACTCACCCACGAACACATAGTAAGCAGGGAAGAGTACTAATAGGCTAGCTAGCAATAAAATATATCGACCCAGGTATAGTGGGTAAGAATCCTTCAAATCCAGTAAATCTATAAGGGTTCCCCATAAGTCCCGCGAATAAAGAAAACACGGACACAATTCTCAACCGTACCCGGAAATTCTCGTAGAAAGTCACATAAATCAACAGCGTGTCCCACACTCTAAAAGAATAATTAGATCAATCGTTTCCTCGACAAAAATTCCATTTAAAATCGGAAAAAAATTCATTCCCGAAATCATTTTATAATATTTCATAAATCTCAAAACCCAATCAAATCCGAAATCACTTTATAATCCGAAAACCAAAATCACTATCGATAGCAAATCATCATATGCTCAAAATATAAAAGATGATAATTAAATAAAGCATTACTTTAGAGCAATAAATGCATGCATCAATATTCAAAAGCAAACGTCCACTCACAGTACTGGTTGGCGACCACGCAAACGAGTTTTTTCGTCAAGCGGTAGCTCGATATATCGCCTTGTACACAAGTACACTTCCATAAATGACAATTCGAATAAATAATTACGAACCTAAACGAAACCCGAAAATCCCTATCTCCATTACTTCTCAAATTCAACCCAAATCACACCCATAACACCAATTCCTCGATTTACATATTCCACAATGAAAACGAGGGAAATCCGACGGCCGGATTTCCCACAATTCAATCACAAAACTACGAACTTCGGAAAATCACAAACAATTCCAAACTCCTTCAAAATTCACCAAGCTTCGCATACAAAGCTCTACAACATTTATAAGATTTAATGGGCTAAAAACTAGAATCAAAACACTGCCCTACACGTTGCAGCAGCCGCCCACAGTGGCGGCGCCGCCGCCACCGCCACCAGCTCCGATGGCCACCAAATTTTGGCAGCACCATCTACCCAACAGTCCAAGCATTTTTCACAACTACAACAAGTTCCTATTTTACTTGTAAGTGATCGAAATTGGCCGGTGAAGTTTTTCCAGAAAAAACCCAAGAACCCTAGGATTTGAAATCGTCGATTCGACCTCCACACTGCAAATCGTGGCTCAAGGCTAGGGGCAAAATGATCCTTGGCAAAAACTGAACCTTCGACGCTGGTTTGGTGGCTGGAGACGGCTGGAATCACCGAAAATCGACGAAAGTTCCGATCGGCTACAGTGAACTTTCAAGGCTCGATGCGTCGTTTTCCGGCTAAGACGCCGTGAGTTGTCACTGTAGGGAGGTAGGGTAGGAGTAGAGGAGTCGACCGGTGCCAGTTGTTCGTTCCCAGGTGGCCGGAAGAGGGAGATGGCCGGAGTTACAGAGAGCGCCGAGGAGAGGGAGAAAACGCAGGAGGAAGGAGAGAGAAGAAGAAATGAAAACTTACCGGCCACAGTAACTTTTTCAAATTTATACCAATCTACCAAGAACAGTAACTTCCGTTTTTCGCTTATAACTTTTGCATATGAACTCTGATTTTTACGTACCACATATGCACTCGCTCGGTTTAATGTCCTCTACAACTTTCATGAAGGAAATTTTCTCAAATTCTAACCTGAACAAGAAGTCAAATTTTAGGGCCACTAAAAGTATCGAAACAAAGTAAAAAGTGAAAGTAGGTGTCGTTTACCGTTCAAATGACTAGTAAACGGGTAAATTGAGATATGGGACGTTACAAAATTTCATTTTAGCACCCTGACCTTTATACCATAAATCACTTGTGCCCTTAAACTACTAATTTCATTACGGTTTTCCAACTAAAATCAGAACATATACTTGCTAGCCTATCCTGAACATGCTCTATTGTAATGACGTTGAATCACATCTGAGTTTGTCAAGACTACCGAGTCCAAAGGTAAAAGAATTGATAGGTAGACAAAATGTTTGCCCATGTGTAGTTAAGAAAGACTGAGTTTGGCATAACTAGTGTTTCTAGTGGCTTTCTCCGGGTACCTCACACAAATTGCTATACCACCCGGGGTACCGATCCAACTCCTACTTCCTATACCAGGAACACGGCGTCAGAGGTGTAAACCGTACCGGACGGTTTACGCCTCTCCGATGCCTGAGTAAGATACTAATATATAAATGAATCAAGTAATAGTAGATCAAGGAGTTATTACCCTTAAAAGGTGGTTGTGCTGATGCTTTAATACTCGAGCGTGGGAAAGGGGTTTCCCATCTTCTCGATGTGGGACGCAAGTTGTTCTTCTGCAGTTCTGTCAGCTTTCTGATGTACAATCAGATGGTCTGAGGTGATCAGGCCCGGTGCCTTGGTGCTGGAAACGTTGCCTCTGACGAGCACCAGCATGGTGGGTCGTGAACCCGGCCCATGGTATGGTGCCTAGGTGTTCCTACGGGCCCCAGCTGATAGTGCCAAAATGTAGTTGCATATCAACTAGTATGTACAAGTCCCCCAAGTTCCCGTTCAAGAGATGTCTTGAGTGGGGACTTGATAAATGTAGGCACAAAGTTTGGTACTGATGTGCCCATAGAGAGTCCCCCAAGTTCGCATGCAAGAGATGTCTTGAGTGGGTTGCTCTACAGGTAGCTAATCTACAGGTACCCGGTGTGACCTATTAGGGTTAGATGAAGCCTCTAGTACCCGTTATGGTTGGAGTAAGGGCTTGAGCCTTTAGTACCCGTTGGGGTTGGTGAGGGCGTGAGCCTCTAGTACCTGTTGGGGTTGGTGAGGGCTTGAGCCTCTAGTACCCGTTGGGGTTGGAGTAAGGGCTTGGCGAATGTTGGGCACGTGGCCTGTATGTATGATCTGGAGGGTTTAATAAATGTCTGTTGCTTCAGGTTCTGGTGGTTGGAGTGCTCAAGGAGTTAAAAGGAGTTAGTGGGACACGTGGCGTGATCCGACGGCTAGGGACGATTCGTCATCAAAGGTTGTGATTGCAAAGGAGTTGAATTTAAGAGGGAAAACCTCTGTTCCTCGTTTTCATTCTACGAATACTGTGGAAAAACTCTGCCGAAATTTTGCGCTGGTTTCTGATACCACTGTGGAGAAGAGAGACAAGTAGCTGACTTGATTTCGCGGAAGGCTAAACAGGACTAGCGACTGCAGTAGTGAGAGGTAAGGAATCTGTCTTAGCTTGTGGGTAATCTGGGTTTTTCTTTGCTTGGTTTCTGGTTTGCCTCTTTCTGAGTTTTGGTGTGCTTTGTTTTTGTTTGATTTTGTATTTTTGTTTGTGGCACCAAGTCTGCTCCCTAGGCGAGATTAGGATTTCTAGGCAAGAGATTATTGTATGGGTTTTTTGAGTTTGTGGGTTTAATAGTAGTGGGGAGTGATCCACACTACCACGGAGCATAGACCTGGGACTCTGGGCTGATTCTCCCATTTTTCTAATTCCAGGTAGACTTGGAGAGTAGAGTCCTCGTAGGCTAATATGATGGAATCAGAAATGGGGGCGACACTTGGGGGATGGGAGTCATCATATCAAGCCTCGGAGAGGCAGGCGGAACAGGTTATAGATGCCTACTTGGCAAGTAGCGGTACCTGCTCGGGGCACCGGGAGGAGGAGATCTCATCGTCAGCCGGGGTGGCGTTGTCTCTGGGAAGTAAGGGAAGTGAGGAAACTACCGGGAGAGAAACATATACGGGCCCGGAGAAAAGGTCACTTTTGCGATTCCAGAGGGCGTACCCATACGTAGGTACACGCTGGTGGATGGAACGTCGTGTGAGGAGCCGGGAAGGAGCATGACCATGAAGGAGATAACCTCCATTAGACTAAGGTGGGGAATAGTAGACGAAGTGGAGCTCAGGCCCCTGGGCCCCGGTGAGCTGGCATGCAACCCTCCCAGCGGGTGGGTAGCACTATACGAGAATCAACTACACCAGGGGTTATCCCTGCTGATACCGAAGCCGGTCCAATACCTTCTAAGGATGCTCAACTTATTGCCGGGTCAACTAACCCCGAATGCATGGTGACAGATCCTTAGCATGCTGGCGATGTGGGATTTGTGCGAACAAGGTTGGCTAACGATAAACGAGTTCCGAGCCGTGTACCGAGTGACATACTCAAAGAAGTACGGAGGCACCGTGACCTTCAATGCACGAGATTATGAGCCTTTGGTTACAGACTTACCAACATCACAGAGCAAAAAGTGGAGAAACAAGGTTTTTCTTACCGGGGGTAGGTGGCAGATAAAGAATAGAAAGTGGCAGGTTACGGGAACCTACCAAGCCATCGGTGACCAGTTGTACACATTATCAAAGGTGGAGAAGAAACGTATTGCAAGGGTATACACCGTGTGGGGTGACATGGAAGGAATGAGCTCTTACAGATGCATCTGGTACCCTATATTTGATAGGTTGGGTTTAGGAAGAGCAGCCGGTGAGGAATGACGCCAGAGTACTTGTACTATAATAACCTAGTTTTCGTCTAATTGACTAGTTTCATTATTCTTGCAGTCAAAGTACCGAAGAGGAAACCAAGGAAAGGCAAGGAAGAAGATAAAATGGATGACCTAAAGCTGATGGATAGGCTGATGAACCAGGGAGTTGAGGCCTTGCGGATTGACGTGGACCTGGAGGGCAAGAAGACCTGGACCTCCATTGAGGATATCCTGCTGGAGATACCGGATGAGGGTATAGGGAACCAGACCCCAATGCCCAAATAGAGAAGCGGGAGCCTTCTTGGATGGAACCTGTGGTTACCATCGTGGACCTAGAAAGGCCAAGGGAAAAGGAACCGGGTCCCAGGCTTCTCTCTCCAGCGGGTCCATTGGTAGCGAAGGCGTATTTCTGCCAGGGGAGAAGAGAAAAAGGGTTCACCGTCACTGTCACAGCAGTGGGAGAAATGTGGAGGTGACGTACACTGGGCTGGATGTGAAGGGGGACTCGAAGAAGTCCAAAAAAAGTGATCAAACCCTTCCGGGATCGACCCAATCCTTGGGGTTATTGTCTTCGGTGCTACCGGTTGTTCCCAAGAAACCGATCAAGCAGTTGCTCTCCGAGTATGGTGTGGCAGATGAAATATTTGTGAGGTCGATGCTTGGGGACCTCAAGGACATCGACTTGGACCACATTCGGGCCAAGGACAACCCGCCCCAAGAGAATAGGAGGCTGGTAAGGGAGTCGATGATGCGGGTACGTGGCTTGTAGTTGTACAACGCTTTATACATGTATAGTCTTTTAATAATGATATCAATAATGATACTGTTACCCTATACAGGCGATATACAACGTCTATGCCATCGATGCTAGTGAGGAGGATACCCATCTGAAGAAGGAAGTGAGCAGCCTCCCCGGGCAAGTGAAGTATCTTCATGGGGAGAAGGCTACGCTGGAGAAGGAGCGAGACTCCTTGAAGAAGAAGGTAGAGTCCTTAACTCCTAAGGTAACCGAACTGGAGGCGGTGGAGAAAAGGATCTTGGATCTTGAAAGCGAGCTTGCTGGGGCAAAGACTGAGATAGAAAGTGCCCGGGACTCCTTGAAAGAAGTAGAAGAATCTGCCAAGTCATGGAAGGCGAAAACAGAGCATCTGGAGGAGCGCCTTCCCATTGAAAGGCAAGAGGCCGTTGCCGGGTTCAAGGGCTCCCAAGAGTTTGTCGATATGTTATTTGCTGCTCAGGACAAAGCCGTGATCACCAAGTACAAAGAATGGGTGGCAGTCAGGTACCTGGATGAAGCCAAATTCAGGTGAGGACTGCTGGAGAAAAGGAAGAAGGAACAAGAGGCCAAGGAGAGAGAACAAGGAAGCCAGAGTGCTCGACCCGAGGGAGGGGCAACTGGTGGTCATCCCGATGTTCATAATTAGGAAGTTTGTCTTCCGGGGCCTCAATTTTGTTACACCCATTTTTGAACAGTGGCCTCGAGCCAGTATTGGGGTTGGTCCCTTATTAAATTCCTTTGCCTCGAAGTGCGGGGTTTTTTTTTTTTTTTTTTTAAATGAAAATGTTTAAAGGGATTAAAATTGCTTGTATTTTATGCCTTGCTACAGCATGTATGTTTAACTTACTCATTACCAGAATAAAGTAACTAACAATATAGCTTGGTTTTCCGGTACGTCCAGTAACTAGGCCAAAATGCAAGTAATGGTCTGAATAATCCATTTTTTCATTCAAAGCAGCACTAGTGGCTTATACAAAATGAGTACCTGATAGGTAGCTTGCCATAGCTGGATGATCAAAAGCTAGGGTAAGATGCTCTGGGAGCTACTTGTAATAGTACCGGAGACTCTGCGTATTCCATGGATGTCGGGAAACGACTCCGTCCATGTCCTGGATGTAGAAGGTCGCAGGGCCTATTTCATAAGGGCCCGTCCATGAGGGATTCAGTCCCCGGGGTTCTGGGTAAACTTGCTTCATGACCCAGTCCCCTAACCTAAGTGTCCGGGACTGTACTTTGGCATCGTAATAACGAGCTATTCTCCTCTTGTTTGCGAGATCATGCATGTATGCTACATCCCTCTGCTCCTCGAGCAAATCAGCATCAAGCTGTAGGTCCTCTGCGTTGGTACCTGCGTCGAAGTACTTGATCCTGGCACTTAGGATTTGTGTTTCGATGGGAAGGACCGCCTCTGACCCAAAGCCATGCAGAAAGGGGTCTCTCTAGTAGCCTCTGTCGCAGTGGTCCTGATAGCCTACAATACTTCCAGGAGTTTAGAAGCCCAAAGACCCTTGGCCTCGTCGAGCTTCTTTTTGAGTATCTTTTTTATTATCTTGTGACAGCTTCAACTTGACCGTTGGTCTGGGGGTGAGCTGAGGATACGTAGAGGATTCTAGTGCCCATGTTTTCGGTGTAAGCCCTGAGTTCATCGTTGTCAAATTGGGCACCGTTGTCCGTGACTATGGTGTCCAGGACCTCGAATCTGCAGTAAATGTTTTTCCATAGGAAGTTTTTCACTTTCTGCGTGGTGATAGTGACGAGGGGTTCTGCTTCTACCCACTTCGTTTGGTAATCAACGGCTACAATGGCCTACTTGAATTGTCCTACTGCTATGGGAAGCTTACTGATCAGGTCCAGGCCCCATTGGCAGAAAGGCCAGGGTGCGAGGAGTATGGAGAGAGCAATAGGTAGTGCCCTTGGAATGTTCGTATACATTTGGCACTTGTGGCAAGAACTTGATATTGTTTGAGCTAGGGTCAACATGGTTGGCCAGAAGTATCCAGCCCTCAAGGTCTTATGTGCAAGAGACCGGGCCCCTGCATGGTTGCTGCATACACAGGCGTGTATGTCCTTCATTATCTTGTGGCCGTCCTCTGGTGTCACACACTTAAGGTTGGGGAAGCAATGACCTCTCCTGTATAATTTTCCATTCATGATCGTATACAAGCTGACCTTAATTGGAGTCTCCTGGCCTCAACCTTATCGTCCGGGGCCAGACCGTCAACCATGTACCTCAAGATTGGATCCATCCAGGAGGCAGTATGGTCCACCGTAAATATTTCTGACACTGTTTTAGAAGTGCTCGATTTTTCCAATATTTCGACCTTGGTAGCCCCGTAAGCAGGGCTTGGAGAAGTTGCCGCAATCTTAGCAAGGGCGTCTGCTTTGTCATTTTTTGCTCTGGGTATTTGAGTGATGATGTAGGAGGTAAATCTCTGAATCAGTGCCTGGGCTAGGGCCTAGTAAGTGGACATGTGGGGCTCCTTTGCCTCGAAGTTCCTACTGACTTGGTTCACAACCAACTGGGAATCGCTGAAGATATGAAGGTGCTAGAAGCCTAGTTCCCGGGCGATCTATAGACCTGCTATAAGTGTCTCGTACTCTGCGGCATTGTTGGATACCTTGAAGGTAAACTTGAGGGCGTACTCGTAGACTTGATCCTCCGGGCTAATTAGTAAAATACCAGCGCTACTTGTCTTTTTGTTAGATGTGCGGTCAACATATAATCGCAAGTGCTTGGTGGTTGTGGGTTCGGGGCTGGTGGTTCAGGTGTCCCCGTGGGTGGATCATGAGGGGGAATAAGTTCAGAAATGAAATTTGCCGCTGCCTGACCCTTAATAGCTGTCCGGGACTAGTACTTGATGTCGAACTCCCCCAATTCGATGCCCCATTTAATTAATCTTCCAGATGTCTCTGGTTTCTGCAAAACATGTCTCAATGGGTGATTAGTGAAAACGGTGATCAAGTGTGCCTGGAAGTAGTGTTTGAGCTTCCAGGCCGACACCAGGAGGGCTAATGCTACCTTCTCAATGTCTGGGTACCAGGATTCTGCACCAGTATAACCTTTTCCGGCCTAGTACACCGGGTACTCGCAATCGGAATCTCGCCTGATCAGAGCAGAGTTTACGGCGGTTGAAGATGCTGCGAGATATATGTAAAGCATTTCTCCGGTCACAAGTTTGTAAAGCAGAGGTACCGCTGCCAAGTATGCCTTGAGGCCGAGAAAAGCATTTTTGTGCTCAGTAGTCCAACCTAATACCTCGACGTGTTGGTTTTCAGTAACTTGAAGAAAGGAGTACATTTGTCCGTGAGTCTAGAAATGAATCTTGCCAGAGCGGCCACCTTACCCGTAAGGGATTGGACCTCGTTCCTGTAGGCGGGGAACATCATGTCTAATATAGACTGCACCTTCTCTGGGTTTGCCTCTGTTCCTCTGTGGCTAATGATGTATCTGAGGAACTTCCCTACTTCGACCCCGAAAATGCACTTCTGTCGATTAAGTCGCATACCGTTGCGTAATATAATGGTGAAGACAATTGATAAGTTAGTTACATGGTCCTCGGCGGTTAGGATTTTGACCAGCATATCATCCACGTATACTTCCATGATAGTACCGATGACATCTGCAAACATGGAGTTGACAAGTCGTTGATAAGTAGCACCTGCATTTTTCAGTCCGAAAGGCATGACCTGGTAATAATAGAGACCTTTGTCTGTGGTGAAAGCGGTGTGTTCCTCGTCTGCGTGGTTCATCCAAATCTGATTGTACCCTCTGAATGTATCCATAAAGCTGAGTAACCGGTACCCAGCGGTGGAGTCGATTAATTGGTCAATTCGCAGGAGAGGGAAGTTGTCCTTAGGGCATGCCCGATTGAGATTTGTATAGTCTACACACATACGCCATGATCCCGGCACTTTCTTTGGTACCATGACCACGTTGGCTAACCATCGGGGATACGTCACTTCCCTGACAAAATTGATGACCATCAACTTCTTCACCTTAACCTGGATAGCCCGGTACTTATCATGTGTGAAGGCTCGGCGCTTCTGTCATACTGGTGCCGAGAAAGGAACAATGCTAAGGTTATGCATGGCTATGTCAGTTGGTATGTCGAGCATGTCCTCGTATGACCAAGCAAAAGCGGATGCGTTAGAACGGAGGAACGAGATTAGGTTCTCCCTGATAGCCGGAGCTAACTTGGTACCTATCTTGACAATTCTGTTCGGGAACTCTTCAGATAACACAACCTCCTCGATGTCTTCCAAGGCACCGGGCCATATTTCGTCAGAGTCTGGATCATCTCTGGGGTCCTCGTACCTGCCTGTGAGAAGGTCAGTGACCACAGGCAACATTTCAGACTTATCTTTACCCCGAGATACCGTTAAAGAATAGCATTGCCTTGTCGCAGCCTGATCACCCCGTATGGTCGTAATTCCAACTGGGGTTGGTACTTTCGTCATGAGCATGTGGCCAACAATGAATGTCCTTAAACGCCAGAGTGCCGGGAGGCCCAAGATAGCATTATAGGATGAAGCACAGTCAACCACTATGAACTCTGTTTTAATGGTGGAGCAGTTTGGACTTTCTCCCACCATGATCTACAAGTAATCTGATCCCAGTGGCTGAACAATATCTTTGGAAAAGCTGAAAAGGGGCTCATTATCCTGTGATAGCTTGTTTCATTCTCTGTTCAGGGCTTTGTACGCTTCGCGAAATGATACACTAACAGAGGCTTCGGTGTCTACCAGCACACGAGATGTTATGTAGTGGTCCATCTAGAGAGTGATCAGGAAGGGGTCATCATGGGGCATCTTAAGGTCAGCTTCTTCTTCCTGCAAGAAAGTGACAGACTTCCACCCAGCGTCGCCTCCTTGCTGCGGGGTCTTGTGGAAATTGAAAACTTCCGAGTGGCCGAAACTGGAATTTCGCTTCTTCGTCCGGGGAGGTAAACCCTTCGGTCCTCCATCGTGGATCGTGAGGATCCGGCCATAGACGTCGATAGCTCCTATCTCTTTAACGGGTAGGTACCGCTGAAGCTTACCCTTCTAAATTAGTGACTCAATCGTATTCTCTAGAGCCATGCAGAGGTTGGTATTGTGCCCGGCATCTTTGTGATATGTACAGAACCTTCCGGTCTCCTGCTAAGCTTGCTTTTCGGGAACTTCCGAGGTGGTGGTCCAGGTATCTCATTTCTGTTCTTGTTCCAAATGGTTTTGTATGAAGAGTTTAGGAGAGTGAATACTTCGTACCGGGGTGGGGGTGGTGCTCGAGGACCCCGCTGTGCTCTTTCTTCCCAGTGGGACTGAGTGGTCACGTAACCACTAAACTTGGACGAGGACTCCTTGTTCCTCTTGCTCGAGTTGTGGAGTGATCGTCCCTGGTCATGGACCCACTCCCACTTTTGTGGCTCATCCCTGACCACATGGGTCGGGTTGGAGACTCTTCACTCTGGTCTGACATTATCCCCGTATGTTTCGAATTCTCCCTGAGCGTGTCTGATGGCAGTGGCCATCAGCTCGTCGTAGCTAGTCGAGGGATGATGATTAATCCCGTAGAGGAACTCCCCGAGCCTTAAACCCCTCTTGAAAGCTAGTTCAGCCAGTTCTTTGTTGAGGTCCCGGCACTTAGAGGTAGCCACCTGCCACCGGTTGATGAAGGATTTCAACGTTTCATTTTCCCCCTGTTGAACCTTCAGCAGTCCCTTCGGGGTGTGTGTCCCATCGGTATGTAGGATGAATCGAGCTACGAATTTGTCCGCGAGTTCCTTGAAATTCCCTACAGAACCGGTCGGCAGTTCGTAGAACCAACTCAAAGCTTCCCCTGATAATGTCTCCTGGAACATGTTACAACACACCTCATCCATGTATCCTTTGGAGCTCGTCTGTGACCGGAAAGCCTATAGGTGCTGATACGGGTCCCCAATTCCCGTATAGTCAATCTTTAGCGGCTTTGATATGTTCGACTGAATTGCACCTCTAACCTGTTGGGTGAAATGACCCGGACGGTCTTCGTAAGTTGTCAGGGGCCGCCAGGTGTCCCTATTCTCCGCTGCCTCTACCCTTGCTTGAAGGGCATGCAAGGAGTTGCTCACCTGTAAGAGCAACGCCGTGTTTGGATCAGTTACCGGTAGCTCATTTTGAGTTGGCTGAGGAAAAGGCGGTGGTGGCATATGCCTCAGGCTTTCCGGGTACAGATCTATCAGTATCTGAACGACCCGATGACCACTTCCCATTGACGGAGTTGGTACATCGCCGGTTACCCCCGTGATTGGGGCAGCACTTAACTCTGCCGTGACCTGAGATGCTCTAGCTAGGGCCTGGGTGAGTGCCTCATTATGCTGGTGTCTTCGGTCCAGTGCCCAGGCGAGCGCAGTGTTTTCATCCTCCAGCTCTTGCAGTCTCTGTTGTGAAAGGAGGTTAGTCTGCCTATCGATTCTTTGTTGTTCCCGATCGATCCTGGCTTGTTCCCTGAAGGCTGCGATTTTTGCTCGCATGGACTTCAACTCTGAGACCGGGGCCAATTGGTCGGGGATGACTGGTGGGTTGCTTGCATTCTGCGGGTCCAAGGATCCCAAACCATGTGTTTCTATTCCAAAACTTGGTGTCCCCGCTAATGAAGTACCCGGTGAGAATATTAATGCTCGGGCAACACTTATGCCCTCACCTCCAGTTTCTTTCGGCTCAATCATGATTCGGGACCCCTATCTGGCGAGCCAATGTTTCTGGTGGCTTTCTCCGGGTACCTCACACAGAATGCTATACCACCCGAGGTACCGATCCAACTCCTACTTCCTGTACCAGGAACACGGCGTTAGAGGTGTAAACCATACCGGACGGTTTACGCCTCTCCGATGCCTGAGTAAGATACTAATAATAAATTAATCAAGTAATAGTAGATCAAGGAGTTATTACCTTCAAAAGGTGGTTGTGCTGATGCTTTAATACTCGAGCGTGGGAAAGGGGTTTCCCATCTTCTCAATGTGGGACGCAAGTTGTTCTTCTGCAGTTCTGTCAGCTTTCTAATGTACAATCAGATGGGCTGAGGTGATCAGGCCAAGGGCCCTTTGTGCTGGAAACGTTGCCTCTGACAAGCACCAGCATGGTGGGTTGTGAACCCAGCCCATGGTATGGTGCCTAGGTGTTCCTACGGGCCCCAGCTGATAGTGCCAAAACGTAGTGACATATCAACTAGTATGTACAACTAGCATGATTTACTCCTAGTTGGGCAATGAGGCTTGGTATCTCCAAGACCTTTTGTTTTGGTGAGGTGCTTAGCCAAAGTTTATTTTCTGGTTTTAGCTCCTACTAGCCAAGGAGATGAATTATTTAGTGGTGGAAGAATAGTCGTGCATGGATGGTTCGTTTTTTGAATTCTTAGAATATGGTGGTAACCATGGTGAACCAAAGTTGTTAACTTCTTATTCACCTTTAACCAGTGTTCCAAAAAACAGTTTGGACGGCCGCCTAGGCGTTGGGCGTGGAGTGACTACCATGATTTTAGGCTACACGAAAAGGGAAATCGGGTTGCATTTCAGCAGTATGGGCAGGCGCTAGGCGTTGGCTGGGTGCTGGCAGGTTCCCTAGACACATTTGTTCTCCTCTCTCTTGTCGTATCTCTCTCCTTGATGGCACGACGGGTCGACTCTCTCTCTCTCTCTCTCTCTCTCTCTCTCTCTCTCTCTCTCTCTCTCTCTCTCTCTCCCCTCTAATCTGCTAACTCCTTGGGCTTGAAGCGGCAATCAAACCAATCACTATGTGGGTGGATATGAAATTCATCCGAGCAGATAGTGATTTTCCCTTTTCCATTTTATAGTTTCAATCTGAATATATTGATTGATAACATTATTGGTCGTATCAAATTTACTCTCTGTTTCTCTCTCTATATCCTTTCATTCTTGCTTTTAATAGCTTATGGGTTTCAATATTTTTGGGTTCTGGTGATGTGTGTGTGTGTGTGTAAGTGTGAGAGTTCTGAAGGAGGCGGAGGAGCGCAGAGTGTCAAATGGTCAAGTTTTGGGTTTCAATATTATTGTTAGAGCAAGTTCATCCGTTGGGTCACTGAGTCAGATACTATTCACTATTTTTTTATGTTTGTTTACATCCTCTGAGTCATTGTCACACTTTCCACACTGACCTGGGTTAGTTTCGTGACCTATAAACTGATCTGGGTTAGTTTCACCCCAGGTCAATTTGTAGGTCACCAAACAAACCTAATGACTCAGAGGATGGAAATAAACATTTAAAAAAAAAAAAAAAAAAAAAACAGTGAACAGTATCTGACCCAATGACCCAACGGGTATATTCATTTTCGAATTTCTGATTGGTACAGGTAGAACAAGCTGTGTCCCCTCATTAATTGCTTCTTTTTTTTTGCTAATAATAAGTATGATTGATACTATTATATATTAATTTTATGTCATAAAAATAATTAAAAATAATTAAAATCCACTTAGCCCCCTAGGCGCTAGTCCTTAGGTCACTGCCCAACTAGCACCTAGTTTTTTAGAACCTTGCCTTCAACTACATTCTTCCATCTTTATGCTGGCCTTAGGGAATTCATTTATTATTTTCCTTCTGAAAAATTAATTTGAAGTTTTAACTGTCACGCCCCTGATTTTACACACATGAAAATCGATATATATAACCCCATAATTATATATGCGTGAACGTCCAGTCATCAATACGAAATACCTGAAATCTTTTTCCCTTAAACTTACACACATATTGATGTCATGAACCCTCAAAGTTAATATACACTCGCATCCAAAGAGTTATATATTACACAAGCTTACGAATTAAATTGTCAACAACAAAATAAAACGTAAAGGCTGCTCAGAGTAACTATACAACGGAAGTCCTTATCAAAGGTAAAGTCACAAAGATGGCTTCCTACCGTGAAGCCGCTAACTCGCTGCCTCAACCTCGATTATCCTAACCTGCAGGATTAACCCCTACACCGTTGGAATGGTGCACCGGGTTGCCACACAACAAACCCGGTAAGCTTTTGCAAGCCCGTATGAGTAACTCAAAACACACATGCACAACTCACGCCAAAAAAAAGAAGAAAACCTTTCAACTCGCGAATAAAGAAAACATACCATGCTTCCAAAATCAATACTCTTTTCCCAAAAGAAACAACGAAAGTCACACCGTGACAAAATCATATAAATCGTTAACCTAACAATTCAAATATGATAATCGATCCAACCTGGATAAAACAATAATTAGGTCCAACCTGGACAAAACAGCAAATAGGTCCAACCTGGACAAAGCATCAACAAAAATAAATCATACCTATTGTTAACCTAACAAGTAGAATATGATAAATCGATCCAACCTGGATAAAACAATAATTAGGTCCAACCTGGACAAAACAGCAAATCGGTCCAACCTGGACAAAATATGTACCCAGGAGTCTTAAGTAACCTACTTAGATCCCTAAAGTACGATGGCAGACAGACTAGAGCTCTAACTGAATCGTAACCTGTCACCCGGCCAAGGTTCAATCTTACGATATAATATTGCCATGAGGATGCAACCTGCAACCCCGGATCCTTAGGCCAACCTGACCCTCAGATCAAAACCTCAAATTAATCAAAAGGAGAAATCTCAACCTGTGACTCTCAAATCCTCAGACCACCAGTCGTCAGATCAAAACGTTAAATCAATTCAAAAGGAGAAATCACAACCTGTGACTCTCAAATCCTCAAACACTTTTCAAAACAATAGAAATACCATTTCCCACCAATTGTTTTCCAAAAGCCACAACCCAAAACAATAAAAGCATCGCTTCATGCATATTGTTTCACCAATCCACAACTAATACATGAATACGTATGTATATATATACATCTCATAATATATATATATATATATATATACACACACACATAGTCATCTACTCAGAAATGTCACTAATACCATCTACAGTTTGCAGTTAACCAATTAACTCTCAAAACAATAAGGTATTCCCGTTCGTGAATGAACTTCGTGAGATTACTCACCTTAGAATCCCGTTGCGTCTTCAATACAGAACCGAACTAACACTATCACCAACAACTCGTCCAATTCACCTTTTAGAAGCACCTATTCACCAATGATCTCAAATCAGTAACAATTCACAAACGATTTAAGTCCGAAACCTTTGTTTTGAACTAAAATCCCCAAAGTGGCGCCAATCGAGGCGAAACCACATCCGAGACCTCCCAAAGTCTCTGGAATACGTCCACGATCGATGTGACCAAACCACAAGTCGATCGGACGCTCAAATCCTCACGGATAGCATAAATTGGTCGGTATGAAACTGCAAAAATCATAACAATTCCAAACGAACTCCAAAACTTGCATATTATATATCGAAACGCTCGTATCAACGAGTAGAACATATATAATAACAGAAACAGTTCCTTAAGTGGCCGGAACACCGCTGGAACGCCACCACAGATGGTGGTGCACCGCCGCCGGCCAAAAACACATTATTTCACAAAACTCCCAACATCAAAAAGCTTCATCTAAGCATGCTTGTGAACTTTCATAACTGGATCGAAGTCAGAAAACAAGCTTAAGGGATCGAAAACTACCTCACAAGCCGTGAACAGTAATCCCAACTGAGTTGATCGAAGTTTCACGTGAATCGATCCAAACAACCACCAAGGATCGATCAACGAGGCCGTTCTGAGTTCAACCAAGAAGACTTGAAGCCTTGCCGACGTCGGAACAAGGAATTCCGATCGGGTCCGAAAACGTCAACCTGCACCGCCTTCTACACCACCGAGAATCGGTGCTAGAGGACACCACAGGGATGACCAGACGGAGGAGACGATCCCATCTGGAAAGTTTCGTCGCCGGAGACCGTCGTAGTTCGCCGGAAAGGTCGGGTCGGATCGACCGGGTCCGGGTCGGGTCAGTCTGAAATCTTAGATACTGAAGGTAGCAGCCGAGAGAGAAGAGAGAGAGAAAGATTTCCGGAAAAGGAAACAAATGAAAATAGTAAGTTTCTCTTTCGGGAAACTTCTATTTATACCAAAATGGAAATTTCTTCCAATGGCCATAACTTCCCCATATGAACTCCGATTCTCGCGTTCCACATGTCCACGAACTCGTATCGACGCGCTCTACAACTTTCGTGAAGGAAGTTTTCAGAGAATCCCAACGAATAAAAAGTCAACCTTGAGCCCCCCCCTAAAGTCATACCTTTCAAATAGAAATTCGTCCGAAACACTTCCGCTCCATCCACGAGCCACGAAACCGTCCAACAACCATAAATTAGATTCCGGAAATTCCTCGGAAAATAATTACGAATTTCCGGGGCATCACATTAACTTTCTCCTTTTTGAAAATTGTAAAGAAAAGAAAAGAAATTATATGAGAAAAAAAAACTGATCCTAACCGCTTTGCTAGGGTTTAATCGTGAACTTCTCGGTTTCCGATCAAAATTCCCAAATTTGTTGGCCATGGCCACTGCTAGCCTTATGGCTAAATGGATCTTACTTCTCATCGCTTTCGTTCAACTGACGGTGCTGTGTGGGGGTTATTTGAATTTCGGAGACTGTGTATCAAGCCCAGAGCAACATTTGGTTGCTGACAAGGGTTGATGGCCTGCGGAGACTTTGGTGCCGCTCTTTGATGGCTTTCGACCGGGGATTCTTGGCCTGGATTTGGTTACTATAAGTGGTTATGGTAGCGGTAATCTCAAAATGGTGAAGAACGATGTGGTCAGGTTTAGAGGTGGACGGACTGGTGTTGGGGTGATTACCGCAATTGTACTGTTCAGTGTAGACATGTGTTTGTTGAAGATGCTAACGACTGGGAAGGGCTGCTTCAGTCGGATCTATGCTGGTGCTATGCGGCGGCGACGTATTGGGGAGGCGGTGGTGATCTGGAATTTGGTAGTTGTAGACCGGCGGACAAAGATGGTTGCGCTGGTTCTACTGTCGTTGGGCAAAGTAGTCTGCAATTTCGATGTCCTCTGGCAGCAACGCAGGTTGTCGGTGGTGTTGATTTGGAATTTCATGGAGAAAGCTATGGGTGCCCTTAACATATCTTGATTGGGTGCACTTAGGGTTTCCACACCTTGGGCTATTTGGACCAGGCTTGCTTTGAATGGTAATGTGGACGTCATGGGGTCGGGTAGAAATGGAATGGGAGTCTGCTACTCCTCTTCTGAAAAGCATTTAAATTTTTAGGTCGCAAAGATCATAATCTTTGAGGGTTTTTTATTCTTACTTCAGATGTTACTGATCTTTGTTTGGAATAATGGTGCATGAATTGTCTAAAAGATGGGTGTACTGGGGATATATTGGGTTCCTGTTCTTGTTTTAAAATAGGCATCAATACTCTGAGAAACGATTCTTTTTGTCGATCCCATAGAGATGTTTCGTTTTTGTACTGCTTACTGAATCTATATAAAGGGCTAACCTCTTTTGAAAAAAAAAAAAAACTCTCCTTATTCTTTTTTTTTTTTTTTTAATTTCATTAAAGCCCTAAATGCTATTATTTCAAAGTCATTAATTTGACCTATGTTTGACTACAAATACTGCAAGAGAATGATGAGAGACGCATCAAATGCAATTTTTATTATTTTTTTTGTTTTGAATGGTGAAAATAATACAACCTCAACCTCAAATTAGTATTTAAACTAAAATTCAAACTTCATATTCACTTCTTTTTTAGGTAAAAGGTCAAGCTGTATTAAAATTTGAGCAAGCAGTACAAAATCGACACACCCTAAAGTTCATCAGAAAGAGCCGATTTATAGAGTATAACTAAAAACTTATTCTAGAAAACAAATAAGCACCCAACATACTCCCAATACATCCATATTTTTAGAGATAAGCACTTTTATTAATTTAAAAAACCTCGTTCTCCGAAGTAGGTTAAATGATTCATAAAAGAAACTAAGTCTTTTGTGACCTTTAAAATTTAAACAAAACTATGGGCCTTACAGAGCCAAACCAACCAAGCCCACACAAGGGGCAACCCAACCCATAGACAATCCTAGCCCATGGAAAACCCTAAATTCCTTGAGAGTCCAAACCAACCAGGTGAAGCCCAAAATAAGGGAAGAATCCTAGAAGGCCCAGCTGCCAAAGCCAAGTTTTGTAGAGATGGAGGCCGCCGCACCACCGTAGCCACCTTCATTAATCTCGTGCCCATTGCTACCGCAACACCTGTTAGTCACCAAACCCACGATTGACCAGCATCGCGGAATCAGTGAACTTGAGCTAGGGATCCTGACTCCAATCCTCTAATCCGGAGCCTTGAAACCATTGGTAGTACCGCTGCATTCCAAGCCTCCAAACCAACCGATTTCGCATCGCCAGAAGCCGTCTATCTCCAGCCAAGCCGCCCAGTAAGTGTCGATTTCCAAATGAACTCTACCACTCACATTCGACCAAAAACCACAATCCACCGCATCTGTAGCAAATTTTCACCACAAATCCTAAATCGACTCCAGACTCCAAGTCCTACCACAAGCCAGAAGATCTCGACAGACCCAAAAGCATGAACGCCCACCACCAATTCCTCACCAAAACGAGAAGAAATGAAAAGAAGAAAAATTATGGAAACACGTTGGAGGAAGACTCCACCGTCACTACCCTCAATCCAACCAGATAAGGGAAGGGAACAACACCCTGCCCTCATAGTCATAGGTTCACTGCCACCGGCAATTTGGAAGATTTTGTCAAAGACGGTCTGCCGTCGAGCAAACCCTAGCAAAGCTAGGTGAGGAAAAAAAATCCACATTAGCTAAATACTTCAATTGATTTCATTGTATCCAAAATGAGTTAAGTAGGTAGTAAAGTTTATTTTAACTTCAAATTCACTTGATTTACATATTATTCTTTTAAGAGATCGTCTGTGGTATATTAATGTACCGATACATCAATTAGATGAGTGCAATACATAAGTAAACTAGCTCGGTACAAGGGTAGACTAGTCTACTTATGCATGGAGTCAGTCTACCCTTGTATTGAGCTAGCTTACCTCTATATTGAACTAGTCTACCGGATGTATCGGTACCGTAAAATTTTCCTTCTTTTAAATGTAATGATAATCTAATCTTATTTCTATCGAGGAATCTTCGACATGAATTTTCTATCCTTCACTCCACCACCACATTTGGTGATACATACATGTGCATGAACCCTACCCTTATATTTAGTTTTATTTCATTTCACCAGCTTTGCTAGGCCATTCAGTAACATGGTTCTTTGATTGTAGCATCCATGCTCCTACTGCTTCTGTCCTTCTCAACACATCTTGTGGCATTGTAGCTTCAGTTGGATTTTTTTTCAAAAAAATTCGAACCAGGAAGCTCCCAAGGACCACAAACAACACCATTAATGAGATGATTCAATGGAAAAACAGAGGACAGGATCATATGGGGGCACAGACGTGGGGACCCTGGAACAAGCAATTATGTGGGTGTTTTTATAAGATTTGTTTTTTGTGTAAAGCTCCAAAGGCCAAATACAGCGAGGAAACTCCAACAATTCCAAAACATATTGAGCCGTTAGTAGGGTCCCACCTCATTGGCTTGTATCTTGATCGATTTTTCTCTTAAGAACCTTTCTTAGGGCTTGCTTGATTGATTGATTGAGAGATCTTGTGACCTGTACTGGCTTTGATGATAAGATGTTGTCAATTATTAAATTATAAATATGAATTAGTTAGTTAACCCAAGATTGCCTATTGGTTTCTGTAATTTTCCAAGTTCATGATTTGTTGGAAAATCTAACTTTTTATAGTTCTTCTCTTTGACCTGCTTTGCATATTGGAACATTTACACACATCGAGATGCAATCATTTGTTTTCTTTATTTTATTTTTTTGAATGCATAATTTTTTTTTATAATGTTTTTGTAGCATTACGCCATTACAACAATCGCCACAAAATCCGTCACCCACTTTGAAATAAAGATCAACATTGGGAGTTGTCAAGCCTTGTTGCCTCCCACAGTCCTGTTATAATCTCCCCAAAAGATAGGAGCACAACCAAAGTTATAAAACGTTTCTCGTTTTTCATTAAGGTAACAAAAGTAAATAAGAACCGGCCATCTTTGATCATGCAATTTGGAATAAAACTCTTTAATTCCCAAATTGATTGAAAAACTTCATAACGATGGTTTGTTGAAACATACACAGTCAAGTATATGCCCAAGATGAATGATGACCTAATTGTCATTGACTTTGCTAAAATCCGTTGCCTATAATGGAGAGCATCCCGGTAAGCCTAAAACTTGACCAGGTTAATACTATATGTTATTTTGATACCAAAGCAAGCATGGTAAAGCTATGGTATGTTAATATTTCTCATACATCAACTATTTTTACCACTTTAAGGATTCGTGTTACCATTTTGAGGACTAATATTATTATTTTGAGGACTTATACGGTAAACTAAGAAAATTTACCACTTTAAGGACTCATGTTACCAGTTTGAGGACTAACATTACTATTTTGAGGACTCATGTGGTAACTAAGAAAATTTACCACTTCTCATGTTACTACTTTGAGGACTAATATTACTATTTTGAGGACTCATTTTACCACTTTTAAGGCAATTGCATGCATGTCATACGTTAACACATTGTAGAATTTTCCAAACAACAAAATACTAACTAATATTTGGTTTGATAGTATTTCTATTCAGTTTGTTGAAAGAAGTCTCAAACTTAAATCCCTTAAAAAAGTACTAAAAACCAACATCGAAAATTTGTTTAGGCCAAAAAGCAATGTATTTCAAATCTTATAGCAACACATTTTAACTGTTGAGAAAAATTATTGATTTTTTAAATTCTTCTTGATTAGTGTTTTTTTTTTATCTCAATAATTAGACTTAGCAAACATGAGACTCTTACTCTATTATTGCCCTTGTTACTATAGTTAAATATAAATTTCTTTTGTTACATCAAAAGAGAAATGAATCTATCAATTAAAAGCATCCAAACAAATTGGCTTATCATAAGTCACATCTTTTGCTAGAGATAGAGTGCTAGACCTACCCTAACCACTAACTTAGACGTTATGTGTACTTTTGACATTTTGCGAATAATTCCCCAAACATTTAACATCATGATTGATAAATTTCATAAGATAAGATTAACACTTTCATGTCATTTCTCTCTTGATTAACGTTTTTGGATGTAGAATTTATTAGAGAAAAATAAAAAATAAAAATCACAGAAAATAAATGAAAAAAAAAAAAATTATTGAGGAAGGTCTGTGAGCAGAAGTTGCAAGATCCAAGAGGAATTAGGCAGGAAAAGAAGAACATTCCAGCACAGAGAGGAAAGAGACAAATGTAAATGGAAATGCTCAGAACCTAGTCAATATTTGTAGGCCTTCACATCTCACAATTACACATGCAGGATCCTGATTGAATGCATTTTGGTTCACATGTTTGCCACATCATCTTGCCTTTGTGTTTTTTTATTTAATAAAAAAAATTGGGAAGTGAAATCAATGAGTGAATGAGAATTAAGAAGAAGAGAAGAAAACTCTCCCCATCCCAACTCCCCAAGTTTCCAAAGTCCCCCAACTATCACTCTCTCCCCACTTTTCCATTTTCCCTCTCAACAAAATTAAAGATTTTTAAAGCTTCCATTTTTATCACACACAGAGAGACTGAGAGACACAGCCTTTGACACCTTTCCAAGCTTCCCTTGATCTTCTTTAAGACCCTCTGCCTGCCCAGAATCTTTGACAGTCTTCCCACACTTTTTCAATCACTGAATTCAAGGCTGACACTTTGAAAAACTTGCCTTATGGAAAGCAAAATCAAATGAGCTCACCCTCCTTATCATCATCAATGTACTTCCACCTTCCCCATCTTTTCCCCATCCTTCACTCTATTCCTAAATATTCCTCAAAATCTTGAAGATCCCCCCAACTGGGTCGCCATCATTGCCCTCCAAGATCAAAACCCAGATACCGATTACTCCCATATGTCTTTGCAGAACCGCCACGACTTGATCGAGAGGCAATGCAGCAAGATCAGGAAGCGAGGCTGTTCGTCTTCGTCCTCGTCTTCCTTGGTGCGTAGGTACAGGTTGAAGCGGGCCATTCTCGTCGGGAAGCGAGCCGGGTCGAGTACGCCGGTGCCAACTTGGAAGACTTCAACGAGCCCCAGATCGCCGCCCAATTGCGCCACCATGCCGAAGAAGCAGAAGGGTCAGCAGCATTCCAAGGACGACGGGAAAGGGAAGGAAGTCATGTCGGTCTCAGCAAGAAAGCTCGCCGCTACGTTGTGGGAGATCAATGAAGTCCCTGATGTGAAAAGCAAAGATTCTAAAATCAAAGAGGAAGAGGGTATTGCTCAAATGCCGCCAAAAATCCCAGATCCATCTTATTCTCCTATTTCAGAGGTGGGATTATTCTTCCTTTTTTTTTATCTCACTGTGATCGACATTGGTCTGATAATTTTGATAACATTTTTGTTGTGTTTCCATTTTAGATTCCAGTGTAGTTGGAAAGAACTCTGTTTCTTGTTGACTATTTAAGGTTGAGTTGTTACTTGCTATGTTGGAGAATGTTTCTATTTGTGCACTGGATTTATGTCCGAGGATTTGGATATATTTTTTTTTGTTTGTATTTCCATATCAGATAGTAATACAAATATCATATTCATGAGCCGAAATGCCAAATGAGAGTGCACTGCAGAACTCTAATATTTATTTTCTGGTCTGCAGATTAGAACTCTGTATAGTTTCTCTAGCAGAAAGAGTTCTGTTCATGATGATGATTGAAGGGTAGTAATTTTTTCTTTTCTTTTTTAAATTGAATTAAAAGTTTATTTTGGTTTTGGTAATTTTGCAGAGAAAAGCTGGATCTGGAGGTGCACACGAGAGAAGATTGTCGGTTTCTCAGAGAATTCAACCGACTGATCACTACTTGGGAGGGTTTGAGACTCATAGCAGTCACAGTGTAATTGAGGTAAACCAATTACTTTATCAGGGAACTGTTAGGATTGTTAAAAACAGGGACATAGTGTTGCCTAATTGTAATAAAATGAAGAGAAGATGTTGACAGTGATGCATGGAAGTTGGTCCCCAGAGATTTGTCTGATAATAGTTATCTCATAAAGATTCAAAAATAGTTTCCTCATTTGTCATTTTCAACTTTTCAAGGACTAGTAGATTTTTCAAAAGTTGATACCTCTCAGTCTATCACATACTCACATCATTTTCACTTTAAAACAGTCGGTATTCCGATGGACCTAAAAAACTGTTGGCGTTTTATTTATTTTTCTCTTTGCTGTGGTCAGACTCATTCTTGGATCTTCAAAGGACCAATTTTGTACATTTTTTGTTGAAATTGCAAGGCACACAGCCATTTTCATCTAGATTTTTTTATTTCTTTTGAGTTTTGATGAAATCAATTTTGAAACTTTGGATATATGTTAAAGCTACAGTTGATTGCAGAAGCGCACATGTTGATTTCATATCACAATATGCAGGTCAAAGATGAATCATATGGAAAAACTGATCGAAAATGCATTAAGACCTGTTTGAAGGAGGTCAGCAATGGCCTTTCTACATCCAAGGAGCTCGTAAAAGTTCTAACTCGTGTTTCTGGTCTTGAAGAGCAGCAGCATTCTCTAAGTATGCCCCTGCTCTCAGCCTTACGAGTTGAACTTGATCGAGCGCGCGTCCAGGTTCATCAATTGATCCGAGAACAGAGGTCAAACTGCAAAGAAATTGAGTACCTCATGAAGCATTTTGCAGAAGAAAAGGCAGCCTGGAAAAGAAAGGAGCGAGAGAAAATACGTGCTGCTGTAGCATGCATAGCAGAAGAACTTGAAGTAGAGAAGAAGCTGAGAAAACAAACAGAACGGTTGAACAAAAAGCTTGGCAAAGAACTGGAAGATAAAAATGTAGCTCTGTCAAAGGCAACAAAAGAACTTGAGAGGGAGAAGAGAGCAAAAGAGATTTTTGAGCAAGTTTGTGATGAGTTAGCCGTAGGTATGGGGGAAGACAGGGCCCAAGTTGAAGAACTAAAGAGAGAGTCGGAAAAAGTTCGTGAAGAGGTGGAAAAGGAGAGGGAAATGCTTCAGCTAGCAGATGTGTTGCGCGAGGAGAGAGTTCAGATGAAGCTCTCGGAAGCGAAGTACCATTTTGAAGAAAAAAATGCGGCTGTTGAGCAACTGAAGAATGAGCTAGAGGGCTACTTGAGATCCCATAAGGGTGAAGGCAGTGGCGAGTCTCCAGACTTCAAAAGAATCAAGGAACTTGAGGCCTACTTAAAGAAAATAAATTTTGGGTCATTTCAGAGCATAAAGGAAGGAGACGATGGAATGGAAGTTGCATACAGAGAAGAGTGTGATGAAGAAGATTCAGGTGATGATCTTCATTCCATTGAACTAAACATGGACAATGGTAATAGGAGCTACAAGTGGAGTTACGCTTGTGGAGATGATGCTGAAGATGATTCAAAAAGGAGTTCAGTTGATAAACAATTTAAAGGAAGAAGGTCTCTCTCTGAGAAGATACAATGGGAAAACATATGCTTAAACAAAAGTTCCACCGGCATTGATTGGGGATTTGGCTCAAAAACTCAAGAACATGCAGATGGGCATCAAACACAAGAACACGAAACTGAAATCAAGAAAAATGGATCTGCTGTATGTCTCTTAGACCATATCTTATATGATTCAAAAGTATGACCAGTTCAATGCTTTGCCACTGCAAATTGCCAGTACCAATGCTTGCCTATGAAGGATCCGCGAGAATGAAATCATTTAATGAGGAAGTTATACGGCCTTGCCAAAGAGTGATTCAAACCCCTAGCTAACATTAGAGGATACCACTGCCAAGGTTAAAAACATAATTGTCTCATATGTTATATAATTTCTCTGAGAATGCTTCTCTTGTTTTCTTTCTTCAAAGCTTTCCACTACTTAAATTGCTTGCATCAATCAAATTCAATGTTACAGATAGATCAATTGTATATACAATTTTTATACGATGCTATATGAATTCAGTATAATTTATTTGTAAAATTTTAGTCTTTACTATTTGAGCATGTTTTAGGAATCCCTAAGATAGTGACCGTTTTATATAAATCATAACTGATTCAATTATTTAGTCGAAGTAAGAATACATTTTCTTCTCATCAATTGTCAGAATACAAACCCTCCAACTCAACCTCTTGAGTTCTTCACAAGCCTCTCAAGTATCAGGTTTCAGCTAGAAGAAATTGTCATCTTCCTCACTCTCTCTACTTTCCTTGGTTAAAGTTGGCTTTTATGCTCATTCAATAAAGTTCTCGAGATTTCGGAGAAAAACAGCTAGAATGTCATGCAAAATCTAGCTAAAATCCTCTTATAGAGGACTCAAATAATTACTAATCAGTTAATGAATTTTCTATGTTAATGGAATACTGTATTTTATATACCTTTTTCATTCATAGACACTAGCTTTCTGCATACATGCTCTGCATGTCAGCATGTATTATAGTTTTTTCTTTATTTGAGAAAATAAAAAATAATAGAATTTAATAAAACAATTATTGCAGAGAGAGATAATGAGAGAGAAAAATTGG
The DNA here is from genome assembly GCF_002994745.2 of Rosa chinensis. NCBI lineage: Eukaryota > Viridiplantae > Streptophyta > Magnoliopsida > Rosales > Rosaceae > Rosa > Rosa chinensis. The sequence goes on from NC_037092.1 coordinate 43,256,979, forward strand.
CTGAATGGCTGTAGGATAATTTCTTTTTATTTTTTTAAAGAGAAATATATTTTATAATTATCGTATTTACCTTTGTGATTTAATTTATTCTCAAAGTAATTTAATCTTTTAGGATTACTTTTGTCAAAATTTTAGATTTTGGTTAACAAAATATCTTCTCTTAATAATAGTATAGATTATCAACATTGAAATATTACCAAGGCACATGTTTAGTGGTGTTAAAGTTTTGTTGAGCTTTGAAAAGCGTTGGACAGCTTCCTTTCATTCTCTCAACTCGTTTGTGAGAGGAATGATATTTCCCAACGACCGTACTACATCAATTGCAGAATGTGACAAATAGCAAGGCCAAAGCCCCCCAACCATATAAGCATGCTTTGCCATAATAACCTACCTGAGGAAGTCCCTTTTTCCTCGTGTTCTCTCAACAATTTCTCTAAAAGTGCAACATTTTAATTTTAATTTTTTTTTTTTGAGAAATTTGCACTAAAACATAAACTTCTATTTTTGGGATAGACAAAAAAAAAACAACTAAAATCTAATCTTGACATCACAAAATCATATTTTGTCGATATTGTTGAGCTGTGAATGAGCTTATGCTCTTGTTCATGTTAGAATTGGGTTAGGAAAATACCCTCTCCATTTAGAACATCTCCAACAATGATAGCTATTTGCATATCTAAAAATAGCTAAAATTGGAATGTAACTAATTATTTATTGAGTTATGCTCCAACAGAATACCTCAATCTAAGTTAAATTTAAGTTTTTGTTAAATGTAACTAATTACTTATTGAATTGAGTTATGCCATAAATTACAAAACCTGTGTGCCACCAGTTCTCAAAGTATTATACAACTCGTTTCTTAGTGTCATCAAGAATTGAAAATGAACTTGATGTATAACATATCAGTTGCAAGTTTTCAATATTATGACATTTTGTTTAGGGTACATCTTAAAACTTGAGAGCCAACAACAAATGATTCAACTGAAGAAGAAAAAAAAAAGACTTAAAAAAAATCCGAAAATCCCAAAACAGAAATCTAAAGCACTAAATCATTCAAGGGTGGTGTTTGAGAGCAAACTTAAATAGCTTGAAGAGTTTTTAATAAGTATATACACACAATGATAATTAAAATGTGATAATTTGAAAACTTAGCTTGAGGTGCCATTTCAAAGTTACCTTTATGTCTACGGCATTTGCTGTAAAACTTTGTAGGCTTCCAAGTCGCTTGCGTGACTGCCATTACTCCTATTTTTCATGTCATACTCTTATGTTTGCACCAATACTCAGTACATCATCAAAATGATTGGACAAGAACCCCAAAAGAGCCAAAATGGTGTGCGTTGCCCTTGTGGCACTAAGAAGACTCTAAGGAGGCCTGTGAATCATTCTCAAAGAAAAAAAAAAGAGAGGTCCAGGAAGAATGAGAAAAAAATTCCTATGGTGCTCTAGCTAGATTAGAATATCGTAATCCCAACCCTAAGGGCGCCAAAGGTTTCAATTTATCATGCATGCAAACAAATGTGTACATAATTCCAACATTGTAAAGGTCATGGGTTCGATTCTCATTGACGTAAGGGTGGGGTGGGCTAAGGGTTTTTTTTTTTTTTTTTTTTTTTTTTTTTAAAGTGTACATAACGCTTGTACTACGAGTGCCATTTACCACTTGTCTTCGTGAGAGGGTAATTATTTGAGATGAGAGTTGCCTGTTTTAATTTGTAGTACATAGTTTCCTTACAAAGTTACAATTTCAAACACCGAATTTCCATAAACTTTACTAGTTTTCTAGTAAAGGAGTCACTACGCATTCTTAATTCTATTAAAAATAAATTATTGTGTTTGTTCATGAACATATCTAAATTATTAATATAATGAACTTTCTAAAAAGAATAATTTTCCACATTTGTATATATTAAAATGTATATGGAACAAAAACTCAAAATACCAAGCAATAAATTTCCTTCCCAATTGTTGCAAAAACAGATTCACATGCACTTGGCTCAACTAAACCCTAAAGCGGTGTGCTGGCCGCCCATTGTTTCTTCTAAAACAGCCTTTCTAAAAACTCTTCTATTTCAGCTATAAAAACACGACCTAGCACCTTTGTATAGGCTCAAACTACAATCATCTCCTTTTGATTTGATTTTGGTTGTGTAGAGAGAGACATGATGGTGAAAGTTTTTGATAATTCGCAAGCCAAAGATGAAGATGTAGATGATAGTTGCCTAACATCTGGTTCTTCAATTGAATCAATGATTTACCAAACTCTGGTATACATCCTAATCAACAATTGTTTCTATACTAAAGGAGGTGATGATGTTAATCAACCTTTGTATAGTACTCATTTTCTTTCAAAATTTCATATTCAACTGTTTTTTAATTTATTTTCCTCATGATTTCGTTTGTTGCTTGTCAATTTCTAGTACATTAAAGGAGGTGATGATGTTAAGTATTGGGCCAAAACAGTACCCATCACAATTTTAGGTTTTCGTAGAGTAGTAAGAATTTGAATTGGGAATTTAAATATAAATTTCAACTTTGGGGGTTGTGTTTGTTGATGGATCTTGAATTCTTGATAGCGGAGGATTCAATGCCCCGACGTGCACTTGCACCGACATAAATGGCTGGTTAGATTATATTAAATACTCTTAGGTTATTAATAAAAATATTAATTATAAATATCAAGAATTGAGATCATTTTATAAGTGTTAGGTGATTTGCACCGTCGGTGCATAGAATAATTTCCAAGTTTTAAAAGGACACATCATAGCTACAGTTTCTTAGCATCTTATCTGTAAGTGATTTATGACCAAAAAAAAATCTGTAAGTGATAGTCATATATATTGTTCGCTTAGGCTTACTTTTTTTTTTTTTCTCTTCCTTAGAGCAAGTTCACTCGTTGGGTCACCAGATCACCCACTATTCACTACTTTTTAATGTTAATTTCACCCTCTGGGTCACGGGTACAGTGTATTTTGTGCCCTGGGTCACCCGGAGTCACTTTCTGGGTCACCATTATGACCTACAAAGTGACCTGGTGACCGAGGTCACCATGAAAACTGTGTCCGTGACCCAGATGGTGGAAATTAAAGCTAAAAAGCAGTGAATAGTGAGTGACCTGGTGACCCAACGGGTGAACTTGCTATTAGGACTTGCGTTTTGAATTCGCAGAAGCACTGAACCCAAAGTGGAAGATATGATGGGCTCTTCGATTAGTAACATGGGGAAGATTGAAGAGCTCCCAAGTGCAAGGATTCAAAATATAAACGGAGTCATGTTCATCACTAGTTCCATTAGCACTATGAACAAAGCTCAAATCATTGGCACCCCTCATGTGTGTTGTAAATGCAAATGGACAGGGGGCAAATCTATGGATAGAACGCGGGTTGCCGGCCTTGGACTACTAATTCCTGTTGGGTTTGTTTGCGCAGAGAGAAAGTGTTGCCGGTTTCTGTTTCCTTCCCAAACGAAGAATAGCGCGCAGGTGGGTTTGCTCTTTGAGTTTCTGGTGGGCACAACCGTGGGTTTTACTTTTCCTAGCTTTAACTTTTTATTTAGTAAATTTCCATTCTTGATTGATGAGAAAATAAATACTATTATAGGAGCTTGTCATATAAAAATATTACACACAGGAGAGGTAGACATTTCCAGCCTTGGAACTATCCTCATGGAGTGTACGACCTAATCCTACCTTTCCTTGAGCGAAGGTTATCGATACTACAGACTACAGAGTCCAAGTCGAGGCCTCATGTTTCAGATACAGCTGATGTAAGGACAAATAAAACTTAACACCAGGCCTTATGCAACGAATCAATGATTTACCTGAATTGACATTACTCATATTAGTTTGTATCATTTTTTTATAGCTAGGAGAGTTAGTTATTGCTTAGCTATAAATCTCCTATTTTTGAAGGCTCAGTTTGTTGTAAATAAGCATGTAATTGTAATCTGATATTTTAGTCAACGTACAGTTATTGGTTCTTAATTCACTGGTATTTTTCCCAAGACATGTTCCCTATATGTGCGCCGGCAGTGCCGCTAGTTCTCCAAGTATTATACAACTCTTTTCTTAGTGTCACCAAGAATTGAAAATGAACTTGATGATGTTGAGTGTCCAGTGGACTTTACCATCACAGATAGCCTTCTTCCTAGTAAGAATTATATCTCTCTGCTTGTAGTTAGGGGTACTTATGCCCATTAATTTGAAATTGACACTTATAGATTGAATTGCGATCTTAATTTGAACCAAAGTTGATGTTCTCTCATCTCAAAAAAAAAAAAAAGTTGATGTTCTCTCAAGCTTTAGTCTATTTATTCTTAATTTCTTTAGAACTATCAAATTGTTATAGAGACAAGCTTAGTGCCAGTTCGGTTTATGGGCTGTGTGCAAATCTATTTGAATGGATATTTTACCTTAGGGTTGCATATGGAAGTCATAGTCACTTTAAGTTGTTTACGTGACAAACTTGGCAGGTATTGCGTGTATCTTAACATATGTGAACAATTTATGGTATCTTAAGCATCTATGTATTCCTCTTGAATTCCTTTTTCCGTTATATATATATACGGAGGCGTTCCAAAGAGGACGTCCGCACTTTCGTTAAAGTGCGGACGGCGCTGCTGCAGCTCGGCTCGGGGCGCGACGGAGGGGCGAGGGTTTCCGGAAGGACGCCAGGGGTCGGGCGGAGCCGTCTGCAGTAGGTGGAGTCGCCGGCGACGTCGTTGGAGGGCTGCCCAGAAAACCTGCAGTTGCAGGTCGGGTTGCTGCCCAGAACCTGCAACCCCGACCTCCTCCGACCGTGAACACTGCCCAGAACAGTCCAAGATGCCTCCGGCCTCCCTCCTACAAGCCGCGCGCCGCCGCCGCCGCCTGGAACGCCTCCGCTGCATCGCCGTCCGCACTTTAGCGAAGTGCGGACATCCGCTTCAGAACGGGCCTCTATATATATATATATATATATCCGACATAAAAATACATCAGCCATCTTCGTAACATCTACGGAGAAAAGTTGCAACCCTTGTTTTGGTAATGGATGCTCCGGCAACCCAATAGGATGACTTGTTATCTATCTTTGTCACAGGTTCTAGATTGCCTATATTCAATTCAAATAGCCATCCAAGTCTCTCTCTCTCTCTCTCTCTCTCTCTCTCTCTCTCTCTCTCTCTCTCTCTCTCCCCCTCCCTCTCTCTCTCTCCCTCTTTTTTCCTTCTTCCTGTGGGCATGGTCAACAAATTTGACCCTACAACCAAGACAATTAAAGAGAAGTAATGGCAGCAGTAAATGCAACAATTAATGTAGCTGTAAATGCGATGAGAAATGCGGCATTCAGTATGGCAATCATGGCTGCCAATAAGTGGCGGTTATTGCAGGAGTGAATATGGCCTTAATGGTGGTGTGCCGCTCAAGTCATCGCGACTTGCTGTGCAAGTTTACTTGCAGCCCATGGCAAAGTACACATATAAATAGGCGGCTCGACATCAAGGTAAATCAGGGAATTCGAACTTGTTGTACTCCACTATTGAGAAACGTACTGACTTAGGCATCAGAGGGTTTTCTGCAGGTACCCCCCCCCCCTTCTTCTCCAGTCGACGGTCAAACTCTAGGTCAACGCTCGAGGGAAGCTTCTCGATTGTTCCCAGGTCAGCTTCCGCTCCAGTCCGCATTAATTGTTGGGTCAAACTCCTCTACGGAATTTTTCACCTCCAACACTTCCTGATCTGGTTTTCATCACCAACTTCTGAAATTCAACTTCTTTGTAAGTTTGTTCCAAATTTTAAGTTGATGGTGAAAACTAATCTAGAAATAAAATTTGTTGAAAATATTGAGTGGAGGTAAAGGAAAGAGAAAGATGGACACAGATGCCAGATGGGTAATAAAGAATGGTTTCAGAAAGTGAAATAATATAAAAATGGAGTCTATCAATTTGCTAATTGCACCAAATGGGAATTAAATCATACTAAACTATAACTAAAATGTAGCATGTTGGATATACTTTCGAAGTAAAAAAGCCTTAAAATGTGAAAAACCCTAGGAGAGCTCTCCCTCTCGTCTAGCCCATCTACTAGCCGGTGATGGTCATCACTCTTCTGAATTTCCCATGCAAGCTTTTAAGATTATTGCTTGGAATTGTCGGGGCCTGAATAACATTGAAACTCAAGATGCCCTGGTGAGTATTGTTCGGCAACAGAACCCTAGTTTGGTCTTTCTCTCTGAAACCCTCGCATCTCCGGATCTGCTCACAACAGTTCGTGGACGAATCGGTTTTGACGGCGTAGTATGTGCCCCGAAAGAGGACGATTGTCATGGTTTGACACTCTTCTGGCTTAATGAAGTTCATGTTCGTCTCAGGCATTATTCTGCTAACCATATTGATGCAGAGGTGGGTGTCAGAGGCTCTGCAGAAGAGTTTTGTTTTACAGGTATTTATGGGGTTGCTGCAGCAGCGAATCGTACTACTACTTGGAATCTATTATGAACCCTAGCGGCGCAAGTTTGTCTTCCTTGGCTTGTTGCTAGTGACTTCAATGAGATCCTCTCGCACATGGATCTCTTTCGTCAAGCCCTGGTTGATTGCGAGTTATTCGATTTGGGTTTCATTTGTCCCCAGTTTACGTGGTTGAATCGTTTCATAAAGAAGCGACTTGATAGAGCTTGCCAGAATGTGCAATGGCGAGGTTTGTATCCGTTCTCTAGATGCATTACTCTTCCCCTTAGTCGGTCTGATCATTGTCCCATCCTTATTGAAGTTATGCCAGATATAGCTGTTCAGTATCGAAATCAAAAGCAATTTCACTTTGAGGAGATGTGGCTGCAGCATGGAGATTGTTCGAATGTGGTCCAACAAGGTTGGATGCTCCCAACTATAGGGGAACCAATGATGCAAGTGGATTGAAAGATAAAGCAGACAGGTCAACTTCTTATGCGTTGGCATTCTGGAGTTTTCCAACAAAGACAAACGGAGATGAGGTTGATTCAAAGAAAGCTGGAGGATCTGATGCAGCAAGGTTTTGAACCGAGTCATTTTGAATTGCAAAAAGCATTGCAGTTTCGTCTAAATGAGTTACTCTCTGCTAATGAAACATTCTGGAGGCAGATATCACGAGTTCAGTGGCTTAAGGATAGGGATCTGAACACGGCCTTCTTCCACAGACGAGCTTCTAATAGAAGAGCCTGAAACCGGATCAAGGGTCTAGTAAAGGATGATGGGCAGTAGACTACCAACCCGGGAGAAATTAATGAACTGATTATTAAGTACTACGAGTCTATCTTTAGGGCAAACATCTCGGATCCAGCGGCCATGGATGTGGTATTGGATTGCTTGCAGCCTAACGTTTCGCTTGTCATGAATGAACAGCTTATCGCACCTTACTCGGATGGGGAGATAAAAAAAGCCCTCTTCCAAATGCATCCCTCTAAGTCTCAGGGGCCAGACGATATGTCCCCGTGTTTCTTTCAGAAGTTCTGGAACATTGTTGAGAAGGATGTGTGTATGGCTGTTAGAGAGATTCTCAGTACGGGTCAGATTTCACAAGAATCCAATTTCACCCACCTTACTTTGATTCCAAAGATTAAAGAACCTAAGTTAGTCTCTAATTTGAGACCTATTGCCTTGTGTAACGTTGTCTACAAGGTTGCTTCCAAGGTCATGGCAAACAGATTGAAGACTATCCTTCCTCAGGTTATCTCTCCTCTGCAAAGCGCTTTTGTTCCTGGGCGCTTGATCTCTGATAATATCTTAGTGGCTACAGAAATAGCTCACTTTATGAAGAAGCTCCGGAGACAGGTTGATGGCTTTTTCTCTCTCAAATTGGATATTTCTAAAGCTTATGATCGATTAGAATGGCATTATCTCGAGGCAGTCCTTCTTAAGTTGGGTTTTTGTCAGAGTTGGGTCTAGGTTGTGTTGGCTATGGTGAAATCGGTTAGTTATTCTGTATTGATCAATGGCTCTCCTACAGGTTTTGTGTTACCAACTAGGGGAATCAGGCAAGGCGATCCACTTTCCCCATATCTTTTCATTCTTTGTGCAGAGGGTCTCTCGGCTTTGATATCTTCATCTGTTCAACGTGGAATTGTTAAGGGAATTACCTTAGCTCTTTCTGCTCCCACTATCCATCATCTATTGTTCGCTGATGATAGCTTCCTGTTTGGGGAAGCGTCTGTTCCGGAGTGTCAAGCCTTCAAGAATACTCTAACCATTTATGCTCAGGCCTCAAGACAACATGTCAACCTTCAAAAGTCTAGTGTGGCGTTCAGTAGTAATGTTAGCTTAGATCAGAGGAATCATTTAGCTACTTTTTTGGGAGTTGAATGTGTTAAGGAGCATGGTTTATATCTAGGGCTTCCTATACATGTAGGGCATAATAAGACTGTTATTTTTGCCTACTTGAAGGAACGTCTCACCAAAAAATTATTAGTTGGAGAACTAAGATCCTGAGTGTTGGGGGCAGGGAGTTGCTTATTAAGGTGGTTGCTCAAACATTACCAAACTACGTTATGAATTGCTATGCTTTACCCAAATCGCTTTATGATGATCTTCAACATATGTCTTGTTAGTTTTTCTAGGGCAGCTCAGATGGAAAGCGTAGTATTCATTGGAGGTCCTGGGAGAGAATGTGTCTCCCTAAAGCTCAAGGAGGTATGGGTTTTAAACATTTACACGCTTATAATCTTGCCATGTTAGCTAAGCAGGGCTGGCATTTTTTGACCCGTCCAAACTCACTTATCGCTCAAGTATTCAAAGTGGTGTATTACCCGAATGGATCTTTTCTTACCGCTGACATGGGGGGACCTTCATACTCATGGAGGAGCATCATGGAAGCTAGACCTGTGTTGGAGGCTGGTCTACACTGGAGGATTGGTAATGGGGCTTCTGTGAGCATATGGGACAATGACTGGATCCCTACTATTTCTCACCATTCCTTGATTAAACCCCCAAAGACTGTTTTTGACAGAGTCGCTGATTTAATTGATTCGAATACTTGGTCATGGGATGAAGCAACTGTTCATACTTGTTTTGAACCCCAGGTGGCGGCCCGAGTTCTCTCCATCCCTCTAAGTCGTCGTTTTGGTCATGATCGTGTGGCCTAGAAGCTCCATAAGAAGGGTTTCTTCACTGTTAAATCAGCGTATGCAATAGCTAGGGACATTTCGATTGGTAATGTTTTCGCTTCCTCTTCTAACGGGGATGTTTATGGTCCGATTTGGAGAGCTTTGTGGAAGGCTAAAGTTCCTGGTAAAGTGGCTATATTTGGTTGGAGAGTGGTTCAAAATCTCCTTCCCACTCGGGCTGCTTTAGCTCAGAAAGGTTATTCTGGTGATTTGAGGTGTGTGGTTTGTTCTAATGCAGTTGAGACTGTGGAACACTTGTTTAGTCAATGCAGTCTGACTCGTGAGATTGTAGGAGCTCCTCCTTTCTCCATTCCTCTGTCGTCCACCTCTTGGAAAGATTGGTTCTTAGAAAGAATCACTTCGCTGTCAGCAACTTTTTTTGATAAACTACTCGTTCTACTATGGAGTCTTTGGCGGAATAGGAATGAAAATCTCTGGAGGGACCGGTCTCAAACAAGTTCTGGTATTGTGGCCTCGGCGATGGCTTGGTATGAGGAATATTCTCAAGCCAATATGGTGTCAGCAGTAGCAGAATGTAATGGACCTACTTTCCGGAAACAGTGGCATGGTCCGAGGCCAGATTTTTATAAACTGAATGTAGATGGGGCTTACCTTCCCTCGGTCCAGTTTGGCGGCACAGGTGGTGTGTTGAGGAATAATTTGGGTGTCTTCATTGTTGGCTTTTCGTATAGAGCTGCCTTTGTTAGCTCTGCTCTACATGCAGAACTCTTGGCTATGAAGTATGGTCTGGAACTTTTACAAGCATTGGATCTCACTCAGGTAATCTTGGAGAGTGACTGCCTATCAGCTGTACAGGCCATCAACTCGGTGGTTGAGGATATGTCTTATCTAGGAGCCCTAATCTCTGAAATTAAAGGCCTTCTAGCTGCAGTGGGGGAGGTAACTGTTAGTTTTGCACCTAGGCAAGCTAACACGGTTGCTCACCATTTAGCTAGCAATAGCTTTGAGACAAATTGTCATCTTGAGTGGTTTGTTCATGCTCCAGAGTTTGTACTGGATGCCCTCATGTACGATTTTAATCTTATCTAATAATACTCAATCTTTTTTCTTCAAAAAAAAAAATGTAGCATGTTGGTACATATTGAATCTAAATCATAAATAGTCATCTCAAAACTTGTGCACCAAATTACTTCATAAGGGAAAAGTTTCATAATGATGAACAATGAAAAGCCAATAATTTGACTAACTACACTATATCGTAACTAAGTGGTATCAATTCCTCAATTCATAACTAAAAAGTCATATGGCGAACTATTTCATAGCTAAATCGTTGTACATCCAACTATCAGAATGAAAAGAAAAAGAAAAAAAAAAAAATCAGACGCCTTGACTTTATTTTGCTCAACTACAAAACTTAAACCCCTAATAAATTGAATTCGTATCTAGTCTCTTATTAGTAAAATATGTCCTACATTAGGCGCTTTTTATACATTTCGTGTCCAAGCAAGTCATTTTCAAAATGCCAGAGTTTTTTGCAGCACCTGTTTTGCAAAGAAAAACTTAGGAATGTCGAGTTTTTATTTTTTACATGAAACTTTTGTTTAATGGTGTTACCACCTGATTGAGTTTCATACTCCCAAAATTCAAGTTTGGAATAGTCTTCAAATCTATCGACAAGCAAAGGATATACTGCTCTCTTTTCTTTAGATATTCAAGAAAGGATTAAAATTAGGTGGTACAGCAAGGAAGAAATTTCGTCTCTAAAGTTGATTTTAGTACAAAGTAAGCAAGTACATAATCCCATCAACTTTGGGGTACAATTCACATTTGTGAACAAGCCTGCATTTTGCAAACTACCCTAGTGAGGAGCTGGCAAATTCAATTATGATTTGTCTGAGACTTCTGTCTTCGCTGAGGCTGATGTAAAAGTAACCGGATTTGCTGGATGGTCCCTCACAATCAAGCTAAGCACTTCAGGCCGTGCATAGTGTCCTACCACATCGAAATCAAACTTCGCCCTTGCTATATCTCCAATATCTAAGCACAGTTACAACATCAGAGATCCATTCTCATAACAAAAGAACTAAATCTATAGACAAAATATAGTTCTACATGAGGCTGATTTTTTACTCTTCATCATATTGATAGTTCTTGTGGGAATGAACAGCCTTGCACTGAATAGTATTTGATTATATTACAAAAAATAAAAAAGAACCAAGTTTTAATCTTTAGGGTCTCTAAATGAATTTTGTTCGACTTAACACTATTTTTTGTTAGATTCCTCCTAAGTGGTTTTCCGGGATTATTCTGGAGTCAGAGCAGGCCTTATATCTACCAAAGAGAAGACACTTGTCCTCATAAAAAGTAGCCACTTCACAATTAAGTCACTACAGATTTTGGTTTTACGTGTGACACAGAGGATCAATAAAGCATGAAGCCTAAATTAGACTAATCAGTCAGAGTGTCAGACCATATTACTTCAAAAACCACACATCTAAAAGCATGAAGCCTAGATTAGACATTCCAATGTCGTGTACTGAAAGCATATAGACATTCCTGTTTCGTGTACTGAAAACATATAGACATTCCACTTTCATTCAAAAACATGGTTCAGTTTCCCAGCTAATTCTGCTTCGAGAGAAGAATATCATGCCAGATTGGGAAGCGGTCAGATTCTAAATGCTGATTATGGAACTGTATCCTGGCTTGCGGTTAGCACTAAAGGCCTTTAACAAAGTTGAGGTAGAAGTTACTGTTGTTGAGCTGATCCGCAGATATATAGCACTTATCACCTCTTTTCACACTAATGGGCATGGCTTTTAGGCTGATTAGAGCGAGTTCACAGCTTAGTCATTTCTAAAGGGAGGAAACTATGCAGCTGACGTACTAGCTATTATGGGCTCTCTTTGGACCTGATATGTGTCTTTTGGGCTCTACTCCTAAATGTGCTTCACCTTTATTTTGAGGATATTATCAGGGTACCTAGGTCCCATGAGGTCCTCAGTTTTTTTGACATTTTTCTATTGTTTTGGGCCTCAGTGTCCATTACAGCAAAATAAAAGAAATAATAACCCAATTTGTAATACAGAAACTCTTAATTATTTTAATTTCTTCAAACACAGAAAACTGATTAACAATAGGAGAGTACATAAAAAACATGGCATACCAAGATCTGCTGAGATGAGTGCCTCCCCGTCATAATTGGGCCCAGCAAGTATAGTCCCTGATGGTGATATGATGACACTGCCTCCAGCACAGACAACAGAATCAGGAGTAAGTTCCTCTTCCGTACCTGAAAATATATACTCTGGTGGAGGGGGATAGTCTTTCCTTCGACAGAATTGGTTAGCTGATAAGACAAAGCACCCACCTTCTAAAGCAATATGGGTCATTGACGCTTGCCATAGATCCCTAGAATCAGCTGTAGGAGCACAATATATTTCAATGCCTACAAAACAAAAAATATTCCACATCAACTACTCCACTTCAAAGTTGTTGAAAGTGGAGTGCCAAAATCACTCCCCTTAATCTATACCAGATGATATGAAACTCTATATTGAACTTAAAACTTGCACAGCAAGCATGGAAATTTGATGGTCTCAAACAGGCCCATGACCCAGTAGTAAAGTGAACAAGCCCTTCTTGTGTCTCATCGGTAAAAAGCTATTCTTTACTCTTATTACACTGAACTAAATCATCATAATATGAATTCTCAACCTAGAAGAAAGGAGAAAGTTAAGCAGATCAGGGGAAAACTAATATATTCAGCAAAATGAGTCAAAACGGGTTAATTAAGTGGGGCTTTTCAAGATTTCCAAGGGAAATGACTAACCTTTAGCATACATTGCTGTCCTTAAAAGTGGCATCTTATTTTCCCAACAAATGGCAGCACCTATTTTTCCTATTGGAGTATCAAACACAGGAATTGTGGATCCATCTCCAAATCCCCAAATGATTCGCTCTAATGCTGTTGGCATTATTTTTCGGTGCTTTCCCAGGTAGCAACCTTGAGAATCAAAAAACAGAACAGTACAATAAAGTGTATACCCTTCTTTCTCTATCACACCCATTACCAAGAATACCTTATATTTTCCAGCCATTGATGCCAATCGGTCAACTTCAGGACCTGCATTTATTAATAGAAATAGTGAATCTACATATTCATGCCGCTTCTTCATAAAAGTTTATAAAAATAAAAAATAAAAAAAATAAAAAACTAAATCATACAGCCTCACAACTAGCAAACACTTGATAATAAACTTATTAGCATATTCCAGAGAGTATTTGAATTCCATCTATAAGGAAAAGAAAAACAAAACTTGGAATTGGATGACTTTTTACACAACATAGCTGATAAGAGAAATGTTCAAAAACCCAAGGTGTAAAATGGCCTACAGCAAACTAACCAAACCCTATCGTTTAGGTACATTCATGCAACCTGCAGTGGCTGGCACAACTCAGTTATGTTGATCTAGACCTAACAAGGGCATATGGCTTAAGCATGTTCGCTGCATGGCTATATTCTGTTTGGATTGTCAAAGACTGCAGTAGAGTTTCTTTCAATGACAGGCTTCAGTGGAATTCACAGATTTGATTGAACTCCATACAGTCCACACAACTTTGACGGGATATTATATAGGATTTAACGGGACTTATCGCACTTCAACCACATACTTGATAAAATAGCTCATCTAATAATTGGGTATTTTTTTTCTCTTCTCTTCTTCCAGAATACCCATATATGATGTCAAAGTTCTCAAGGCTCACATCAATATGCTGATCTTTTCATGCTATTGAAGATTGGACAATGAACAATCCAGGAGATCCCTGTTTATCCATGCTATGAAGTAATGATATATGAAGACCTTATCTACTTTCATTTCAACATGAAAAAAGGCAACCATAAACAAGAGACACAACTTTTAAGTCCTTTGAAAAACTGATACAAAATCATACAGAAAAGCAGTGGAGCAGAACCAAGGGAATATCTCACACACATGAGCTAATGTCCTTTTACAACTGGCCAAATATGATGAAGTCAATATGGTGATGTGCCTTTATATATATTTGTCAAACTAATTTGCATGTGTAAAGAAGACATCAAATCCTAAATATAAATCAAGAAATTCAAGACCATCATAGAAAAAATAAAAATATAAAAAATACTAATATATCACATAGTAATAGAGAGAGCACTTTCCTGAAAACTCAATAAAATTTGGTCGATTCATAAAACCCAGATTAGACAACAGAATACTTTTAAGGAGTATTTACAAACAATTATTTAAATACCACCATACTTAAATACAATATTTTGAAATCCACAATGAATACCCCTAATATTTTAAAAATCCAAATTAAACTTCTAAAATTTAAATTGAATATTTTGAATATTTTGAAAGTGGAAGTAGAAGAAAAAACAGTATTGAAAAGATAGTTTGTTAGAAAAATTGAAGTATCAGCCAATAGGTCTACGAAGGTTGTGTCTCAAGAATATGACCAAATGGGTGAGCTTGATATGGTCATTCCAGGCACAACATGCTAACCAGCATGCACGGGATGTATATCTGTGTTGTGCCATGAAAACTGTAAACAGGTTGGGCCCTGTTTTACACCTCTAATTGCTAATTTTTAAGTCGTCTCTGCATCTACGAACTTAATGAAGATACATAATCTACAGATTCTTCAGGTACGTTATAGGGATGACGAAAGATATCAAATGATACCCAAGGAATTCAGAAAACAGAAATTTCACTTGTTGTTTTTCTTTTCAACTTTCTACAGAGGTGTTATGGAATTTTGACAATCTGAAAAGTCTGGAAAAGGCTTCATTCAAAGGTTAGCCACCCGCCCCATTGTCCTCCCACAATCTCACTCTTTCCCATCACCCACTGCAATCTGAGAACACTTGTAAAAAGCGTTCATCCCAACATAAATGTCCTTCCAGGGGGCTTCTACTCAATCCTGTGATAACTGGGTTAGAATCGCATCCCTTTTCGCTATAACAATACTTCTGATTACTACCATGCCGCAGAGAATCTCTCTCTAGAGGAACGAGAGATTCTTTGCTACTAAATTTCTGATCTCCAGATCTCCTTTCTCTTTACTTTTGGAACCCAAGTTCCACTTAATAAGGTGGTCCTTCTGCCCTTCTCTGCTTCCTTCCCATATAAATTCCTCATCAACCCACCAACCTCTTTTCCATGCCAACTGGAATTGGAAAAGCAACAAATAATATGTGGGTAAACTGTAGTGAACTGCTTGAATCTAAGTCAATCTCCCCTTGATAGAATGCCTTCTTTCAACCTTCCAATCTCTTTTCAACTCTCTCAATCACATGATTCCAAAACAAAGCGTCCTTAGGTACATTCCTTCAAACTAAAGAACTTTGGCAGAGATTCATAAAACCCAGATTAAACCAGAATACTTCCAGACATTTTGAAATACTTCTTTGAATACCACCATACTCGTATACATTCAATACATTAAAAATCTAATTAATTACCTTTCTTAATTGGGCCATGCCATTCTTGACACAGACTCATGCAAATGTAGAGAGAGTTCAGGGAAGGGAAATAAACAAAAGAACACAAAAAAAAACAAAAACAAAAGGAGCAAAAGAGATTTTCTTTGAGATCATGGAGGGGTTACAAGAACAATAAGTTCTACAAATTTCGCCAACCTAGTCATTCTACGAAGGTTGTGTCTAAAACATATAACCAAATGGCTTGATATGGCCATTCCAGGCACAGCATGCATGGAATGGATATCTGCTATGTGCCTTGACGTATTTAAACAGGCTAGACCCTGTTTTACATCTCTAAATTGCTAACTCTTAAGTTGTCTGTACACCAATAATAACTTAATTTAATATACAGAATCTACATAAATTCTTCATGTAAATGATAATGACATATACAGAATCTACATATATTTTTCATGTGTGATAGGGATGACTAAATGGTATCAAATGATACCCAAGAGGTCGAGCATTGCATTACATCTATTGTCAGAATTTACTTAAGACTATGCACTACTGAGGATGTTGTTTGCACATTGACCAGGATGTATACCTAGAATACAGGAATAATCAAGTCCCACCAGTTAAACTTTCCTCAAAAATATTTCTCATTTGAAAGAGAACATAAGTAAAGTTTCTTCGGTCCAAAGTAAAGATCTAAATAGCAAGCAATAGTTAAACTTGAAGTTTAAGCATAAACTGACATGTCACTGCACATACTGTTTCAATGCAGCATTCTATTAATCTTGCACTCTGATGAGGCCAACCCATTTCAGTATGCATAACTAAAGCATTGAAAAGCACAAATAAAAAAAAAACAAAGAGTAGTTTTACCAGGCACAGTAATGGCCGCGGCATGATACTTTCGGAACTCTTCTTTCCCCTTGGCAGTTCTGTTCCCAATCGCAACCCCGAAATTGGAGCCTCGCGGATACCCTCCCACAAATGCTTCCGGAAACACAACCAGCTGCGATCCATACCCAGCTGCTTCAGCCAACAATCTCTCAGCCTTATCTGTACATACAACAACAAAATCAGAACCACCAGACAACAAACATTGCTCAATCACAGCTGGATTGATGAAAACCATATCTCAAATCCTCATCCACCAACAGAGTCAGAATTCCATAAACCAAACCAGAATCACATTTGCTCACGATATTTCTACTGGTTTGTAGTAAAATTAGTTGACTGGAGTAAAATTTGCAGAGTAAAATCTTGATCATGCAGGTATAAGGTTCATATATAGGAGTAAAGAGGCGGAGAGAGGACCTAGAGTGGCGGGAGTGTCGTAGAAGACGGTGGAGGCTTGGACGACGGTGGCTCGGACGGTGGGTGTGGAGTCGTCGCCGCCCATGTCAACCTCGGTGATCACTGGGCTCTCGTTCACTGGCGCAGATGAGGGTACCAGAGCCATTTGGTCTCTCTCAGTTTCACACCAATCAGTTTTTGTATTCGAATTTGGAGGCTGGAATCACTTTGTCTTTACTTTCGCACATTGCATTACCAAGATTGAGTTTCTCTTCTCCTTGTTTTTTTTTAATTTTCAATTTTTATATAGCCGAGTGGAAAATGACCAAAAGCAGAGTACCCGGGCGTTTCTAGATGTTCCATGTCAGGAAGTCAGTCACATTAAAAAAAAAAAAAAAAAAGTAGTTGACATCTATCCCCTTCTCGCTGCCAAATTTGAGTTTCTCTTGTTCTGTTCTCAAACAAATAATTTTTTTTTTAGAAAACTACGCAATAGCACCAAACCAAAGATATAAACACAAAGAATTTTTCTATTAGAACATTCAAATTTACTCACTTGATCTCTATACTTTTTACATCTCCTATCAAATTTTCAAATATTAAATTTACTTATTAAACCTCACTAAAGTTCCTCAAATAACCTCACTCATATAATTTACAAACAAACTAAGATCTTTATAATAAAAAACTTAGTCATTTCAATGATTTAGTTACTCTATAAATCTTAATTACATCACCATTCCTTAATCAGACAACATAAATCTCTTATCTAATTAAAAAAAAATAAAACACAAGTTATTGAGTTTTAAAAATTAATAAAAATAAAATAGCATGAACTATTATGTGATTTTTTTTTATTAGAAAATTACATACAAGTGTTAATTTGAAACTTAAATTAGCCATAAGGCCACCAATGTTTTTTTGTATACATAAGGCCACTTGTGGCTTTAAATTATTTTCAACCGGACAATTTTACTCTTCTACTAACTCCATAATCATCCGGCCAAAATAATAGAAATTCATTCTCTCTCTCTCTCTCTCTCTCTCTCTCTCTCTCTTCTTCTTCTTCTTCTTCTTCTTCTTCTTCTTCTTCTTCTTCTCTTCCCTCTGCAATCACCGGAAAGAATCAATTCTGGCCATCATCTCTCATCACCGTCACCATCAATTGAACCACAACACAAACCCGACCAAAGCCCAGCCACCCCCCCCCCCCCCCCCCGATTCCGATGACCACTGCCTTTGATCTGGTGAGATTCCAAGCTTACAAAACCTCGAAACGGCGCCGCGATGCATGAAGACTATCACGTCGACGAAGAAGCTCTTATCGGAGCTACCTCACTAGAGTCCAACTCAGATCTCTCTGATTCTCTACTCATCTCCGATTCTCTCACTGGAGACAATTCTCTACTCATCTTCGATTCACTCAGATCTCAAATTTCGACTTGAGACACCTCACGAGCCTCGGCTCTGGCAACACCCTTCCTCCACCACCACCATCGCCTCTTCCTCCACCTCACCTGCATTGGAAACCTAAATGAGCACTGATTCTCCTGCGACGACGACAAGGCCCGCAACCACTTCATCTCCAACCGGAAAGTCGCTCCAGCTCTTCGACACGGCCTACAGGTCAGACAACGACTACCACTTCAAGGTCATCTTGATCGGCCATGCCGGTATCGGCAAATCCGATTTGTTGTCCAGGTTCATGCGCAATGAGTTCAACCTCGAGTCTAAGTCCACCATAGGTGTCGAGTTTGCCACCCGGAGCACCCTTGTCGATGATTAGATTGTCAAGGCCCAGATTTGGGACACCGCCGGCCAAGAAATGTGATAAGCTTTTCAATTCCATTCATTATTGTCATTGTATTTGGTTTACTTATTGAGGTTGAGACCAAATCCTTATGGTATTTTTGTTGAAATTAATTAGACGGCATGATTAGAATTTGTTTAGTTTGGTTTGATTTGATTGTGATTTATTGGAATAAATGGGCTTGGATTTGTTTGAATTCATCTGTTGTGGAATTTTGCAGGGGAAAGAAAGAGAGTTGTGCTCTTGTGTGATGGGGGGATGGTTTTGTGGTTGAATTATGTTTTCTGATGGTGTTGTGATGTATTTTGATTGATGAATAATGAACAATTTCTTGTATGTTATTTGTTGCAGTTAGTAACTCTCTATAATTGTTATAGCGGCTTTTCAACATAGTGATAGTATCTTTCTATATCTATGTTAGTATTTTATCAACATGATGTCAATAGCTTCTATTTTCATTTTCGTTATTTCAAGTTAGCAGCTCCGTGTAATTGTTCTAGTAGCATTTCAATATCGTGATAGTAGCTTTATGTGTCTATGTTAGTATATTTTCAAGCTAATGTCAATAGATTTTTTTTTTTCAAATCAGTAGCTCTCTGTAACTATTTTAGTGGTTTTCCATCATAGTGATCGTAGCTTTCTGTACCTATGTTAGTAGCTCTGTAATGTTAGTGAGAGTAGCTCGTTGGTGTTAGTGACAATAACTTTTGTTGTTGGTAAAAGTAGTTTTTTGTGTTGGTGAGAGTAATTTTCTAGTGTTGGTGAGAGTAGCATTTGTTGCTGATGAGAGTAGTTTTTGATATTGGTGACAGTATCTTTTGTTTGTGAGGATAGTAGCTTTTCGTTTTGAGGAGCAAAGGTTTGTTGGGTAAGGAGTAGCTTTTGTTGTTGGTGATAGTAGCTTTTGTTATCTCGCCGGAGGTTGCCGGAAATCTCACTAGAGTAGCTTTTGTTACTAGTGACAATAGCTTTTATTGCTAGTGATAGTAGCTTTTGTGACCTAGCCGGAGGTGGCTAGAAATCTCATAAGAGTAGTTTTTGTTGCTAGCCACAGTAGCTTTTGATGTCAGTGACAGTAGCTTTTGTGGTCGCCGGAAGTTGGCCGGAGGTTTGCCAGAGATCCGCCAGAAGTTGGCCTGAGGTCTGCCGGAGTTCGCCGGAGGTCGGCTGGAAACCCGCTGGAGTTGGTCGGCGACCTCGCCGGAGAGGAGAGATAGAATAATTGTTGATTTTGTACTCTAGTGGCCTTATGAGGGAAAATCAGTTATGTAAATATGTTGGTTTTTAATATCCAAAATATAACACCTTTTTTAGTCTAGTGGCCTTATGAGGGAAAAAAACTAGTTGGTAGCCTTATGGCTAAAAAAAAATCAAAGATGCACTTATATGTAATTAAACCATTTTTTATTTACTTTTTCTTTTTTAGCTGTGCTAAACAAATAAAGATTAATCATTTTTTCGTAATGTTTCGCTATTTTTTGTTCCTCATGATTAATTATTTAAATTTTTTTTTTTAATTTGCTAGCTCTTTTTTTTCTTCTTCTTTTTGCAAATATAATGGATAGATTTAGATTTAGGTCATAATACAATTTATTTTGTTCTTCCTGACCAATATGCGTTCAATATTCATATCATACATTTTTATCTTAATCATAGTTTTATTTCTTATTAAATATATGTGAGTGCTTTAATGAGTATGTAGTGAAATTGGAAAATGAAAATAGATAGGAAAAATAATAAAGAATACAATCTAATATTATTGAATTGGAAAGTCTAGAGAAAATAAATATAACAATTTTTTTTTGTATAATTATTGTCCTTAATAGTCATTTTATAGTAGGTTATATATGTTATTTAATAATTCATAATAGAGTGAGATCAAGTGAGCAAATTTGGAGGTCCCAATAGAAACTCTCAAACACAAAAAACTCACCTTCAAATAGTTTTATACAAATAAGGACACAAGCCCAGGCCCAAAACCAAAGAAAGCAAGCTTGGCTTCCTATTTTGATGGAAAATGACTAAAATGCACAGTTTTTATCACAATTTACGCGCATGCCATTGACATAATCCCAAAACGCAAAAATTAAAATCCCAAAACCCAATTTGCAGTTCTCCGAAGCAGTAGCACAACCAGCTCCACAACGCCTCAAATCATTCCGAACCCGACGCTGATGCCGAGTCGATTCTCAGCCCTATCATCAGCGCCGCCACATCGGGAGTGGTGAAGATCACCGATCCCGCCGTCAATTGCATCCAAAAGCTAATCGTGCATGGCTACCTGCACGGCGAAGCAAAGTTGCTGACGAAATTAATCAAGTTCGTTTATGAATGCCACGATTTGGAGGACGATCAGATGGAGCTGCTGGTGCTGAAGACACTGCTGTCAGCAGTGGCATCGATTTCGCTGCGGACTCACGGCGATTGCTTGCTTCAGATAGTGAGGACTTGCTATAATATCTATTTGGGGAGTAAGAATATATTGAATCAGACGACGGCCGAGCGGTCAGTCCTCTCTCTCTTCCGATTTCACCTGCATTGCCTCGTCGTTTACTTGCTTAGTGCTTCTTGTCCTGGTTTTTTTTTTTTTTTTTGAGAGGTTGTGTTAGTGTTTTGTGCTATGGGCTTGGCTATGTTGGATGTTAATTTTGATGAGGAGGTGTATTTGAATGTGCTTGCATTTTGCATCTGGTGACTAAGGAACTGTAGAATTAAGGGAAAGATTATTTTGGTTGAAATGTTGTTTGTGTATCTTTGTAGCTTTGGTGATTTCGATTGGATGATGCTTTGGTGAAGTAGTTGCAGTTATATGATTATCGGGTTTGTACTGGTCTTTGACTGATGCAAATCAAGTTCTTTAGAGATAGAATGAAGGAATGTTGTTTTCATTGCATTGATTTCGTGCAAGGAGTATTTTGGTTTATGGGGTTGCATTATTGTCTTTAGTAACAGATTATTGATCTTTTAGTTGATGAGAAGTTATACATATAGAGTGCTTCAGGGAAATCAGTTGTTGAATATTCAAAAACTTGACCCTTCAATGCCAATGTATTTGTAATTGCATTTCGTGAAAAGTATGATGCATAACCACACCAATTTGCTGCACTAATTTATGTCGGTGTATTTTTTTTTATTTTTTTATTTTTTATGATGGTCAGTGTATTTATTGAAATTGTTTTAATATGTACATTGTAGATGCAAGACAAAACACGAGTACGAGGGCAGTAGCAGAACTAGACGAATATGATTGCAGCGAGTGCAGTAGCAGGATTGGACGAGTGCAGTAGCAGGATTAGGCGATAACGAGTGTAATAGCAAAACATGAGTACAAGTGCAGTAGCAGAATTGGACAAGTATGAGTGCAGTAGCCGGATTGGACAAGTACAGTAGCAGGATTAGGCGATGACGAGTGTAGTAGCAAAACACGAGTACAAGTACAGTAGCAGAACTGAATGAATATGAGTGCAACGAGTGCAGTGCAGGATTGGACGATGATGAGTGTAGTAGCAGAACTGGACGAGTATGAGTGCAGCGAGTGCCGTAGCAAGATTAGATGATAACGAGTGCAATAGCAGAAAACAAATACAAGTGCAGTAGCAAAATTAGACGAGTATGAGTGTAGTAGCAGGATTAGGCGATGAGATAAGAGTTGTAGTAGAGTGAGGTTTTGTGAAGTAACATAAAGGGATTATTCTCAAGGAAAAAAAAATGTAACATAAATGGATTATTCTCAGAAGAAGAAAAAAGTAACATAAATGGATTATTTTCAGGAAAAAAAAAGTAACATAAACGGAATCCACACAAAAAAAAGTAACATAAATAGATTATTCTCAAGAAAAAAAAGTAACATAAAAGGGATTATTCTAAAAAAAATAATAATAATAACATAAACGGATTATTCCCAGTAATCATATTATTGCCCCCCAGTAATCATATTATTGCCTCCCAAAAAACATATTATTGCCTCCAATAATCATATTATTTTTGTCCAGTGAATTGTATAAACTCCCGAAACCAAAATGAATACACTACAAGCACAATTGATCATATTATTGCCCTCCAGTAATCATATTATTGCCCCTAATACTCATATTATTGGCTCCTAATAATCATATTATTACCCTCCAATAATCATATTATTGCCCTCAAGTGAACCCAAATGAATACATTACAGATACAAAAAAAAAATTAAAAAATCTCAGGATACCAAAAAAAATAAAAAATCTCTGGGCACCCACCGGAGTGTGAGGCAGATGCAAGAGTGGTTAACTTCACAGACCATCTCCACATACCATCTCCATCATTCATCATCATCTTCTAGTTCGATTGGAACGAGGCGGAGCCGAAGCGCATCGGAGGTCCAGGATCGAGGGTGGCCGGGCGACGTCGTAGGCCTGGATCGAATCGGATCGGACTGATCCGATCTGGACTAGGTTTCACAGATGCCTCGCTGTACTCATCAGCGGAATGGCTTGAAGGTGCAGGTTCGAGTTTTGTCGGGCGACGTCGAATCTGTGGCAGCCTAGATCGCATCGGATCGGACTGATCCGATCTGAACTGGGATCACAGATCCAAGCTGGGGATCGATTTTCTTGGAGGAGGCGGCACTTTTATTTGGCCCGACGGGGATGGCGGAATGACGGCGTTTCCGGATTCGTGGGATGGGGGAGAGAAATCGGTGGGGGAGGGGGAGAGAGAGTCGATGAGGAGAGAGAAATCGGTGGGGGGAGAGAGAGAGTCTAAGAGAGAGATAGATAAGTGTAATTCATTAATTAAAATGAGGGCAATACTGTCACTAGAGATTTATTGGGTAAATGGGGTTATAAAACTCTTAGTGGAGTAAGTAGGCAATTTTTAGGCTAAAATTGGGTAAGTGGTCACGGCCCCTTTTCTGAAATGATACAAGGTTATATATATATATATATATAGCAATATATGCTAGGACACGTGAAAAAAAAAAAAAAAAAAACTTTTATTTCAGAAGCCTAGATGATAGTAGCTACGTGTTTTCTTCTTCTTCAACTCTTTGAGTCGTCGAGAACTGTAAAAAGTCATGCAACATTATAGCAGAGTCTTTCACTCTCTTCAAAACTTTGAAATCGAACAAATTTCTCTTTAATTTTGGGGTTTTTATGGTTAGTAAATCCCTCAATTCACTTGCATCATTTGTCATTTTCAATATTTCCCCTATCTTCTTTTCATCTCCCAAGAATCATTCTCCTCTCTATTTTTCTGTTCTTCTATACTATAGAATCTATAGTGAATAGATATATTTTTTGACATTTCATGATGCAGGTTGAGGTATAGATCAAAATAGATAGTTGGTGTTCTTTATTTTTGAAATTTTGGATACTAGAAATTTTATTGCTTGTTTTTTGTAGTTTCGTTGATTATTCTAAAACTTTGTCAATAATTTATAATTTTTCGAAGTCAAATTAATCTCATAATCATCAACAAAAAAAAATCTCAGGACAGGCCCTAGTCACAAAAAAAATTTGGGGCCGTGACCACTTACCCAATTTTAGCCTAAAAATTGCCCACTTACTTCACTAAGAGTTTTTTAACCCCATTTATCCAATATAATCTCTAGTGACAGTATTGCCCTCATTTTAATTAATGCATTACACTTATCTATCTCTCTCAAACTCTCTCTCTCTCCCCCCACCGATTTCTCTCTCCTCATCGACTCTCCCCCCCCCCCCCTCAACCGATTTCTCTCCTCCATCCCCCGAATCCGGCAATGCAGTCATTTCGCCATCCCCGTCGCGCCAAATAAAAGTGCCGCCTCCTCCAAGCAAATCGATCCCCAGCTTGGATCTGTGAACCCAGTCCAGATCGGATCAGTCCGATCCGATGAGATCCAGGCCGCCACAGATTCGACATCGCCCTGCAAAACTCGAACCTGCACCTTCAAGCCATTCCGCCGATGAGTACAGCGAGGCATCTGTGAAACCCAGTCCAGATCGGATCAGTCCGATCCGATTCTATCCATGCCTACGACGTCGCCCGACCACCCTCGATCCTGCACCTCCGATGCGCTTCGGCTCTGCCTCGTTCCAATCAAACTAGAAGATGATGATGAATGATGGAGATGGTCAGTGAAGTTAACCACTCCTGCATCGGCCTCACACTCCGGTGGGTGCCCAGAGATTTTTTTTTTTTTTGGTATCCTGAGATTTTTTATTTTTATTTTTGTATTTGTAATGTATTCATTTTGGTTCCCTTAAGGGCAATAATATAATTATTGGAGGGTAATAATATGATTATTAGGAGCCAATAATATGAGTATTGGGGGGTAATAATATGATTATTGGGGGGGCAATAATATGATCAATTGTGCTTGTAATGTATTCATTTTGGTTTCGGGAGTTCATACAATTCACTGGACGAAAATAATATGATTATTGGAGGCAATAATATGTTTTTGGGAGGCAATAATATGATTACTGGGGGGCAATAATATGATTACTGGGGGGCAATAATATGGTTACTGGGTATTATTGGGTGGCAATAAATTCAGATGCCGAAATCCCGACACCAGTCCAGTAGCCGGATTCAAGTGACCAGTCCCCGGATTCCTGTCATCGGTCGCCGGATTCCGGTCACCGGTCGCCGGAGTCCGCTGTCGGCCACTAGTCACCGGAGCACAGCATGGTGGAGGATGACTTTTC
Source organism: Rosa chinensis (assembly GCF_002994745.2). Lineage (NCBI taxonomy): Eukaryota > Viridiplantae > Streptophyta > Magnoliopsida > Rosales > Rosaceae > Rosa > Rosa chinensis. Next base: position 43,282,301 of record NC_037092.1, read on the forward strand.
TCTCTAAGTGAGAAAGAAGGAGAGGGCAAAAAAGTCCTAAAAATAAATAAAAAGAATAAAAAAGAATTAACTGGGTAATAATCCCTTAGAGTGTTTTGAGTAAATGGGGTTAAAAAACTGTTAGTGGAGCAAGTGGGCAATTTTGTTGTTAAAATTGGGTAAATGATCATTTTCCCTTCAAAAAAAAATATATAACCTTGTATTCAAAAAAATTGTGCCCTACCTTCCCTTGGGCCCTGGGCTGTTGCCAAGGCTGCCCTTGGGCAAGGCCAAGCCTAGCCTCGTCTTCACTCTTCTCCCGTTGTTTTCATCAACAATTACTTGGCCTTGTTTCATTCTTAACCCTCAAAACCAAGCAAATCCAAAAGAAAACAACTACGAAAGCTTAAACATGCCTTGCACCTGCTCCTATTCAATCAAATGCTTCAAAGGCATCCTCTGCCTTCGCTTCTCCATTTCAACCAAATTTTGGGGCAAGTTGCCAAATTGGAAAATTATTCGGAAGTCATCTCTTTCTATAACCAAATGGGTGTGTTGGGAATTGTTCCTGATGTTTGTACTCTAAACATTCTCATTAATTGCTTCAGTTATTGGAACCAAATCGGGTTTGGTTTGACTGTCTCGGGGAGTTTCTTCAAATTTGGTCTAGAAGGAAATGTCAGGACCTTCACCACTTTGGTTAATAGCTTTGTTCTCGCGAATAGAGTGGCTGAGGCTGAAGGGTTTTACAGAAAAATGGCTGAGGGAGGTTGTATGCTTGATGTGGTTACATTTGGTACGTTGATTAGAGCCTTTTGCAAAAATGGTACTAGTATAGCTATTCAATTGCAAGAGCTGTTCCAATGGTAAGTGAGGCCTAAGGCAAAAATTATATCGTATTTTTTATTTTTCTTTATTTCAATATACCCTTGCAATTTTACAAACAAAGTATTTGGTACAAGAATTTTGGGTCTCAACTATGAAAATAAGAATAACACAATCTATAAATGGAGGTCTAATTTCAATTAGTTAAGTTCGAACAAATCCATTATGCATTGGTCAGAGATAGACAAATACAAAATATACAAGAAAGACGTTTGTAGTAGAAAGAGAGAAAATTCTACCCAAAGGTAAGAGGCCTAATTCTGCAAGACCTAGATAAGTTCAAATGCTTCGTAATATGTTGGGTCATTTTGTTTCTTAGATGGGAAATTTAGAAGTTGTTTTCAATTTTCATTGGGCTTTTAATAGTATAAAGTACAAAAACTTATTTCAAAGTGAGGCATTTACGCAAGTGAGGTCTAAGATGCTTGCCTCGTATGCCTTAAGCTAGGACCGGCCTTGAGGAAGAGGAAGAGGAAGAGAAAGTCTAAGGCAATGACGGTGGTGATGATGCCACAAGGAAGGGAACAACACTAGGAAGAAAATGGTGATCGATGATAGACGTCACTTTGGCATCAGTATGGTTGAGGAAGATGATCAACATATATACATATTTGAGGACAAGCAGTTTTGAAATATACAGGCTTGACCCACAGGAATGACAGCTTTGATCGAAATGGCGCAAAAATTGGGGGACAAGCTATTACTTTTGTCAAACATATGGTGGTTCATTGTCCCTTTAGGCAAGTAACAAATATCAAAATCATGGACTTGGGGGCAAATTGCTCGCATTTATTTTGCAATTAGCTAGGTAGGGTTTGAAAAATTTTGTGATTGATTAAGATGTACTTATAACGAATATTCTTGGCACTTGTCGGCGAGTAGTAGCTAGGTATGCAAATGAATTCTCTAGAAGTCCATCGATCTCATGCATGAGTGACGCCCATTTTATAAATCCGCCAACATATACTATAAAGGATTAAATTTTGTTTAGTCCTTGAACTCTGATGCTGTCATCATTTCAGTCCTTAACATTCTCAATAAATTTGAAAAGTCTCTAACGTCACAATTTTCGTCTGATCAGTACACTCTGTCCAATTGCTCCACATATAGGCTTATGTGGCAGTAAAGTCAATGCCAACTCAGTGCCACATAAGCCTTTCCAATTGCAAAATGTCCATGCCCTTTGTTACGAGTTTTTAGGCTGAACTCAGAATCTAATCCTTAAACAAACCCTAAAATTCAAATTCCCGTTCCTTGCTCTCCAACCCTATCCTAACCTCGTACGTAATCCGGTCATGGCCTCTAGACCTCCGTTGGGAATCAACTGAAGCTCGCAGGCCCACTCATCCTTATTGCTGCGAGCCGCCACCGTGTTGGGTTCCGGTCCCACAGGCGAAGTCTCCTACAGAAGCAGCGTGGTGGTGTTGCCGCCGCCGTTAAAGGAGGAGGAGAGAGTGGATGCATAATTTGGTGGGCTTGGGCTTCTTCTTATATGAAGAATAGAGGTTTGTTGCTGACGAAGCTATTGTTGATGAAAAGCTCCTCGTCTTTCTCTGTTCGACGGTGACGTTGTGACGGACTGACGGTGGTCAGTCTGGGTTTATAGGTTTTTGTTTTTCACTCTTCAAGTCTTCAATCCATTTATGGGTTTCTCTTACTTTTTGCTTATGGGCATTCAATTTTCAGTCTTCAATGGCCTAGAACTCAAGTAGGTGAAGCAGCAAAGAATAGACGTCCTCAAGGTGCAAGTAGATTTTTGGGTTCGATTTCAGTTTTTGACTTTTCGGTTTCAAAATTTTCAAGCTTGGTAAGTTGCTGCCTTGGCCCTTGCTTTGATTTCTGGGTTCGGCTTTCTTCAAACTTGGTTCAAATTGTATCTGTTTTGCCTTTGTCTCATATCTTTTCTGCAATGTTTTTTCAGTTTTCTTCATAATTCAATAACTCATGGGAAAGTATCAATGAGGACTGTGTACTCATAAGTCATAAATGAATTCAGTTGGTCAAGGGTTGTAATTACACTTTAACTTGTTGCTGCTTATCATACCCGGCACAGTGTGTTAATTTGTTCAGTCTTGACTTGTTATTACTATTTGTGTGTGTGTATCAGTTGGCTTTTGTAGTTGTTTTGAAATGATGAAATCATAGTTGCAATTAAGCATGTTTTGGTATGCTAGCCTGCAATTGGGGTTTGGAGTGAAAAATTCAATCACTTTGGAGTTATTTTTTGGTGAAGAATGGGGGAAAATGCTTGGGGGTGTATATTGGAAATTTACAGGTTACGTGGCATGCAAACTACTGAGGTGGTGTGGCTTGGAGTGTCACATCAGCAAGTTAACAGCCCAAATTGACAGAATGTTAATGGAGTGTACCGAACATACAAAAATTGTAATGTTAGTGACTTTTCATATTAATTAAGAATGTCAGGTACTGAAACGATGACAGCGTCATAATACAGGGACTAAACAAAATTTAATCCTACTATAAATATGTCCAATAAAAAGAATATAAAACTAGGTAATAAACATATTGTTGTAGACATCTCAATAAATTACTAGACGCTTTTATACATGCGCTCCTCTTAATACTACTTTATTGGCTTAGCCGCTTCAATAAGGTTTTGATTAACAGTGACAGAAATTGCATTATAAGCCAACTAGGAATTCATAGACATCACAATTCCTTGCCACCCCTTTGGCATAGCTGGAAAAAGATTTTTGCGTACTTAAATGTATAGATTTACGCACACTATAGCAAAAATGGTCTTTTAAGACACACACAATGTGCGCAGTAAAATACAACTTTATAGCACAAAGAAGCGTGTCGTAAAAGACCATGTCGTAAAAGACAAATTTCTCTTGTAGTACACAAAATGTGCGTCGTAAAAAACATTTTTTGCGCGTCATAAAACACTCTTTTGCCCGCCGATAAAGATGTTTTACAACTTTGATTGTGTGCAGTAAAAGACCATTTTGCGTGTCGTAAAAAACCCTTTTGTGTGCTTAAAAAGCCCTTTTGCGTGTAGTGAAAGACCTTTTTGCGTGTCGTAAAAGACAATTTTGCGTGTCATAAAAGATGTCTTCATTCACTCTTCTAATAAACAATACTTTCAATTAAACCCTTTCATTCAAGGATAGTAAACAAAAGCATTCATGTAGTAAATTATAACAATTAAATAACTTCATATTACAAAATCAATAGTATAATTAAACTGGTTTTCAAATATAGAACCTGCTAACTAGATTAGAATTGTCTTCAGATTGATTACATGAGTACTTGAAGGGGCTGATTATAACTTGATATGATGCCACATGCTAACCATTTTCCATAGAGGAGTCGTACATCATAGAGCCTACAAAGACAACTAGACAAGCAATTACAAGCATTAGTGAAGTTGGCCCTTCAATCAGTCCAAATGAATAATCCATAAAAGTAAAAAAAAATAACCCTAGTGTAGAATATGTATATATATATATATATATATAGCAAGGAATTCAGTGGCGGACGTCCGTGAAGCAGGCAAAGTGCGGACGAAATACATGTCAGCTAGCCAATCCAACACCACCTTCTCTGTTTCTCACCTTCAGTCCAAGGGAAGTCAACACTGACTTGAAAGGAGGAGAGTACTTGCTCCTGATCTTTACCTCCTCCATCTCTCTGATCTCTAAATCCAGAAACAAATTGATTAGAAAGTTTAAACCTTGAAATGGGCAGGACCTCAGTATTCATATACACCACCACTCACAAACCCATCCCCTTCGACCCAAGGACCGCTGACTGCAAGTTGGAGATTGAGCACTTGGATTGAGATTCAGCCCCAACGCGGAGTGTCCACGAGAAGAAGATCAAGAATTTGAGTGATTGCTAGGGAGAAGATTCAATCAAGAAGATCGACAACACCACGGAGGCAGGTGACGTTTTCAAAGAGGAGAAGAGGGCTTTTGAAGAAGGCCGAGGAGCTTTTAGTTCTCTGTGTTGCAGATATTGCTCTTATCATCTTCTCTTCTACCGTACATCTCTTTGAATGTGCTAGCTTAAGGTCTCTCTTCTCTCTCTTTTTTCACATCCTTCAAAGTTCCTTCACTTGGGTGGACGAAGAATTGTGAACTTGGGATCTCCCAGATGGATTTGTTCTGAAATTCTTGTTCAAGACTTTTGACTCTCTTTTAGTGTCTGTTCAAATTTCGAGATGGTTTTGTTGAAATTGAGTTTCTGATTCACTTGTTATCAGAGATTGTTTTCTTTGATGAGTACCCAGAGTTCTTTTATTTTAGGTGATCGAAAACAACACTGAATACCTCCGCCGTCAATGGCATCATCCTTGGCCGCGTCTCCCCCAAAACGATGTCGTCGACATCATCGACTCTATCAATCTCTTCCACTCCCAGCTCAGCTTAATATCCAGATTAGCAATCAAAAATCAAATTTAGTTAACAAAAATCAATTGCCAAGATTAATGGCCAGATAATCAATACCCGAGTTCATGCCTAGAGACATCAATCTTCAATTGTTTGTTTTATTTTTCTGGGTTTTTGTTCATCGAGTGGAAGAATTTCATGGACGCCGAGGATTACTTGAATGATGAGAAGAAGTTCAAGGTCACCAATAGGCCGTTGGTTGGTTGATGTCAACCCCGGCGACGGCTTTATCACCAAGCACGAGTTGACTTAGAGGGAAGTTTTGTGTAGGACTCATAGGGATATGGAGCTTCATGTTAAGAATCGTGACGGCTTTGTTTTTTTTTTTTTTTTACGACAATCGACGACCTTGTTTCCTTTCAAGAGTACCAGGATGAGGATCGGGAGCAAGTTTCAATCTTTCAAAAAGTATAATAGTGTAAGAGATAGAGGAGAAGAGTGTTGACTAATTGAACTAGGTGAGAGACAGGGAAGATAATATTTGTGGGAGTGTGGGACCCGGATGGAAATTAACTCTATTGGCTGGCTGACACGTATCTTATCCGCATTTTTCTTACTTCACGGACATCTACTTCAGATCCTTCCTATATATATATATATACAGATTCTATCCAGAGCGGACCTCCGCTTTGAAATTAACATGTGAAGTTCGAGTTTTTGGTCATTTTTCAGTCGCATATCCACATCTCGATGGTTCAATTTTTATGTACTAGTGTATAGATTATCTCTGCAAATTTTCAGCCAAATTGATGATCGTTAAGGCATTGATAACCACTTTAAAACTAGTACGGTTCAAGTTGACAGATTCAGTCTGTCCATTGGTTGAAGCGAGTTAGATACCTTAACGATCATCAATTTGCATAGATGATCGAAAAGTGAACGGTTAAGATGTGAAATTGTGAATATGTGATCGAAAAGTGATCAAAAACTTGAAATCCTTTCCTAAGCTAAGGTAAAGACATCCTTAGCCAAGAAAGACTGTGTGTGTGTGTATATATATATACAGGGTCCTTCCACTAAGCGATCCTTTTTTTTGGTCTTTTTTAAGGGTAGGACATTAGACCAACTTTTCGATCATATTTTGGCATTTCAACCATTCAATTTTTAGGTACTAATGTGTAGATCACTTCTGCAAATTTTCAGCCAAATTGATTATCGTTAAAGCATTCAAAATGGCGAGTTAAGATTATAAGTATGAACGGTTCAAATTTGACAGATTTGGTTCGTTCATTGATTTAATCTAATTTGATACCTTAACGATCACCGATTTCGCTGAAAATTTACAGAAATGATCTACACATTAGGACTTAAAAACTAAACAGTTGAAAGGGCCATATATATATCCTAGCTAGTGTTGTTGCACAAATGGTTTCTTGATAGAGTAGAGGCATACCATGATCACAAGAACTTTGCTTTTACATTAACGTTATCAGCATATTTATAACATGTCCAGATGAGAAAATGGATATGCTTTCTCTACATGTTAAGGAGTATCTATCATTACCAGCTCTAAAATGATTATGACGAATAACTTGAACAAACCTACAAAGCTAATGCAACTACAACTCAAACCAACCAACAAATTAAACACCTAGCTACCAAAACTAACATAGAAAAATCAGAACATTCATGTAAGGCTCAAGTGTGGATGAAGGTAAGCTGGCAATAGTTAAAGTTGGTGTTGTAACTTTAGACCAAACAGAGGCTCATACATTTTGGTTAGCTTTGATCTTGACTACTATGTATCTGAAAATGAAGTCCTCACCATAAATTCCGAATGACCGTGTAACAACATCGGCAGTACCATATTATATACAATGGGCAAATTGATTAAGCAGTTATACACTTATACTCTAGTACATGAAAAAACAGACTCATAAAACCATAAGATTCTGGTCTCAAAGATGATTCCAGCCTCAAGATGACTTGGGAAACAAAGAAAGAAAAAAAAAGGCCATCTATATTGAGAAACACAACCAAGTAGCCAACAAGATCTGCTCTAGGTCAAAATAATCAAGCTACCTATATCCAAGCAAAAGAGGTGTTTGACAAAAATGGGTACCGAAAGGGATACAATGAGAGGAATTCCTCCTTGATTGAAAGTGAACATACAATTACTAAATCCTAGCAATAAATGTACCTTTTCAAAGTTTATTTTCTGTAAAAGCTTGGAAAGGGAGTCCTCTCAAATCTTAAATGAACAAAGAAAATACACTTGGGGATTTAAAAAAAAAAAAAAAAAAGAAGAAGAAGAAGAAGAAGATACACTTCGGTTGGCAATGAGCCAAAGTCCATTAAGTCAGTTTAAAATTATCCAATTAACACTAACGTGCGCATCCAATAAATCATGATTGTTTAGAATAAAAACAAGTTGGCAGAGTTATCTTTTCACATGTATTCTGCAGAGCTAGCCAATACAGTTTTTTAATTTTTTTTTCTTTAAAAAAAAAAGGATCAAAGGGTTTCACTCCTGCCCCAATGATGATCTAATACAGTTTTTTAATGATTCCACTAGAAATTGTTAGGCTTTGAGGGTGGTAATTTGAGGAATTAAATAATGTGCGCTGTAAAAGACCATTTTTACTGTAGTGGCACTCACTGGTAATTTGAGGAATTAAATAATGAGACAACCTTGACCTTGGAATAAAATTTTTAGTAGAAATTCAAAACCGCGTGAAATGAAGAAACAGGGAAGGAGCAGGTTGTACGTATTTCATCATACTGACATCTATAACCACAAATTGCATACTTGACTTCAGCACAAGTAGATTGAGTTAGAAAATGGAGAGCTTGATTCTGGTACCAGTGCATCTCTTGCCCAACAGGATCTCTCGGTTAACCTTATTAGTTTCTTTGTTGTTCTTAGCAATTCCATTAGAAGCAGCCAACACCTACCCAAAAAAATGTGGAAATCTCAACCTCACATTGCCCTTTGAATTTGGCAGTCCCGTAAAAGGAAGTGGATCTTCTATAGGTGATTACTGGTTTGACATAAGACATAGCAGCACTTCCTATAGAACACCAACATCCTTCATAGGCGAAACTAGTCTTGAGGTACAGGTACAGGTTTCTTCATTTAGCAAGGTACGCGTAAATAACTCCATTGTTTACGCTTATAGTAATTATAGCTGCTACACTGAAGCTGGAGCGAAGATGTTGCACGCAAGCTATCTCCATGCTGCTGCAATCAATTTGACAGATGGCGCCCAGATTATTAGAACCTCCAACACTATTACTGCAAACAAGTTCACATTGATAGGTTATGAGTCATTTCATTTTGTAGGTTATGACCCATTAATTTGCAGCATCAACAGTACAATGATTAATCAGGAAAGAAGAGCTTGTTCTGGTATTAACTGTGGCCATTCTTTCATTCGAAGAGGCATCAAGTCCTTTCTGAAAGAGGCAGAAAGTGTAGGAAACATTACTTTGTTACCTAAAGGTTGGTTCATGAGAACGAGTAGCAAGCCGCTCAGAACTGGGGTTCCTGTGTCTATGGTAGAACACATCAGCTATGCGAGTCGTCGCACTCTACGGCTACCAGGCAGCTCCAGGTTGAAATTATCAGCTCAACACTCTCTATGGTATTCCAATTCAAAAAAGGGATTCCTTGTATCAAAGGTTCGCGAAGTTGACACACATAAAAATCTGGAAAACCACATGAAAAAGGACAGAGGTTTCATTGCACACATCAAAGTCTTTTGGGAAAATTTCACTCTAGGTACGTGCTAGGCAGTCCCCAGCCTGATTATAACTCATTACTAATTTTCCATTGATAAGTAGTTAAGGGCAGTTACCCTTTCTTCTTCTTCTTCTTCTTCTTCTTCTTCCTCTCTCTCTCTCTCTCTCTCTCTCTCTCTCTCTCTCTTGTTGGTTTTATTTTCAGAGGAGGTGTATATATAACTAAATAATTAATGCAACCTACCTTGTAGGTCTTGGCTTTTTTTGCTTGTTTCTTGTGTTTGGGATCACTGGGATATATTCCAGTGTGAAGAAACAAAAGTCAGCTAAACTCAAATCCGAGTTCTTCCAGAAAAATGGAGGGTTATTGTTAGAGCAGCGTATTAGTGCTGCAACCGGAGGATGCACAATCATTTTTACATCCAAGGAGATAGAAATGGCTGTTGACTATCATACGAAGAGTCACATTTTTGGTCCAGGAGAGGGTGGAGTCGATCGTTTCATAGATGAGATTATCACTCTTACCGGAATCAACCATCAAAATATGGTCAAGTTCTTGGGCTGCTGTCTAGAGACTGAAGCTCCCATACTGGTCTATGAACTTGCCTCCAATGGGACCCTTTTGGACTACATTCATCACACCAATGGGAAAAGATCATTGTCTTGGGAAACGCTTCTAAAGATAGCCTCAGAATCTGCAGCAGGTCTTAATTATCTGCATTCTGCGTCAATCATTCATGGAAATGTAAAGTCTTCCAACGTTTTACTAACTGATCGTTTCGTTGCCAAAGTTGCCGGATTTGGACCTCCGAGGTTATTTCCTACTAATGAATCCCAGATAAGCACACTGCTGCAGAGGACACTTGGCTATCTAGACCCGGAGTATCTTCATAAAGGTCAACTGACAGATAAGAGTGATGTCTACAGCTTTGGAATGGTTTTGTTAGAGATTGTAACAGGAGAGAAGCCAATATCATTTGGTAGACCAGAAAGTCAGAGAATCATATCTTCCCATTTTATTTCGTCCATGGAATTACAAAGTGGTCTCTTTCATGAGATTGTTTGGCCACAAATTGTAAGAGAAGGAGACAGAGAACAAGTCAGAGCAGTAGCAGAGCTTGCAAAAAGGTGCCTCAAGCTGAGTAGTGCAGAAAGACCAACAATGGAAGAAGTGGCCCGAGAGCTAAAGAGGCTGTCTGACAGCCACCAAGTACAAGTTGGCCGGCCGCCATGACATCAAAGGTTCTTTGGAGATGAACCAGCCGGAGTGACTAGCTCATAGAGCTCAGATATGGATTTCCTTAATTAGTTGTTTAAATTTTATTCAAACAAAGTGTCTGGCGTTGAAGTCTTCTTAGTTTGATTTGCACTTCCCGCGTAAATTATTTTAATGAATGTTATGTACAAAGTGATAAGGTTCAATGTTTGAAATTTTAGTTAAAGAAATGAATAATGTCTCAATCTTCTGAAATATAAAATAAACTCTACCTCCTAGCAAGTTTACTACTGGATTCAAATTCAACTCCGCATGAAAGGAAGAAACCAGGAAGCTAGCTATGGGCAATTTAAAGGCTATTTCATTTCATACAAAAAAGTAAATATAACCATATAATAGAGTGCAGAAATGAGTAAGATCAACTATGTTTACTGTTTAGAAAAGATAAAGGCGAAAAGCACAACATGCTCAATTCTTGGTTCAGCTTAGCTTCAATATTGTATGTGTTCACAGCAAATGCATCAGAAGCTCCCAATTCCAGCCTCAAAGTTCCTTACCAATTTGAAACAAATGTTGCAAAAAGATCTTACTTAAACGATGGGGTTTACTTAGGTCAAAGTAATAACAATATTACTGGTATTTTTATAATAATTCTTCAAGCTTAGGGTTTTGGTGCAGCATCGACGATAATGACTATGACTAATTGAATACGGCAATGAAGTAACTCCCACTACTAGCAAAATAACAACACACACGGATTTACTGTAGTTAAAAGCCACAGATATCCGTGTGAAATAGAAATACTAACAGAAATCCGTGTGAAATGAGCATAATCGGGCCCACAATAATTTATACAATAACAATATCAACGGAAATCCGTGTGCATAGACAATAGTCACAGATATCTGTGTAAAAACTAAAACATTTTCACACCGATATCTGTGTGAAAATCAATTCACACTGATTTCTGTACGTATTATAAATTAGTTTATTTCGAAATCATTAATTTTTTATGTTATGTGAATTATGGAGGGACGGATTTCCGTTACAATAAGTATTTGATACAGATTTCGGTGTGAAATGATACACACAGATTTCCATGTGAAATGAGTAACACAGATATCCGTGTGAAAAGAGCATAATTAGGCTCACAGTAATTTATACAATAACAATATCGACAGAAATCCGTGTGAATAAACAAAAGTAACAGATGTCTGTGTAAAAGGTAAAATATTTTTACACGGATATCTGTGTGAAGATCAATTCACACTGATTTCTGTATGTATTAAAAATTAGTTTATTTCGAAATAATTAATTTTTTTTAGTTATGTGAATTAAGGAGGGACAGATTTCCGTTACAATAAATATTTGATACAGATTTCTGTGTGAAATGAGTAATACACACAGATTTCCGTGTGAAAAAATTGACACAGATATCTGTGTGAAAATAACAATTGGCTACAGAATTCCGTGTGAAAAGGAGACTACACATAGAATTACGTGTGAATAATGAGACTACACATAGAATTCCGTGTAAATAATCGACTAACAATTAGCATGACAGTTAGTGGTTACCGAGGTAAATACACACGGAAATCAATTGTAAATGTGTAAGTATTTCACACGGATTTCCGTGGTTATTCTGCTTATAATTAGCAGATTGATCAAATTTGGCCATTGTTCTCATATAAGTATTTCACACGGATTTCTGTGGCAAAATAATTCCAAAGAAAATTATTATCAATAAAAATAAAAGCTACTGACTAATTATTTATTTTCAAAAAATAAGGGCGGCTTATCAATTTATTCCCGCTCAATATTTGAATATTCCCACAAATTACTGTGGATACTGTTGTAAAAAAAGAAAAAAAAGGATAACACACGGACATCTTACATTTGCTAAAAATGTATTTCAGACAGATTTTTGTACGTATTATAAATTAGTTTATTTAGAAATCGTTAATTTTTTATGTTATGTGATTTATGGAGGGACGGATTTCTGTTACAATAAGTTTTTGGTACAGATTACTGTGTGAAATAAATATCAGTAACGGATGCTGTGTAAAAACTAAAACCTTTTCACACGGATATCCGTGTGAAAAGAACAATTAGCTACAAAATTCCGTGTGAAAAAGTATAGGTTATATAAGGTTGACCACTTATTTGATATCGAAATAACGGCGGATTGAGTTAATTTTTTTACACAATACCTATTAATACACTATAAATAGATGGGTAATGTCAAATTTATTGATTTTCAATTTTTATTTTTTGGTTCGCACAAAATTCTTATATGTCTACTAATGTGGTATAACTAGTTTATTAGTTGTAAATAAAAGTATACCTTCCATGAGCAACAATGCGTAGGAAATAGACTTTATCAAAATCGACCGTAGGATGTTATCATGATAAGAATAAATGGTTGTGTTCAAAATTTCAGCTATTTTCGTCGTCGTTTGGGTTTCGATCTAGTAGGTCAACCCTAAACTTTAAATACTACATAAAACTAATATGCTCATAACCGCTCACTCGTAACTTATTTTTTTTATTTATAAACTCTCATGCTCTCAGGGGTAGAAGCTATATCAACTAATGTAAAAATTTCTGAAATTTTATCTCCTCAAGGGTCGGCTCCCCTTTAGGAAGTAGAAGCGTTTAAAGGGTTGACCGGTTTTTGTTACAGACATCTGTGTGAAATGAGTAACACACACGGATATCTGTGTGAAATGTTAACACGGAAATCCATGTGAAAAGAACCATTAGCCACAGAATTCCGTGTGAAAAACTATATTAGCTACAGAATTCCGTGTGAAAAACTCTATTGCTACAGAATTCCGTTACAATAAGTTTTTAATACAGAATTATCTGTGAAATGAGCAACACACGAATATCTGTGTGAAATGTAGACACGGATATCTGTGTGAAAAGAAAAATTAGCTACTAAATTCCGTGTGAAAAAAATAGAATAGAGACAGAATTCCGTATGAACAATAATTAACATGACAGTTATATATTATCGAGATAAATACACACGAAAATCAGTGGTAAATATATATGTATCTCACACGGATTTTCGTGGTAAATTTTTTCCCGCTCAATTTTTTGGAACAAATTCAATTTCCCTCCCCTAGTAGTATTACACACGGATTTCCGTGGATTTCTGAGGTACATACACACGGATATCCGTAGCAAAGGTAAATGTATTTCACACGAATTTGCGTGGAAATTCCGCTTATACCCAGCAAATTGCAATCGAATGATAGTTATTGGGTTACCGAGGTAAATTCACACGGATATCTGTAGTAAATGCAAATGTATTTCACACGGATTTCTGTGTGAAATACTATAAACACACAGATTTCCGTGCATAATGCTGCTTAAAACCAGAAAACACTTCACCAAAATCTAAAGCCTCCTCCGAATTCTCTCATGTCTCCCTCTCTCTCTCATCTCCTCCACCCACTGCCCCCTCCCCCACCCTCTCTCTGCTCCTCCGCCCACTACTCTCCCTCTCTCTCATATCCCAGCTCCTCTTTTCTGCCTCCCTCTCTCTCATCTCCAAATTTTTTTGGTTTAATGGAGGACAGAGGAACTAGATCTGTTTTCTCTCTCCTTTGACACCCACTTCCGGTCACCACCGTGACTCACCTCCACCATCACCGACCTCCGACGAGTTTAACGCAGGTCACAAAGCCAAGAAATGATGGAAAATGTGAGGTACCAAGGCCAAGGCTTGTTGGGAGGTTAGCGAAGCAGTCTGCTAAGCTGCATCCTTCTCTGCTGTCTGGTGGTGGTCTTTTAAAAACTGCTCCAATCTGTGAAGTGCATCTTCATCTGAAGTTCAGCTTCTGAGATACTGTGTGGGAATAAATTTTTTCTATAATTAATTTTCTCGGTGTTTGGTACTCATTCTCAGATTGTTGGTGGTGATTCTGTGGCTAACTGGATTTTGGGAGTTATCTGTGATCTAAAATTGCCGGAGTTACCCTCCATTGCTCCAATTCCGCTGCAAACGAGTTCTCCTATTATTGATAGCATCTCAAGTTCCTTTGGATGGGTAGGACATTTATCTTTTAGCAAGGCATATTTTCTCTCTGCATGTTAATGAAATGCTGTTGGTTTCTTGTTAGTGTTGTTCAATGGCTTAGGCATGTTGTGAGATGTGTCATTGGGCCAATGGTGACAAGTTTTAGTCCAATGAGCATGCTAAATATGGACTGATGGCATTAGTTTGCCGTTTGTTGCTTCCCTCGTAGTTGTACTGTAAGGAATCAGTTTCCAAGCACATGATTTCATTGCTTTCGTCATGTAATTGATGATCTGCTGAATTCCAGAGGAGCATTTCTCCTGATGATCCAGTGAAATTGTCCCTGCTAGATGTACAATATGCGAAAAAAATGAAAACTGACAGGTACCGGATCTTACCCGAACTTTTTCCATCCAAAAAGTATGTCAATTTAACTTGCTTAGATGCTCTGTCGTATTATGATATGTATTGAGTACCTCTCTTCGACTTGGTTTGCTTCTCATTTAGCTTATATTCAGTAATTGCTAGCACCTTTTATTTTTCCATACTGCATTTTCTTGAATGTTTGTCAATTTGTGGTAGGGTGGTAACCTAATTTGTTATTGGATTCAGCTGGCATATTCTCATTGGGATGAAAACCACTAAAAGTTCTACAGCTAATCAACAAATACCTCATTCTTTGCATCTATGTCTTCCAGTTCATGAAGCTCATGTCAAAATGCGGTAATAAAGTGCTCATTCTCTTTGTTCTCATTGAACAACAGTTCCTACCCCTTAGGGAGAGGCAAATCATAATCTTTAGCTTTTTGGTATTCTAGATCAAAACATGCAAGCCTTCAAGGAAGTGGCCATCATAAGGCATCCACGTATTGGAGAATATGCATTTGGGTTCATTACTTCATCAGTTACCCTTCAGGTCTGAGAATAATTTTTGTGTTCTGAAACTACCTTTAGTTTTATCAGTTACCCTTCAGGTCTGAGAATTATGTTTATTGTTGGTAATTGATTAGTCTAATTTTCTCAGCATGGATTTAATTGTTTTAACTCACAATTCTTGAAAGCATGCTTCAGTTACAAATCATTAACTAACCTACTTCTTATTATGCAGGATCCAAACTATTTATTCACTGGCTTCCTTCCATGTTTGATGATTCAGCTAAATTAAAATTATGCTGGAGCTTAAAATTATCACAACCAAAGTTCGCAGCCAACCAAGCAAGCAGATGACATCTCTTTTCGAAAGGGTGCATTAGTATTCCCCTTTGGAGGGTCCACATCACTTGAGGTGTGTTTGCATTTGACAGAAATCTGATACTGTCAGTATTACTGCTGGGATAGGATCGTGACATACGGTCGTGCCTTCTGTTTTCTGAACCATTTCTACTGTTGGGATAGGACCAAATGACACAGCTTGCATCAGTCCACGCACAATGCAATAGACCTGTGATACCAACCCCAGCCATCAATGATGCGTATCGACCCGAAATGCCTCAAACTGTTCCAGATTCGCAACTGACTGAAAGGGTTGGTTTCACTTGGCATTATCTAGTTTGAAATGTATTTACTTTGGTTCGAAATGTATTTTGGTAGGAATGTAAATAACATCTTGTTATGAATGTAAAGTTTATTCATGTTCGATTGAGTTGTGGATTTGTTCACTTGATTGTAAATATTTGAAGTGTATTTATTGTTCAAAAATCAAAACTATTATTATGTTTGGGTTGCAAATTAATTAGCAGAAATTTTTTTTTTTTAAATGCTGTCACTTTTACACACTGAAATCAGTTTGAGTTAAGAGTATAGGGATTTCACACGGAAATCCGTGTCAATAAGGTTATAGGTTTTGATACAGAAATCAGTGTGAATTGTATTTTGCTACAGAAATCTGTGTGAAATACAGTTTACACATTTGGCACAGAAATCGGTGTGAAATAGAGTTGTTCACACGGATTTCATTCCATTACGGTGATCTATATTTACGGAAAGATAGTGGGGCCCACGTCTAATATTCACACGTACAAAATAATCTGTGTGAGATAGGTATGTATTTGACACAGAAATCCGTGTGAAATAAAGTTGTTCACACGGATTGCTTTTAATTATAGTGGGGCCCACGTAAGTATTTCACACGGACAACATAATCCGTGGCGGATGAGCATTACCCCCCCTCCAAACCGCACGGTAATACCAATCTGTGCGTGCACTGTGTGTAAAAGCTATCACACACTGAAATCAGTGTGAGATAGTCTTATTACCCACAGATTAAAATCCGTGGGTAATTGTTGTTTTGCTAGTAGTGGATCCTTACCTCAATCCTGTACCTGATGTGTACAAAGGTAAGTGATCTATCCATTAATTCTTCTCTAAGAATATATACTTTCTTTCCTATGGTGGGTTCTGCAAGTCTACTTCTCTAATTAGCCAACCGAAACTGCTATAGTCTCTTACATAACTGCCTTGATAATCTGTACCACTCTGTTTATCTTCTTAAGAAAATGAGGACCAGGAGTGGAAGGGTGTACTCGAGTACATAGATCTGGGAGAGGAGATTATATCATAATCTCATGCTCAGGCAGCTCAGCTGATTTTGGGCAAAACTTTACTTCTTTTATATTGGAAGATGTTGAGAATATATACATCCCACATGAGAAAAATGGGACATTGCTTATGGGTTTATAAGGGTTTGGGTCACTCCATCCATTGCCAATTGGTTTTGGATGTGAACCCCAAATTACTTTATCATGGTATCAAAGCGGGTTATCCACGTGTGCATGCCAAACGGCCACACGGGCTCCACGTCACCTAAAAGTTGTCCACGTATATGGCTTGAAAATTCGAGACACGTGCGGGGGCGTGTTGAGAATATATACATCCCACATGAGAAAAATGGGACATTGCCTATGAGTTTATAAGGGTTTGGCCCACTCCATTCATTGCCAATTGGTTTTGGATCTGAACCTCAGATTACTCTATCAGAAGAAACCAATTATTTGGCTTTGTATACCTTTCGGGGATTGTTTCTCATTGCTGGTATGGTTCTCAATCTGCTCTACTTCTTATTGATCATTACTTTGCTATATCTTCTATAATTTATGAAACTGAACGTATGCAGATAAACTTTGTACTCAATGCAAGAATACAAACTTACCTGGCGCTGCAGCCATCGTAGAGGATTAAAGATTGAACTTGTCAATTGGTGTACTTGATTTGTTTCTCCTTTGAGCTATCCCTTTTGAGAGTCTCCAATGGGTAGAGATTATGTATTCTCGTGTTGGTTGTGATAGCTAGAGCAGAAACCAAGTAGTCCTATATATAGGCTTAGGTTCAGGTTCCGTCCCATAAAGGTTTTCCAAAACCTTTCAGCAATAGGAATATACTCCTGATTCATGTACAAATTCTTTATTGAACCTAGTGTAATGAGGTATGGCCAATTATATAAGTTTCTCCCAATGAACTAGGAATCATAATTGAAAGATCATCGTTAAGTCTTATTCTGTACTTAAGAGCAACAAGTTGCTGTGACTTAAGTTGATATTGATATGTCCACTGAGTCTTACAGTCTCCCACTTGGACTATCAATGTTTTTTTTTATTTTTATTTTTTTTATTTTATTTTAAAAAGAGGATCAAAAGATTTCACTCATACCCCCATGATGACTCGAACCCTGGACCTTGATTGTAGGTAGGTGCTCTAACCACTAAGCTAACACCACTTGGTCAATGTTCAATACAACAAGAATGTTACTGAAATCAAATATAGTAATCATGAAGTGCGTGCTGGACCAACCATGAAGTCCAACTTATTTCAATGCTCAGTCAATTTGCAATTGATTTCGACAGATGAGAAAACAAATGCTTAACCAAGCATTAGCACCTCAAAATCATGAAGAAATAATCACAGATCATAGTAGCTATCTTCATGTACATGAAAATATACTCAAATGAAAATGTAACAACATAAATGAGGTCCTTCTGTAGGATTCAATAGCAGAATGCATAAAAAATTGCCTATTGACACAAAATTCAAGTTCCAGCTGACTCATCATAGTTATGCAAATCTGCAACTTATATTCAACATTCTTGAAACGTTTCTAAATTTTCAAGCTCATTAATATATGCGGACAATCTATGATGATAAGAACTTTGAACAAACAAACTTCCAAAAATAAATTTTACTTAAAACGGATTTAAAGTTTTCAGCTCCTAAAAACATAAATTCAAAACTGATATGTTCAGAAAAGACTCCCACGTATTCTACCAAGTCAAGAGTTTCTAAAACACTCATGTTTTTGACATGTACCTGAAAATGTGCTACTGAAATGGCCTTTATGAGGGGATATACAAGCTGAGCCAAAGTGCCAATTTTAATTATCTCAATTTCATTGTTTCTCACACTATCTCTGACTGCATAGTACTTCGCATCTATATTCCTTGAGACTGTAGACCTTTTATTGTTCTTAGCAAAGAATACTGCAGCTGCATTGTCACAGTAAAGCTTTAATGGCCTTTCAATTGAATCCACAACCTTTATTGCATTCATGAAGTTTCTCAGCCATAAAGCTTGTCCAGTGGCATAATGAATAGCCACATAATCAACCGACATAGTTAAAGTAGCTGTTAAAGACTGCTTAACACTTCTCCAAGATATTGCACCTCCTGCCAATTCATAGATATAGCCTGAAGTGGATTTCAAATCATCAATGCAACCTTTGTAGTCTGAATCTGTATATCCAATCACTTCAACGTCCTAATTTTCAATTCTTCTGTATACCAGCATGAAATTTTTTGTTCGTTGTAGATACCTGAGTACCTTCTTGCCTACAACCCAATGCTCGTTGCCAGGATTAAGCTAATACCTTGTCAACACACTAACTAAAAAGGCAATGTCAGGCCTTGTGCATACACCATACTTCAGCATACATTAAACTCCCAACCAATCTTGCATATGGCCTTTTGTTGATCTCTTTTCTTTCGAATGAGTTTTTAGGACATTGCCCTGAATGTAGTCAGTCCCCTTTTGACATTGGTACCTGATTCACCAGCTTTACATGTTTCATTCCAAACCTCTTAAGCACTCTGTACATACCACTTATATCACATACCGCCAAGCATAAGCAACGACCTCTTAAGTGGGCCCCACGACATGGTTAGTCCCGCCTACGACATGCATCCGGTAGTCCGACGCCCAAGCTACCTCGCTATGGTAGAGGTCGGCCGGTACCTCGTAGGGAGGCCACCCTCCCATGCTCTCCAAGAGGCTTCAAGAGAAGCAATATGTGTATTGTATCCCACATTGGAAAATAGAATAGAGTGGGACTTCCTTTAGCTATAAAGGGAAGTCCTCCCTTTCTTAGAGAGGATGGATTCATGATTCCCACACTTGTATCACTACAAAGGTCACTTGACCTCACTCATAGTAAAATATCTAAGTGGACATAGCCTTGCCTCAAGGGCAAGGTGAACCACTATACATGCGGTGTCCTCTCTCTCTCTCTCTCTCTCTCTCTCTCTCTCTCTCTCTCTCTCTCTCTCTCTCTCTCTCTCTCTCTCTCTCTCTCTCTCTCTCTCTCTCTCTCTCTCTCCCCATCATGCTTCTTAGTTACCATATTCTTCAGTAGAAACATTGGCGCTAGAAGGAGGGTCCCTAAGTGTGGGTATGAACCTCCGACCTTAAGCAAGAGCCATCCGGGTACATAAGCCATTCCGGTACTTGAGCCATCCGGGTACATGAGCCATTCGGGTACGGAAGCCATTCAGGTACACGAGCCATCCGGGTACATGGGTACATGCAGGTACTTGAGTCAGCGGGCACCTCCACTCCTAAGCCTCCAGGACTTTCACAAGTCAGCGGGAATCAAGCTTCACTTGGACACCACTCGTCTCGGTGGCATTCACCTTCCCGGATCCTTCAACGAGTCACGTACGGGTACCATTGCGCAACCCGCCAGGTACTTCAAAATTTCTGGGAACCAGGCCTCCCCAACAGTATCCTCACCTCCCGGAGATCATCACCGGTAACTCCATCACCTCACTGCTAGCTCCCTCAGCAACTCACCAAGGGTCTAGGTGGCATTCACCTTCCCGGATCCACAAAGCTCCGTCATCGAGTCAAACACCGAGTCAACAACTCCCGGTAACAGATCTCTCCCGCTCTTGGACATGTCATGATTGGGAGCCCGGTATCCGTAACCTGGCCGGCACCCATGCCTCCTCCCGGATTCTCATCACCGACAACCTCGATCTCCGGCACTACCCGGTAACCAACAGCCTACCCGGTACCCGCTCATCAACATTTCTGCTTCCGGGAGTTACAGGATCCCACTTGGAGCCGGTACCCGCTCACATAACATGTACCCGGTACCCGCTGACATGAGATGTAACCGGCTACCTGGACTTCTGAACGACATCGACAGCTCCAGGATCCCACCTGCAGACCCACTGAGTCAGCAACCTGTCAGGCCTGAGGCTCCAAGAAATTTTAAACACGATCTCGCTAAGTCATATATCACCTCGGGACCTTCTGGATTCTCCTCTTCCAGGAGATCATCGCCAGCCCGATCGACCTGCCAATGGGACATCCTCTTTGTGGACTCGAGTAAGCCCGCTTGTCCAGGTATCCTCAAGATCCTTGATACCGGCACCTTCACTCGTTGATCTACATAAGCCAGAGCTGCCAGATGCACAACCGGGTATCACCTTCTCCATCACCGGAGACTCATCTCTCCCACGCCTCCCAGCCTAACATCTCTCTCCGGCTCTCAGTCCTTCACCTCATTCCGGTAGCAAGTTTGGCACACCAGTCAACCTCACCAAGTCCCGGAATCGATTTCTCAAGCGGCACCTCTGAGTGACTCATCTCACCAGGTCTCGGTCTCATCCCTCCTAAAATCAATCTAGCTCTCGCTGACTCTCCCGGTACGTGAACAGCCCACCTCTTGGTACCCGGTCATTTAAAAAAAAAAAAAAAAAGAGAGAGAGCTAGCGGGCACTTGGAAGTCTGGTACTCAACCTCCCGGCACCACCCACCCCGGCACTCTCACCGGTACCATCTCAATTAGCCGAGATCCACAGGCTCTGAGACTCGAAGATTCACCACTGAACGTGATCATCATCTGCACATAGCACCGCTCGTTTAAGGTACTAGCGCTAGCTCGACTCATCCTTGAAGTAGCTTTGGTGGATCGAGTCACAGCCGCCGGGAACTATCCTTCCGGCACATATAGCTTTGGGATCGGGTACCTGCACATATCCTTCCAGGACCTCCTCGTCTCCTTCTCCGGGACATAAAAAAAAAAGGAGGTTGCTTGGACACCCATCGATCTTCTCTGGACACCCCGCAACACCAAGTCATCGATTTCCCTTTCCATGAAATCCACGGACACGTCTGCCTCAGTTGCCTGCACAATTTAATCTGGTTTTTACCTCTCCGGGCACTTGTAAATCTCTTACAGACAATCTGCAGTCTTCAAACAACAGCCCTCTTGCAAGGCTGCAAGCCTGCAAAGATAAGTACTCGACTACTCATATATACTCTATTATTCAAATGAAACTTCAATCATGTTTGAATTCACGTCGTTCCACTCTACACATGGTATGTGTAATTAGTGCCACGTATCAATTAATTATATTGTCCATGCAAACCTACATGGTACCTTAGAGCATGAATGCAGGATATACTTACACATGCATGCCTTGTAGCTTTATTCAGTAACACATGCAGCCTATATTCAGTTGGACACCTAGCTCCCTATAATTACACATGCCCACAGTACTAGACATGTCGATGTGTAACCACCTATGTATGTCTTAGGTATACTTCAAATTAAAGTTCCCGGCAACCTGAGCTTTTTTATCATACAAATGTATGGAGCATGATTGCTTGGTCTTTTCCATCAAACCATATATACAAGTGGCACAATACTGAGCATAATTCTCAATTATTGCACATGTATACTACTCTATGCATTTTATCCTCGGCATCTTACATGCCATTTCACCTAAAATTACATTTGTACAAATTTTCATTGCCCATCGAAAACCACACGCCACTTGTCATCATTTAGTACACAACTACATTGCTTATACATTTTGCTCAATTGGTACATATATTCAAAATTTGTTTCAAAATACATATGCAAATTATGGATGTTAATTTTACAAATCCACATATTAATCATCTATTTTTTCTCAAGGAAATTCAACTATTCCTATCTAGCATTTACTTACTTGCTAAGAGTACCTCGATGACGAGTTGATTCATGTTACCGGAACACCTTATTCACCGAAACAATGGAGCGTCATGCTTGGACAACTCCAACATGATTTGGTATTTCTAACAATTACAATATTTATACAACTTCACGGCTCCAGATAAGTCTCATTTACACTTTCAAATTTGAGCTAATGCATGCTTTATATGCTTCAAATAACGATTTCTATAATCTAAGCATGCCTACGATATTTGATAATTTCGATATCATGCATATCTATTAGCATATCTATTATGCCTACGTGTTTATGTCATGCTTCAATTTAATTGCAAATCAATTAAATTACTACATGTATACACATGACACTACATAAGAGTAAAATGCGGCACTTAAAATCTTCACTCCGAGCGCGGTACCCTCAAAGGGTAGCTCCCTTATGTAAGCCAAGGTCATATCCTTGCATAAAACCCCTCCAATCATGTGAGGTACCCCAACGGGGTTACGAGGAACAATCCCTCATTCTATCGGGGGCCACGCCACCGGGTACCTGAGGCCAAAGCTACCGGATACCCTTACGGGGTTACGAGGCACAAATCATCATTCTACCCGGGGCCACGCCACTGGGTAAAGGAGGCCTACTGGCCCTCATTCAACCCCATTGGGTTAAGGAGGCTCAAGTCCTCATCAATCCCACCGGGATCACGGGCTCACTCACCTCATCGGGTACATGAGGCCCCGAGCCTATCTACTCCACTAGGTATACGAGTCAGCCCAACACTTATCGGGTACCGGAGGCCCAAGGCCAGAAATACTTTATCGGGTACGAGACACCAATCTCTCACCCTACCGGGATCATTGGATCAATCACCCCATCGGGTACGGAGCCACCAAGCCCTCAGGCTACCCCATCGGGTACCCGAGGCACCAAGCCCTCACGGTACCCCATCGGGTACACAAGGCACGAAGCCCTCACGGTACCCCATCGGGTACTAGAGGCACCAAGCCCTCACGTTACCCCATCAAGTACCGGAGCCAGCAAGCCCTCAAGCTACCCCATCGGGTACCAAAGGGACCAAGCCCTCACGGTACCCCATCAAGTACCCGAGGCACCAAGCCCTCACTCTACCCCATCGGGTACCAGAAGGAGCAAGCCCTCACGTTACCCCATCGGGTACCAAAGTCGTTGCACACGAGGCCTACATGCCCTCATAAATCCTCTACTCGAGCGAGGTATCCCAGCGGGATTACTAAAGGGTAGCTCCCTTACGTAAGCTAAGGTCCAGTCCCTTGCATCCAAATCCTTGCCATGGGCGAGGTACCCCCAAGGGGTAAGCCAAGGTCCAATCCCTTGCATCAAAATCCTTGCCCCGGGCGAGGTACCCCCATGGGGTAAGCCAAGGTCCAATCCCTTGCTTTTGAGTCATCTCACCTCCCGAGCGCTCTCTACACTTGGGGGACTTATTCATACCACTTATCACAAGTGGAGGTAGTACCCGACCGGGACTATCATTGAGCTTCACGCTCATACTTTTCTTGCTATGATCTATTAATGGAAATATTGAAATTTTTCACCTATTGTTGATCGCAACAATTAAATTTCTTTTACATCCCATTAATAAAACATTAGGACAGAACTCACACAACCCACTGCTCGCTCAATTTGAGCGAGCACAATTCTTACACACTCATACTCGGGGGACTATCATGGTCTTGTCATAGTCTCGCTAGTATGACACGTAACTTCGATACCGGAGCTTCATTCTTAGCCTCACTGACATCGTCGAATGATATCTAAGTCCGAATTCTCGTTTTACTAACTACGTGACTTGGGGGACTCAGCGAGTAACAACACTCCCTATCCTAACACATGTGCATCATGTGCATACAACATTACATATCATTATGTCTTACCGTGTTCATCACACATCTTTGCATCATGCATCTCATACACGTTCATGCACCCTGATGCATTCAACTCAAATGTCACTTCGATTGCCCTAGCGCAATCAATATGCTTTTGTGCACTCTCATCTTCTTTGCAGGTACTAGCTTGATGAGGGCCCCGGTGCACCAACATACCCGTAGAGTCCTTTCTTACTTACGGAGTTGGGGTACTAGTATGGGTATGGCGTTCAACGAGGTCATCACTCATACTTGGCGGCATCACATTTAAACTCCCCAACCAAGAAGCCCCTCTTCCTCGGGGACTTGGGGGACTTGTACATACCACTTATATCACATACCGCCAAGCATAAGCAACGACCTCTTAGGTGGGCCCCACGACATGGCTAGTCCCGCCTACGACATGCATCCGGTAGTCCGACACCCAAGCTACCTCGCTATGGTAGAGGTCGGCCGGTACCTCGTAGGGAGGCCACCCTCCCATGCTCTCCAAGAGGCTTCAAGAGAAGCAATATGTGTATTGTATCCCACGTTGGAAATATAGAATAGAGTGGGACTTCCTTTAGCTATAAAGGGAAGTCCTCCCTTTCTTAGAGAGGATGGATTCATGATTCCCACACTTGTATCACTACAAAGGTCACTTGACCTCACTCATAGTAAAATATCTAAGTGGACGTAGTCTTGCCTCAAGGGCAAGGTGAACCACTATACATGCGGTGTCGTCTCTCTCTCTCTCTCTCTCTCTCTCTCTCTCTCTCCCCATCATGCTTCTTAGTTACCGTATTCTTCAGTAGAAACACACTCTGTCAATGTAATTTCTTTGACATAATCTCAAGGCTTTTACATTTCTATCTCTCTTAATTTCTATGCCAAGTACAAATGCAGCTTCACCCATATCCTTCATGTCAAAATTCTTCAAAAGAAAACTCTTTGTTTCTTTTAACATATTCACATCACTACTTGCCAATAAGATATCATCAACATGTAAGATTAAGAAAATATACTTTCTCGCACTGATCTTCATATATATGCATTCATCTAATTTATTTTCCTCAAAGCCAAATGAAGTGATTACTGAATCAAACTTAAGGGACCATTGTCTGGAAGCCTGCGTTAAACCATAAATGGATCGCTCAAGTTTACATACCTTGTTAGTTTTTCCTTCAATAATAAAACCCTCGGGCTGCACCATGTATATCTCTTCCTTAAGATTTTCATTGAGAAAAGCTGTCTTGGCATCCATTTGATGCAACTCAAGATCAAAGTGAGCTACTAAGGCCATTAATATCCTGAAGGCATCTTTAGTTGACTCTGGTGAGAATGTTTTTATGTAGTCAATCCCTTCCTTTTGAGTAAACCCTTTGGCAACCAACCTCGCGTTGTGCCTTTCTGTATTTCCTCTTGAATCTTTCTTGGTCTTGAATACCCATTTGCATCCCACTAGCTTGTATCCTTCTGGTTTATCAACCAATTCCCACACTTTGTTTATTTCCATTGACATTAATTCTGACTTCATGGCCTCTACCCATTTATTTACATATGTTGATTGTAGTGCCTGCGAATAAGTAACTGGATCTTCTTCTTCTCCAAGATCGAACTCTTTCTTTGTAAGAATTAGGTTGTTTCATAACAATCTGGAATGGCTGATCTTCTTTCCTTTTGTGATCTTCTCAGTTGTACTAGTTCTTGTTGTTGTTGTGGTTCAACTTCCTGAGGTTGCTAAACAATATCATTATGCTATTGATGCTCATTGTTGAGTTCTTGTTGTTGTAACATTTCATCAACTTCTTGTTATTGTTGAATATTATCTTATTGAGCTATAACTGCTTCTGCTGGAGGCAAAATCTCAACTGGTAATTCAACCAGATCAGTCATCTCAGTGTCCATTCCCTCATTGCTATTGTAAACTAACCACTCAGAAGTATCATTAATATTAGTTTCATCAGTCTCCTCAAATTCACTAATATACACAATTTCTAAACCATATAATTCTCCAATAAAAATAGCTCTATTGGTTTCTAATATTCTTGTGCTACCATGAGGACTATAAAACCTGTATCCTTTAGATTTATTCAAGTAACCAACAAAATAAGGACTCGGGGTTCTAGAATCCAATTTTTTTTTGCTGAGGGTTTTAAATCCTTACTTCTGCTCTGCAGCGCCATACATGAAAGTGATGCAGACTAGGCTTCTTGTTGAACTATAACTCAAAAGGTGTTTTATTTTCGATTGATTTGCAAGGGGTTCTATTATAGATATAGTTAGCTATCTTTAGTGTTTCCCCGACCCCCATAAATATCTCGGCAAACCAGACTTATAGATCATACTTCTCACCATATTTATCAAAGTTCTATTCCTTCTTTCTGCTACTCCATTCTTTGGTGGGGTTCCTGGTGTGCTGAACTGAGCCTTGGTTCCACATTCTTGAAGATAGAGAGCAAAGGGACACTTGTTTTGCCCAGATTCAGTGTACGCTCAACTTTAATATAACTGATAAGCCCAAATTAGGCGCTCAACTTAACCCTACAAGATGTAGTCGTTAGCAATATAGAGTAAGTAAGGATCGTTCGATGCTAGAGATTGAGGGTAGCAAATTAAACACACACAAAATAAAAACAAACTAATTTAAACTAACTACAACAAAAATCAAACAAACAAAATCTGAAACTAAACTAAACAAAAATGTCAAACACTAGAAAGAGAGAAAAAGATGGCAGAAAACAGAAGGGGATAGAAAGGTGCGTTTCAATCCTAATCAAGAACAAATATTTTGGGGTTTTTGGTTTTTGATGAAAATAAAAGGAAAACGAATTTGATTTTTGATTTTGAAAAAATAAGATGGAGAATATGTTAGAGACTTGGAAATCCACCACCAATTACTTTTGAACAATGTTAACCTAGTTTCAATTACTAAGGTGTGAACAGAAACCAACCAAGAAACAAGTCGAAGCAGATCATGTCCCTTATTAATGTTTCCCTAAATACTTAGTCTACGTGAACGCACAATAGCTAAGCCTATCAAACATGCAATCAAGGTATAGAACGCTATCCTATCAACAACACATATAGTGTCAACATATTTGAAGCATTAAGATCTCATGGAAACGATTGGTTATAGAGTTGCAGTCTAGTGTGGAACGCCTACCTAGCATGCTCTTCTAGTTTTTTTTAAAACATAAGCTTTTGTCCAAAGCCTTGCATACTTGTGGATTAGAAAATAAGACAATTAGGTGAATTATTTTCTAAACCTAGCTCCAATTACATGCCTAAATCCTATGTTCGCGACCATAAAACATACACATGCAAAAGTTTTCAATCAAGCAGAAATAAACAACCAATTCACACCAAAGATCAAGAAACTATATTAAAACAAACATATGTTCTACATAATTAGGGCTTCAAACCTCGCCCCTAACAAAAAGTAACTAGCCACACATCGTCTTAAATTCAACAAATAAAAAACATAAGTATTAGATTACAAGAGGATAAAAACCGTAAAAGAGAGAATATGAAAGCCACAAATTCACTTTTAGGCAGCCTTGGACACAAGAACTCCTTCAAGATCATGGTTCACGGCTAAGCTTGATGGAAGATGGATGATGATGTGCACGATTTTTGTTCCTGGAGGACTTGGGAATTTCAAGACTTTGTGTACTAGGGTTTTGGAGGCAGAAGATGGCGATGTATGGTGGTACTTTTAAATGTATTCAGAGCCTCTATATGTGTGGAATACACAGCCCAAGTTTCCTTTTCCAATTCTTCTTTGAAAGCCTCCCCTAGTTGCTTGAGGATTCGTCTAATTGGTGCACAATTAAATGATTTTCAAGCCTTAATAATCTTCCCAAAATCTTGAGGAATCATTCTAGGACTCTCCTTCATATTTGCAGCATCAATAACCTTCCAAAAATGCCCAAGAAATCCGTCCAAAGAAGAGTCTCAGCCAAAATACCCTGTTTTGACTAGGATTCAATTTCTGTCTCTGAAGCTTCCTTCTTGGACAAGGAACGCCTTTCTCTCGCCACTTTTCTGTACGGTTATTGACTCCTATGTGTTCTATGACATCATATCTACTAGAATAATTAACAACCTTCTGGAAAAACTCTAAGTAAATGGACAGAAAAGATCTCCCAAAAAGCTTCGTGAAAAGCTAACAATTTCTGCCTTATAGGGAAGCCTGCTTTGACTTTGATTTCCTGCTGCCTCGTTGACGCTTTTTACCAGTTCTTTGGCTCCTGTTGAACTATAACATCATGTATTCAAGGATCGCTGGCCTTTTATGAAAATGTGAAGTTGGAAGAATGCAAGAATTGCTCCTCGTTCCCAGAAAGCTGATTCTGAAACTGCAATTTTTTGCTTTGCAGCAACTGTTTTGCACAATGATTTATGTGGACTTCCCTTGTAATTTCTGGCCAAATGGTTGATCAATATTGGTCCTCTACATCAGGACTTCATGATCCATGGCTTCGTTGCTCCCTTTAAGCTCTTATTTCTCTTGAACAACTTCACGAACTACCTAAAAAGAAAACAAAGTTAAAACTGACTGTTTAAAGGAAATAGCTAAGAAAAGTGTAAAAGATTGCACATTATATTTGTCGCATTTTATGCTCCTATCAATAAGCTTGTTCAACTGTTTTTCTACCTCTGTTTAAAAAAAAAAAAAATTTAATTTGATTTTTCAGAAATACGAAAAATTTGACAACATCTTGAAAAATCATCAATAAAGGTAATGAAGTATTGATTTCAACTTATGGTTTTATGAGGAAAAGGACCGCAAATGTCAGTGTGAATAAGTTCTAATAGCTCTTGACTTCTAATCGAACCCTTTCTTCCTAAGATTGGTGGTTTTACCTTTAAGACATTCTGTGCAAAAACCAAAATGAGAAAAGTCTAAAGAAAGAAAACATTTTGTTTGCTTAAACCTTTCTTCTAAAATATGTCCCAAACGTCTATGCCAAAGAAAAACAGATTTTTCATTCAGTCTAGGCCTTTTAAAACCAACATATTTTCATTCAAAAAGACTTCAACAGAATTTCTGCAATAAAAGAAGCATTGCCAATAAACTCAGAATTTTTGAAGAAATCTAAACCTTTATTATTGCCTGTAAAAGTACAGCCATTGTTTTTGACTAAAAGAGAGCTTGAAATCAGGTTTCTTTGCATAGAAGGAATACAATGTACATTTTCCAAATCCAAAGAAAAACCAGTAGTAAAAACAAGTGTAATGATTCCTATGGCCTTGACAGCTACTCTGTTCCCATTTCCCAAGCTAATCCTAGCTTCATCCTTGTTTGGAATCCTCTTTCTTAGAAAACCCTGCATAGATGTAATAACATGAATTGGAGATGCAGTATCAAACCACCAAGAGCTACTAGACACACTGACAGTTTTTTACTCTAAATGAAAAACAGTTTTATTTTCAAAATCAAAATTGTTACCTTTCTAACTCATCCAGTCCTTAAAACCTCTGCAATCTTTCTTAACATGCCCTGGCTTACTGCAAAACAAATACTTAACTGAACTTGACTTTTGATTCTTAAAGTTGTTAGATCCCTAAGATGTTTCATTTGCAACTTTTGAGGTGGATGGTGTAGAATATCGAGGCTTGAAGGCTTTCTTCTTGAATTGTGGCTTATTGACCGGATTAACAGCCACCCCTTTTCTCTTCTTAATCATATCTTCCTCTTGCACACACATTGAAATCAATTCATTCACACTGACAGTTTTTTACTCTAAATGAGAAACAGTTTTATTTTCAAAATCAAAATTGTTACCTTTCTAACTCATCCAGTCCTTAAAACCTCTGCAATCTTTCTTAACATGCCTTGGCTTACGGCAGAACAAACACTTAACTGAACTTGACTTTTGCTTTTTAAAGTTGGTAGATCCCTGAGATGTTTCATTTGAAGCTTTTGAGGTGGATGGTGCATAATATTGAGGCTTGAAGGCTTTCTTCCTGAATTGTGGCTTGTTGACCAGATTAACAGCCACCCCTTTTCTCTTCTTAATCCTATCTTCCTCTTGCACACACATTGAAAACAATTCATTCACAATCCGTTTTTCTCTCTATGTGTTCTAACTGCATTCTAGTTGAGAATATTGAGAGGGTAAGGAATTTAGGATTAGGTGAACTAGAAAAGGGTCATTAATTGTGACAACTAAAGCCTTAAGTTTTGCTGCGGTTTCTGTACCCGTCAAAATGTATTAGTTTATACTTCGTACTCCATCAAACTTCATACTAGAAAGAGCATTCATTAATGCCCTAGTTTCAGCATTATCAGACACTTGATATTTCTCTTCAATGTTCTTAAAATATTCTCTTGCTTGTTTTGCATCTGGTATACCACCCTTGACAGCTTCTGGCATAGACCTTTTCATAATAACTGGAGAGGCAATGAATGAAGTGCCTATATGAATGTTGAATGTGTCATGCTTTACCTAGAGTGGCAAAAAGACTTTAGACACCTATTTTGCTTTAATCATATGCCCAAAATCTAAGAAACTCAGTTGTAGGTATCTTGAACATGTTACCACCTCGACTGGTAAGAAAATAGTTCATGTTACCTTCTTAAGGCAAGTTTTAGACTTTGTTATATGCTGACATTGATCTCAGAAGCTCTAGTCATTTATACCTTCTGTATGGAGCAAGAATTCAAGCCACTAAAATCAATGTCACAAGCTGTTGATCTAGTACCAATGTTTTATGATAAGTCTTTCACAAGGGATTGCTATCGACAATAATATCTACAAAAGACCTAAACCAAAACTGAATCAAGACATTTTAGATGTTTTGATCAAGTTTTATGCGTTGTGTTTTACGGTATTTTCAGAAAATAAGGGAGACAAAAATCACAGCAAAACAACATCAATGAACACATCAAAACAATATCAATGAACACATCAAAACATACAAAACCCAACCAAAACACAATTCAAATAGTATCCTGGAAACAATCGCATTTAAAAGCCTCAACAAGGCTATTTGAAATTGAAGTTCTGCAAGAAAACAAAATTGGAGCATATGTGAGGACCACATACGTGGAATTGAGAATTCATATGAAGTTTTGATCAGCGATTCAATCTGAAAGCAAAATAGAAGATGCAAAAGCTCCTTGATTAAGAATCCAACATGCTGTAGAGAAATACAGGTGGAATTCTCTTGTTGAAGATTTAATCGAGGAACTCTAGCATCTGGAGCAAAACTCAAGACCGTTGAAGAAGCAATGGTATGTTTGTGCTTCTTTATTCTATTTATACGCAGGCTTTCAGATTGTAAGAATGGGTCGGGTTCCTGTGTAGAGGTTATGTATTATTTTGTGTTGGTTGTGATAGCTAGAGCAGGGACCAAGTAGTTTTATTTATAGGATTAATAAGGTTTAGGTTCCTTCCCATAAAGGTTTTCCTAAACCTTTTAGCTATAGGAACATACTCCTGATTCATGTACAAATTCTTTATTGAACCTAGTGTAATAAGGGTATGACCAATCATATAAGTTTCTTTCAATGAACTAGGAACCCTAATTGAAAGATCATCGTTAAGTCCAATTGCTTATTCTGTACTTAAGAGCAACAAGTTGCTGTGACTTAAGTTGACATTGATAAATCCACTAAATCTTACATCTTCCTCTAATAAAAAGTTGAAATTCAGAGCAAAATAAGGTCCTAAAATATAATAAATGACAAAATACTATTTACTCCCTATACTTATAGGGAGTTGACGTTTCAGTCCCTCACCTTTTAATTTCACCTAAATACTCCTTATACTCTCCAATTTCATACAATAGGTCCTTACTGTCCAGCCACCGTCAGAAAAACCACTATCTTGCTGACATGGGAGTAATTTCACGCCAAAATGTCTATTTTACCCTCTATGACTTTTTATTATTTAATTTTTTTTTACCTCTTCTTCTTCCACCATGTCGCTGCTCTTCGACCTTCTCTTCCTCTTCTCTGATCTCTTCTCTCTCTAATTCGAAGTGAAACCCCGAAGCACCCGGCCACAGTTGATTATCCCCTCACTCTTTCCCCAACCTCTCTCTCATTATTCATTTCTGGATGATCTGCAACTCACAAATCTGAGTCTAGAAAACCCAGTCTTTTTGATTCACCTACAGCGCGAGCCATTCGAGCATGGGCTGCTCTCCATCCCCAAGCTCATCTTTGCTGACCCCATGCAAACCCTAATTCCTCTTAAGCAGAAGCTAATCGAGCAATCGTCGAGTCGCCGGGTCGACACCATAACGATCTCCGAGTCGTTGCATTGCAGATCTCCATTGATCTCGCGCCTAGCCTCGGTTCATCATTTGACCGAGTCGACCCGGAAGCAGACTCGCCCGCCGCTCAACACCACCTGTGTGCCTCGGCATCTCTGTTACTCCGGTAGCAGCGGTTACAGCTCTTATGGAGCGATCTGGGTCGTGGCGAAGGATGAGGAGGAGCTCGTGGTGGTGTGTGTTTTTCTCGAATTTTGGCGACTTAGAGGTGTTGATGGGTTGTGGTTTTGGTATTCATTTTGTTTAGGTGGAGGGATTTTGCCGTTTGAAGATGAGGATGGAGGGATTTAAGGTTACTGTAGATTTCATCATTTCCAGAAGTGAGGTTCAAGTGTTGAAAATGGATTTGTGAGATGGGTCTAGATATTTGCATATGGGTTGTGGGAATTAGTTAAGATCGAAAGTGGGTCGGGTATTATGATGTGGATGTTGTTGGTTTTGGTGTTGAGCTTGAAGAGGAGGCCATTCATTAACTGGTTATCTCCAAGGAACAGAGCACTACGACTGTAGGTGAAGAAGGAGAGTGATGAGGAGATGAAAAGAAGGAGGAAAGAGAGCCGGAAGGAAGAGAGAGAGAGAGAGAGAGAGAGAGAGAGAGAGAGAGAGAGAGAGAGAGAGAGAGAGAGAGAGAGAGAGAGAGAGAGAGAGAGAGAGAGAGAGGGAAAAAGTCATAGAGGGTAAAATAGACATTTTGGCGTGAAATTACTGCCACGTCAGCAAGATAACGGTTTTTCTGACGGTGGCTTGACGGCAAGGACCTATTGTATCAAATTGGAGAGTATAGGGAGTATTTAGGTGAAATTGAAAGGTGAGGGACTGAAACGTCGAAATTGAAAGGTGAGGGACTGAAACGTCGACTCCCTATAAGTATAGGGAGTAAACAGTATTTTGTCCTATAATAAACCTTGCAGGTTTTACCTCATTTCGGTTTGCTTTTGTTCGCGGTCTCTAGGGTTTATTCTAGTGTGAAGAAGCACACGTTCGTTAATCTTAAATCCAAGTTATTCAAGAAAAATGGAGGGTTATTAATGTTGGAGCAATATGTTGCTTCTCATGGACCTGCAGCTACATGCACAAAATTTTCACAACTAAGGAGCTTAAGATGGCTACATCACTATTAGAAATTTCCCCATTCCACATTGATAGGAATTAGTCCCCTTTGTCCCAATACACACTGATAACAGTGGCTGTACATACCGCCTATATTACATACCGCCAAGCATAATCAACGACCTCATAGGTAGGCCCCGCGGCATGGTTAGCCCCGCCTATGATATGCATCCGGTAGACCGACACCCGAGCTACGTTGCCATGGTGGAGGTCGGCTGGTATCTAGTCGGGAGGCTACTCTCCCATGCTCTCCAAAAGGCTTCAAGAGAAGTAATATGTGTATTATGTCCCACATCGGAAATGTAAACTAGATGGGGACTTCCTTTATCTATAAGAGGAAGTCTTCCCCTTCTTAGAAGGGATGGATCCATGATCCCCACACTTGTATCACTACAAAGGTCACTTGACCTCACTCATAGTAAAATATCTAAGTGGACGTAGCCTTACCTCAAGAGCAAGGTGAACCACTATACATGCTATGTCATCTCTCTCTCTCTCTCTCTCTCTCTCTCTCCATCATGCTTCTTACTTTAGTTACCGTATTCTCACACAGAAACATTGGCGCCGTCTGTGGGAATCGATACAAAAAGTCATGTTGCTCTTCCCGCTCATATTCATCTCGCCCATGATATCCATCATGCTTCATAGAAGGAGGGTCCCTAGGAGTTTGGGTATGAACCTCCGACCTTGAGCGGGTACATGAGCCAGCGGGTACTTGCATATTCCCGTACACAACCCCACTTCTAAGCCTCGCACTTCTCCGGGACCTTCACGAGTCAGCAGGTACAAGGTCCACTTGCACCTATGAATACCCGGAGAGGAAGTCTTGCACACCATGGGTCTCGGTGGCATTCACCTTCTTGGATCCTTCAACGAGTCACGTTCGGGTACCATTTCACAACCCGCTCGGTACTTCGAAAATTAATCTTAGGACCGGGCCTTCCCCACAGCATCCTCGCCTCCCGGTGATCATCATCGGTAACTTCACAACCCTCACTCGAAGACCTGTTTGAGCCCAGCCACACATGCAACTCTCCGGGATTGTCATATTACCGATCGGGATTGTCATCATAATTACCTCGCTCCTGGTACCTCACTCCACCGGGATTCAAAAAAGGCAGCGTGCAACTCATCACCCCACTCCCGGATTCCCGCCCGGTAGCTCCCAGCATTAACAAATCCCGGAGACCAGGCCGCCACTTTAAGCATCCATTCCGGTATCCCGAAGCATCGATACAGTAATGAGTTGTGTTTCACATCCAAAGGTGGACATATACCTGATACCCGAACGGTACCCCTCATCATATTTTTTTCCGAGCACACCTACGCATCTGTCAGCATATCCGGCACTTCTAGAAGTCGCATACCGCCCGGGATGCTTGTATCGAAGGCTCGTAACCAAAATTCAATCGGGCCAAGTCTCATTTCGACAAAAAAGAGGAGGAAGCAGAAGAAGAAGAAAAAGAGTATTACGGGCACCCATACCACAAGTGCTATGGACACCCGGCTCAGCAGCAACTACAAGGCAACACCGGGAGCTAGCAGCTTGAGCAAGAGGAGAGAGGGAGATCTCGGTGACTCACTGGTATCTTCCTCAGCACTCGATCTCTCACTGCATCTCGGCAACACTTTCACCTCTCGGTGATCATCACAGCACCTCCTGCCAAGGCACCGAGTCAGCCCTCTGTCTGCTCGTGGCTCACGCTCTCGGACCATCTACAATCTAGATAAGTCACTATCTACAATCCAGATAAGTCTCTTTCACTGGTAAAGCTCAAAGCTTGGCGTGTCCATTTATTCACTATTTTTGGAACAGGTCTGTCGTTTATAGCATACAAGCCTATGATAACATAAACCGGTGCTTGACACACACCAATACTTAATTACTCTTGCCACTATATTTTAGCCACTTGTTTATACTCATTCACACACACGCATGTGCCGGTAAACATAGCTGTCAATACTCAACACTACCTAGCTTTGATGCTATTATAAGCAGCCAATTGTATAAATGTAAAAGCACTTACGTGACCGAAACATGGCCAGCCATGTTCCAATTAGCATTGCATGCAATTTAATTATAGAGCCATGCTCAATAATTAACTACATAGTGCTATTTATTTCGCATCATGGTTATAAATACCTCAATCTTATCATGAGATATCATACATACCCACAGGTATCCCAATTATATTAATTTTTGGCTGCATGCTGCCATGCGTATGGTAGTAACAATCAATTGAATCAAGCATACATCTTAGCCTTTTCATCAAGAATGGACAAATTTACATGTCGGGGCAGTCGCAACTTATATCCCCTATATTCAATAGAAGATATATATGAATACTTAAACTTAGCATGTTACCGAGCCAGTGTCACCATTATGCATTATCTTCATCATCATTATGTTATATTTTCCCATTTAAATTGTGCATGCAATAAACCATTCACATATGGCTATTCAATTACATCAAATAAAATAAGTTGCTAGTCACTTATTTATTTTTGAGGAGGTACACTTACCCAACGGGTCACTTCTACAACCGAGATCGAACGAACCACCGGCACTCGCTAGCTGACAAGGAGCGTTATGCTTTGACAACTCCAACATGATTTGATATTCGGGTCAAACCCAATTTCCAACTTCTCTAATCGGTAAAAGATAAGTTCTCATTTATACTTTTTCAAATTTGAGCTAATGTTATACTTGACATGCTTCAATAACGATTTCTATAATCTAAGCATATGCCTACAACATTTGATACTTTCAATAGCATATTCATTGTGCCTATTTATTAATGTCATGCTTTAATTTAATTACAAACCAATTAAAATTGCTACATATATGCATGTGACATTAAACAACGTGTTACGTGCGGCACTTAAAATCCTCGCCCGGAGCGCAGTACCCCAAGGGGTAAGCCAAGGTCATATCTTTGCATAAAACCCTCCAACCATGTGAGGTACCCCAACGGGGTTACGAGGCACAATCCCTCATTCTACCCGGGGCCATGCCACCGGGTACAGGACGCCAAAGCCACCGGACACCCCAACGGGGTTACGAGGCTAATGCCATCATTCTACCCGGGGCCACGTCACCGGGTAAAGGAGGCCTACCGGCCCTCATTCAACCCCATTGGGTTAAGGAGGCTCAAGCCCTCATGTGATCCCACCGGGCCACGCTGTACAAGCCCTCATGCTACCCTATCGGGTACGAGAGGCATCAAGCCCTCATGCTACCCCATCGGGCACTAGAGGCATCAAGCCCTCATGCTACCCTATCGGGTACGAGAGACATCAAGCCCTCATGCTACCCTATCGGGTTCTAGAGGCATCAAGCCCTCATGCTACCCCATCGGGTACTAGAGGCATCAAGCCCTCATGCTACCCTATCGGGTACGAGAGGCATCAAGCCCTCATGCTACCCGATCGGGTACTAGAGGCATCAAGCCCTCATGCTACCCCATCGGGTACGAGAGGCATCAAGCCCTCATGCTATCCTATCGGGTACTAGAGGCATCAAGCCCTCATGCTACCCCATCGGGTACGAGAGGCATCAAGCCCTCATGCTACCCTATCGGGTACTAGAGGCATCAAGTCCTCAACCTATCCTTCCGGGTATCAGAGGCTCAAGTCCTCAATCTATCCTTCCGGGCATCAGAGGCTCAACTCCTCAATCTACCCTTCCGGGTATCAGAGGCTCAAAGTCCTCAATCTACCCTTCCGGGTATCAGAGGCTCAAAGTCCTCATGCTACCCTTCCGAGTATCAGAGGCATCAAGTCCTCAATCTATCATTCTGGGTATCAGAGGCTCAACTCCTCATTCTACCCCATCGGGTACCATAGCGCTCAAGCCCTTAGAAAACCCCACTTAGTACCAAAGGCGGGGTAAGCCAAGGTCCAATCCCTTGCTTCTGAGTCATCTCACCTCCCGAGGGTTCTATACACTTGGGGGACTTATTCATACCACTTATCACAAGTGGAGATAGTACCCGACCGGGACTATCATCGGGCTTCACGCTCATACTTTTCGTGCTATGGTCTATTAATGGAAATATTGAAATTTTTCACCTATTGTTGATCGCAACAATTAAATTTCTTTTACATCCCATTAATAAGACCATAGGACAAAACTTACACCTGCTCAACATGAGCAAGCTCAACTCTTACGTTCCCGTTACACATAAGCCAAACAATCGGGTTATGGCTTATACATTCGGGTTAGGTAAGTTAGCGTTCCTTCCTCTAACCTATCCTTCGGGGACTATCATGGTCACGCCATAGTCTCGCTAGTATTTTCAATGGTTACTTCGATATCGGAGCTTCATTCTTAGTCTCACCGGCATCGTCGAACATAATCTAAGTCCGAATTCCTATTTTACTAACTGCGTGACTTGGGGGACTTGGCGAGTAACAACATTCCCGATCCTAACGCATATGCATCATGTGCATACAACATTACATATCATTATGTCTTACCGTGTTCATCACACATATCATTATGTCTTACCATGTTCATCACACATCTTTGCATCATGCATCTCATAAACGTTCATGCACCTTGATGCATTTGACTCAAATGTCACTTCGATTGCCCTAGCGCAATCAATATGCTTTTTTGTGCACTCTCATCTTATTTGCAGGTACTAGCTTCATGAGGGCCCCGGGGCACCAACATACCCATAGAGTCCCTTCTTACTTACGGAGTTGGGGGACTAGTATGGGTATGGCGTTCAACAAGGTCATCACTTATACTTGGCGGCATCATACTTAAACTCCCCAACC
This sequence comes from Rosa chinensis, assembly GCF_002994745.2. Classification (NCBI taxonomy): domain Eukaryota; kingdom Viridiplantae; phylum Streptophyta; class Magnoliopsida; order Rosales; family Rosaceae; genus Rosa; species Rosa chinensis. Next base: position 43,320,778 of record NC_037092.1, read on the forward strand.
AAGAAGCGCCTCTTACTCGGGGACTTGGGGGACTTGTACATACCGCCTATATTACATACCGCCAAGCATAATCAACGACCTCATAGGTAGGCCCCGCGGCATGGTTAGCCCCGCCTATGACATGCATCCGGTAGACCGACACCCGAGCTACGTTGCCATGGTGGAGGTCGGCCGGTATCTAGTCGGGAGGCTACTCTCCCATGCTCTCCAAAAGGCTTCAAGAGAAGTAATATGTGTCTTATGTCCTACATCGGAAATGTAAACTAGATGGGGACTTCCTTTAGCTATAAGAGGAAGTCTTCCCCTTCTTAGAAGGGATGGATCCATGATCCCCACACTTGTATCACTACAAAGGTCACTTGACCTCACTCATAGTAAAATATCTAAGTGGACGTAGCCTTGCCTCAAGAGCAAGGTGAACCACTATACATGCTGTGTCATCTCTCTCTCTCTCTCTCTCTCTCTCTCTCTCTCCATCATGTTTCTTACTTTAGTTACCGTATTCTCACACAGAAACAGTGGCTAAAGACATTAACCCATTTGTCACAAAATAGTTTATGGGTAAATACCCATACCCTACTTGTTTTAGATCGGGTAACCCATACCTAACTCATTTACCCATTTTTAATAAGAGCAGTTTTTTTTTTTATTATTAATTTTTTTTTTACCCAGGTAGTGATTTCTTTTTATTATTATTATTTTTTACACCAGGACCTTCGTATCTTTATGAATTGGAAACAAAGGTCTCCTTCAGACCCTCACGTACTCCTTCGACTTGAAGCTCTGCATCAGCTTAATCACCTGCAGATTCGGCACATCGATCTCGGAATGCTTCGGTAGGTTGTAGTCCTTCTTCGCATAGTATACTCCCTCTGATCAAATCAAAAATCAAAACGATTAATTAGTCACTTCAATTACACGAAACGCGAGCAATGATTGAGATTAGAGATTTGCTTGCGAACCTTGGAAGAGGTACTGGAGATCTCGCGGCGGTTCTTCTCTGAAATGATCTGCAATAACGAAAGAGATCAGAAACAAATGAGCAGCGAAGGTTGCAAAATTGAAGCAGAGAAGGAGGAGGAAGAGCTACTATGGTTGCGGTGGAGAGTTGGCGGCGAAATATACAAGCTTGGTGTGCAAAACTCTTATTGCCGGAGTAGCTGATCTCCGGTGAGATTGTTGGGTAGAAGTGTAGAATGGAGAGAGAAGAAAAGAAGAGATCGGCAAAGAATTAAGGGTTTATAAAATTTAGGGTATTGGGTAAAATTTAAGTACCCATGCGTAATACCCATACCCACCCATTTCTGTATAGGTATTTTATAAAATACCCTTACCCACCAAAAATTCATAAGCGGATAGCCATACTCATAAAAATATACCCAAAAGGAATGAAAACCCACGGGTACCAGTACCCATGGGTTAAAATGCCATCCCTTACTCTGAGGTAGGCCTGGGATCGGGTCGGTTCCAGTTAAAAATCTGTGGAACCGAAACAAAAATTAACAACTATATATAATCGGTTCGGTCTCCATGTCAAAAACTTTTGGAACTGTTTTGAACCCGAACCGAATATAGTTGGTTCGGTTCTAGCCTTTTTCTGGTTCCTAAAGATAGTTAACCTGTATGAGGTAACCTGCTATTTTCAGTCATTTTCAGAGACTTGAAATGCCTAACCGAACCATTCATAATACTCCAGTACATACCAAACATTCAAACGACAACTTCAAATGACTACAAAGTTAGGTTATAACCTATAAACGACAACACAGTTACAAACCACAAAGTCTTTAGCAAATTTCAAAGACTTGGAAAAATTAAAATGATTTGAAGTAGAAACTGAGAAAGCAGAAAAACTGAGAAAGCAGCAAGCAGCCACATAGATGCTCAACAATTAATCAATCCAACTTTCTGCATCTTGTCAACTTTATGGAATGAATCTGTTGGAAAAGTAAACCAAGCCTCATTTAAATAATTGCCTATTCTATTGTAATAGTTACCTAGTGATGTGCTTTAGTGTGGTACTGTTGTTTGGAGTGGCTCTAGGTGAACTATTCTAGGTTGCTGTCCTTTTTTTTGGCGTAAATTACTCTAGCATGCTGGCTCTTTGGTTTAGAGAAGCTTTTGCCTTAAACTTTTAGTTGTTGCTGCACAACTATTATATATGGTTGTGCCTCTTGTACTTTTGGCTGAAGGGGGTGTAAGAGTGTGATTAATGATATGTTCCCTTGTTGCTCCAGTATTCTTGACTTCGTGTGTGTGTGTGTGATAGATTTGCTTGTGTGAACTGTGTATTATTTCTACATCTGGTATCAGAGCTGGTACAGTAGAGCAGGTATAGAGAGAGCAAGTATAGCAGAGCAGGTGTAGTGATCGATGGCGAACCGAGGGAATGATTTTCCTCAATGCCCAGTTGGTAAATTTGATGGGAAAGGGAACTTCCAGCACTAGAGATCGCAGATGGAGCTCTTCTTCAAAATAATGGAGTATGCAGAGGTGGTGATCAATGGATTTACAGATCCAAAAGACCAAGCAAATCTCACACAAAATCAGAGGGAGGAACTGATTCGAAACAAGAAGAAAGATAACAGAGCCCTGATGTATATTTATGGAGCAATTGATTCTGAAATCTATGAGAAGATTGCACATGTTACCACATCGAAGGAGGCCTGGGATTGTCTGATCAATACCTTTGTGGGAAGAGATAAAGTGAAGAAGGTGAGATTCCAGACTCTACGACGACAGTTCGAGCTTCTTCAGAAGGAGAAAAAAGAAAGTATCTCCGATTACTTTGCAAGGACATTGGCCATTATCAATCAAATGAAGGCTAATGGGGAGGTTATCAAAGAACTCCAGATTGTGGAGAAAATCCTTCAAACCTTGACGGAGCGGTTTGAAGGAAAGGTCACAGCCATTGAGGAGTCTCAAGACCTTAATGCTATGACAGTGGATGACTTAATGAGTTCCTTGCAGGCCTATGAACAAAGGCTGAATGAGAAGTCGGAAATGGTGATTGAAGAAGTATTGCAGACTCAGTTAAGCTTCAAAAAGGAGAAAAATTGGTCGTCCCGTGGTGAGTCAAGCTCAACTCAGAAGAACCAAAACTCAAGTTACAAGAGAGGTTCACAGGGCAGATTTGGAACAAGAAGAGGAAGAGGAAGGGGCTTTCATTGGAGTCAAGGAAGAGATAGAGCAAATGTCCAGTGCTTTAATTGTCATGGATATGGTCATTACAAAAATGAATGTAGCTTGAGAAGGTCGGAGAACAAGCAGTTTCATGCCAAGTTTACAGAGACAACAATGACAGTGAAGAGACTTTGTTGATGGCTTTCAGTGCTATGAGTAATGGTGAACAGATCACATGGTACCTAGACACAGGCTGTAGCAATCATATGTCTGGTCACAAGGAGTTGTTCGTTGAGCTAAATGAGTTAATACGGTCAGAGATTACATTTGGGAATGCTGCAAGGATGCCAGTTAAAGGAAAGGGCAAGATTTCTATCCAGCTGAAGAATGGGATGTACAACACCATATCAGATGTATACTATGTGCCTGGCCTTAGTCACAACTTGCTTAGTGTGGGGCAATTATCAGAGAAGGGGTATGACATGAGAATTTTCAAAGGAGTTTTCACCATCAGAGATCCTTGACGGAAACTAATTGCAGAGGTAACCATGGCTCCTAATCGCTTATTTCCATTATATATGCAGTATGATAAGTTACCTTGCTTTAGTTCTATGCAAATGGTGATAATTGGTTGTGGCATATGCGTTTTGGGCATTTAAATTTCAATAGCTTAAATGCTCTTGCAAGGAAGAAGTTAGTTTATGGATTGCCTCCTATTCATGTTCCAGACCAAGTTTGTGAGACTTGTGTTCTTGGAAAAAAGCACAGAGATACTTTTCCGAAAGGGAAGACTCTGAGAGCTCAAATGCCCCTTGAGATTATACACTCTGACTTGTGCTCTGTTGAAGTTCCTTCATATGGTGGTGGGAAGTATTTCGTCACTTTTATTGACAATTTTAGTAGGAAGACATGGGTGTATATTTTGAAGAATAAGTCTGAAGCATGTGATGCATTCAAAGTCTTCAAGTCTTATATTGAAAAGCAAAGCGGAGGAAAAATAAAGGTGTTGAGAACTGATCGAGGCCAAGAATATAGTGTTTGTGATGACTTCTTGAAGAAAAATAGTATTAAACATCAGCTGACAGCCAGGTACACGCCTCAACAAAACGGCGTAGCGGAGAGGAAACACTACTAGAATTATGGCCCCAGACATCGGCCAAAAACTGATGAGAAACAAAAACCCGACCGATGTCTTTGTGGGTGATGA